>NC_083339.1:4502046-4812499 GCF_019175385.1 Lycium barbarum | reverse complement strand
TGTGTTTATTCACTAGTATCTTCCGCACATCCTTCTGCTTATATCTCTTATTGACTCCTCTCACGTTCCAAATTAGCCAAGTCATTGTGTAAGAGGTTTCCTTTTATCAGGGGATATCACTGTTTTCGTTACACTTGAACTCTGGGCTCCTCCAGTCATTTTTTTTGCTGATGCTGAACTTAATGTAGGAAAGTTTGACAGATGCAATTCAGGATTGAGGCATCCTTGCTCTTGGGTGTTAAGCGCCTGCTCATTCTTCCCACTCTCTTTGTTTTGATCTGGGCTCAGGGGATTTTTTATTGCACATGGCATAGTCCCAATACTAATGTCTACCATTGCAGCTGGCAGTTCTTTAGCTAGTGATTGCTCTGGTATGAGTGCAGTACCTGAGTTGGTTGGTCCCTTGGGTTTGTTACTTGCTGCCCTTCTTGTGCTTGGTTTGGTTCTTTGGATACCCAGGCCTGAATTAGCTTTGGTCCCCTTCTAGTAGCCCTCCTTCGTGGTCGTGCTTGAGCAGCAGGAGCTGTTACTGGTGAACATTTATGCCCAATGGACTGGCACACTTCGCAATATAGAGGTCGCCAATCATATGTCACAGGTTGGGTAAACAGTTTCCCATTTGGATCGAGCACTTTAATCTCATCAGGTAAGGGTTTGGTGATGTTTATTTCAATAAGCATTCGTGCAAATGAGACCCTTGTCTGCTTTGCCGTACACTCATCTGCATAGATAGGTGTTCCAATAGAGCTAGAAATTCGACTAAGTGAGTTTGAACCCCAACAATTCATTGGCAATTGTGGCAATTTGACCCATAGAGGAATTTCAGTAGGGAATTCCTCAGAGAAGTTAAAATCCGGCGTCCAGGGTTTCAAAATCAATGGCCTGTAATTGATGGTGTAAGGTCCAGCATACAAAATTTCACGCATCTTCTCAATTGTTTGGAATTTGACAATAAAGTATCCCTCCTCATGTAGATAGACAGTAGGTTCAGTTATGTTATTCCAAGTTTGGGAGATAAATCTGTTCATGGTGTTATAGCCAGGACACTCACCTATTATGTAAACAATTAGTGCACACCGCCATTTCTCCGTCTCCCTTTCCACATCCTCCTTCTCCAGTTGTACCACCACCTCACCATCTATAATCATGAGAGGGGGGGGGGGGGGGGTGTACTGCAAAGATAACCCATTTTCTACAGATCTATTTTTTACAAACAAATTCACCTAAGGTACCTCCGGTTTCTTACCCTTGTCCTCTCATTTGCCAGAATCTACTGTTGTTTGTGCATTTCTCGGCCCCTCATTTACAACTCTTGTGGCTGTGGCGGCAGCTGACACAGTACTCACATCTGGTGACTCCATAGCACCACTACTCATCTGCAGTTTTCTTGTTGGCCCCGCTGTGCTAGATGACGACCCTATCTCATTCAATCCTCTCTGAATTGAGACTGGTGGTGCAGCCTTGTTAACCTTACCCAGATCCACCGGCGTAGTTGGTGCTTGAGCCCCTACAGAATTAACAAACGTTTCTAGTGGCATTTTTCGAGGCCTTCCTCGACCCCGTACCGCTTCCTTACCTCCTGCTTTTCCTTTTCCTCGTCCTCTTGCCATGGATTCCTCACCGGCGTTAGTTAGCTAACTTGCGCCGACTTCATAGAGAGAGAACGCTGTTTTTAATACTTTTTAAAAGAGAAGACTTGTTTATTTTATGTAGTTTTAGTGGAATATTAATTTATTATGTCGGTATCATTAATTGAGATTCGCCAAACTAAAAGTATTATTTAAGCAATATGTAGATGAAAGCAATAAAGAACATAATTTAAATATCACAAGAATTAATAGGTTGAAAGAAAAATTCACTAAAAACCAAACTATTCTTTTTGTGTATAAATAAATTAAAAAAAAAGACATTTTATTTTGACAAGGGTTAGACAAATAAGTCATTTTCACCATAATGATTATGTTTATCCCCAACTCTAGCTGTTTTGTTTGTTCTTGAATTGTATGCGCCCTTAATTAGAGGCATGAAATATCTTAAAACAACCTCTGACGAGGAAAATTTTCAATTTCCTAGTTTTAATTAGAGATTTTTACATAAGAGTCGATCAAATTTATTGTTATATATAAATTATACGTTTATTAAACATGCGCCAACTATTCTAATTTAAGAAATTGTTTGACGAACTATTTAGATTAATTCTCATTTTTAATATATACATGAGGAAAGTCCCTACGGGTAATTACTTTCCCGCACTAGATAATTACTGCAAACAAATTTAACTTATTGTGATTAAATAATTTAATAAATTAATAATACAGATTAATTTATCAAGATGAAGTAATAAAATGAATATGCAAACACATGTCATGTATCTATCGATTTGGTGTAAACACTCAGTACGATTAAATTTATTCTGTTTAACAAGTGTTTATCAAGGACTATACTGGATAAGATTTCAAATTAAATCTCAAACCCTGTCATTAAAAATCACTTTCAGCTAGGTAGCATTCAATGTTTGAATGGTATACGGCCAAATGCATATTTCTATTATTTTTAAATTTAAATGGTGGGAGAAATCTCTTTCATTTTCACCAATATATTACTAGACTTGATTCTTAAAAAAAACATCCTGTCGTGAAATTATACTCCATGTCGTCCTCATTGGTCTCATAACAAACAGGAAAGTATATACATATTCACATATTCAGTGCATATCAAATTAAATAATTTAGCTTCCATAATTAGAAACTAAAGTGAGAATACATATTAATATTTGAGTAACGTATTCTGCATCGTAAATTTGGTGTTCTGAGTATATTTATTAATAGGCGTTTGGACATGAATTTGATAATATTTGACTAAACAAATATTATTTGAAGTTAAGTTAAAAAAAAAAAAAAAAAGACATTTGAAGATTGATATATGTTTGGACATATATTTCACTTGAAAAAATATTGGAGTTTCATAAGGCATATTTCTTTTTTTACTTGAAAAAGTGGAATGAATTATTAACTACAGTTAACCAAGTAGGTTTCTGATTTGTTGTTAAAAAAGATTGTATCGTCAGACATCTCTATTGCATTTATCATCTGTAATAACAATCAAGATTTTTGCAAATTTATTTTTTTGTGATACTATGTTATATGTTCTCGATAATAGAATATTTGAAACACAATATCGTTATAAAATTATTTGACCGTAGGTTCATATGTACTCCTTCTCCTATTTTCCGTACTACTTTCCCATATTTATATATTTTTTGAAAAAGGAAATCTATGAATCATGAAAAAATATGCATCATCTATAAAATATTAGATGATTTGTCTGCTTTATTGTCAAAGGGATATGAATCTAATCCTAGTCCTCCCACTTCCACATATAGCATTAAATTAAAAGCATGCATATTATTTTATTGTTTTATAATGTGAATAACAATGGTACAAAACCCCACTTGTAAGGGAGCTTTTAATATACCAAATTTCAATCTCTCATTTGTCAAACAATAATTCTTTTTTAATAGCCACCATAAGAATACAAATATCACAGAGATCCGATGCACACTTTCGTTTATGTGTCGTTTCATTTTCTCACAATGCGGAGTATTGGAAAATACCACGATTTAACGTCGTGATATCATGATATGTATTGTACGCTTTGGTTCGATAAGCTTCATAGATTGTCTCTTCCATAAAATTATTATCGAAGTTAAACATGTGTAATTTGTGTTATAAATAAAAATTCCTCACTAATTTCTTCTCCCATTTCGATATAAAATTCGTATAAAGTATTATGTGTACCCCTTCTATAGAAGCTTGCCAATTTAAAAGCCTATCCGTCATTTTCTATGACCCTTGTCATTGGCCTGCCCTTCGTCATGGACGTCAAAACAACATAAATCACTAAAAGTACGATGAGATGAATGAGATTCTTCTACTTTTAATCAAATGTTTCAAGTTCAAGTAGTTTTTATAAGAATCATTTCTATCTTAAATAGGTCCTACACGATCCAAAGTTGAATTAGTCAGATTACTAAATTTAAATACCAGATAATTTCTTTTTTTTTTAAAGGAAGAAAAACAACGAAGGAAGGAACAAAGAAGGTGCTCAGTGCCCACTACTTAAAATAGGATTTGGGCCAACCTCCACTTGAATATTCTCAACTTTTTATTTTCCAACTTTATCAAGATCAAGATCACATTCACACTTTTATCCAATAATTAATTCAATTATTGACATTTAATTACATAATCCTGTTATCCACCATGACTTCACGTCGCTTTTTTTTTTTTTTTGTTTAAATGTTAAAGAGTGCAAGCAATTTTCATACTTTTTTAGGTGCTTTGTTACCAATGGATATATTCCAATCTCATAGCTTTTTATCAACTTTTTAGTAGATGAGGAAGAAGGAGAAAACAAAAGTAGTAAAATGATATCACATTCGTTTTCCTTTTATGGTTAACAATAACAAATGTTAGCTTCATTGGCCTAAAAAAAATACTACAGAATTTGTCCACTTTAAAACATCCGATTTGTTCAAACAAAATACTAAGATAAAGTTAATTTTTTTTTATTCAAATAAAATCGGTTCAAATATTTACATATTTTATTTTATTAATAAAAATTTCAGATAATACAACTATATAAAAATGATTAATTCCGATAAACTATTTTTTTCTTTCTAGATAGATGAACATTATTTTGAAACAATCCGAAACAAAAAGGTGGATAGTTAGTGGGCGTTTGGCCATAAAAATTATTCATTTTTTTTCGAATTTTTTTTCACTTTTTTTACTTTTAGTGTTTGGCCATAAAAATTATTCACTTTTTTCCGGAGTTATATTCCGGAATACTGAAAACAAGAAAAACTTGTTTTTCAAAAAATTTCAATTTTTTTCACTTTTTACACTACATTTCATCAAAAACTACAATTTCAAAAACTATAGCCAAACACAGCTCCAACTTCAAAAATTCCAAAAAAAATGATTATTTTTTTGATATTTATGGCCAAACGGGCCTTAGTTTATGACCGAAAAAAAGTAAAGTAGTCATTAGGGTGGAAAAATTATAATGATGATTAGCTTTTCCCCCGCTTTTTTATATTTTTTTATTTTGAAGTTTTATTTTTTATTTTATATTTATATTCCAATTTTCTTGTAAGCACTTGAGAGTAGGCCTGTGCACAAATCGGTTCAAGCCGAATTTCTGAACCGATTTGAAATAATTCGGATAATTCAATTTGAATAATACAATTCGATTTCGATATACAAATGAAATTGTAAAATATTACGGTTTAACGATTCGAATACGGTTTGCTTCAATTATCAACCGAACCGATCCGAACAGACTGAATTTATATGCCACTAGTGACTAATATGACTAATTGGGTATATGTAACGTGGTGTTGGCGGATTTGTATGCTTGCACAAGTTGTCAAGCTCTTGTTTTGCTATTTATATGCTATTATGCTTGCAAGTTTATGGTTTTTCCTTGGCTAATGTGTTGATTATAAGGCTGCAAGTTTAGGATCTCATTATTTTTTTGTTATGTTTACTCTAAAACTGAAATGAAATAGTTGTTTGTTTAAATTTCGAATAAATCGAACAAATCGATTTGTGTAACCGAACCGAAATAATAAAAAACGAATCAAATTGAACCTAGAATGGATCGAGTTTGATTGAGAATTTTAGAAAGTCGAAATTTAAAATTTTAACTCGATGATGGCCAAAACCGAACCGAATGGATAGGCCTACCTTGAGAGGGACCATCCCAGAAAATAAGACACGTGACCGGCGGCTAAATAAAGTGTTAACGAGAAAATGATGTAGCCAATTTATCACGATATATTTTAGTTCCAAATTATCCGCAAATGAGATTAACAAAAAATAATGCATTTTTTCAAACATAAAATAAAAATGCATTGACCAAATAAAGTCTATAGTCAAACCGACATATATAAAATAATATAATTTCATTTCTATCCTTGTCAGTGGTCATTAGCCACGTGTGGTTTTGTAGTGCTTTGCTTCCTATCCTTATTGGATATTTGAATATTTGGATTTCCAACTATTTTTAATCAACTTAAAAGAAAAAAATTAGCACGATTTTTTTTTTTTTTAAAAAGGAACATTAGCTTGCAAAAAACTATAGTCATTCTCAAAATAAGGACTTTGCTGGACTATTAAGAAAAAAGTTAGAATTTATTTAAATAACAATTTTGATTATTTTAATACCCAAATCCATCTAGAAGACTAGAAGTAGCTTTCTATTGAGTCCGGAACCAAAATACCCCAAAAAAAATATTTTGAACCAAAATATCCCAACAAAAAAAAAATGTTACAAAAGTACCTTTAGCGCAGTAAAATACTGCGCTATAGCACTTCACGGAGACGGAGCCGTTAAGTGCTATAGCGCAGTATTTTACTGCGCTATAGGACTCCGCCATTTTCCAAAGCATTACATTTTCACTCCTTTTTACGTAGTTTATCTTTTTTACGTAGTTTAGCCGTATATTAATCATGCTTTGAGATTCCGGAACTTTAATATTTTATATAGAACTCTAGTTATATTTGTACAATTAATAAAATAGGCTCAACACATCAAGAATACGCAATACTTTGGATTGTCGTTTTAGTGGTTGAAAAGTGCTCGAAGTCCTTTTTTGTTCGAAGACTTGTAGTCATTAGTTTTAAGTTATTTATCTTTTAGGTTTTGTTTTATTTTTAAATTAATGCTTAACTTTATTTCGAATGTGTCACGTTTTTTTTTATTATCAATTTAGGATATGAAACTATAAACAATAATAAAGACTAAGATAATATTTATAAGTATGTAAAAAATAGATAATATTTACGATAAATTGTACAACACTAATGTATTTACACTATCGAGGATGGGTCCCACATGTAGTATGCCGGAGACTATCCCTAGGCCTAAGGCTCATACCATCCCCACCGCCCTCGCCATCGTCTCCATCGCCCTTTTTCCTCTTAATAACCGGGTGCTCTAAGTCATGATCATCTCCTCTTCCCCTAGCCTTTGCGCCCTTAACTAGAATGTGCTTCTTCTTGGGATCTAGTCCCGCTGGCACGCTCAGAACCTCAGGCTGAGCTAGGTCTGGAAACTCGACCTCTTCCTCGTTGGGAGTCGCCACCGCAGGCGCCGAAGGATGAACCTGTAAAGTATATAAATATTAGTACCATTTCTTATTTATATTGAATACATTAACGTTATTTATTTAATCAAACCTGTGTGTCAACGGGCGCCTGAGTAGGCTCCTGAGATGGGTCTGTAGGCTCCTAAGATGGGTGTGGTGGTGAATATGAGGTAGTCTCCTGGACGAGATGCTGTTCGAAGTCCAAGTAAAGGTTATAAAAATTAAATAAATATTTGAATAAAATTAGTTTTAAGTAAAAAACTTACATGCGCCTCGGTAGTCTCATGAGAAGACACCTCTGCCTCGGCAGGTTGATGAGAATGCTCCTGAATGGGTAGCTCCTGTAATATTTGTTTGGAACTCTATTTTGAATATGTGATATATTTTTAGTTGACCAAATAGCCAACACAACTACGATAAAATTAAACTAAAAGAGTATATTCATCGACCACATATTTTCCTACAAACTTTACATTTTTTTCGTTAGCTTATGTATTTATGAAAAGAAGAACTTTAACTATTCTTTTTAAGATAATCTTTTTTTATTTAACATATATATTCACGCTTTTAAAATTAGGAAAAATACATTAAAACCCTCCCAACGTATAGCCAGATTAATTATGACGCACCCAACCTTTGCGGGCGACCTATTCCCCCCTCCCCCCCCCCCCCCCCCCCCCCCCCCCCCCCCCCCCCCCCGTCTTAATTTTTCAGTATTTTAGTGACATTTTCGACTGACGTGGCAAAAACAAAAATATGGCGAGTGAAAATGGTCCAAACGAGATATTTTAATAAAAATTAATTTATATTTTATCCTCTCACCCACCCCCACCCTTCCTCTCTTTCACATTTCAATTGTTAAATGCAATTTATTTTTCTCTTTCTTCTTCTTTCTTCTCAACCGCCGTCGCCGCAGTCACAGCAGCAGCAACGCAGCAACGGCAGCAACCACCGCCGCCGCCACACCGCAGCAGCAGCAACAACAACGCAGTAGCAGCAGTAGCAACGCAGCAGCGGCAGCAACCACCGCCACCGCCACACCGCAACAGCAGCAGCAACACCGCAACAGCAGTGGTAAATATAATTAATAATTAATAAAAGAAAAATCAAATGAAAAAAAGGAAAAGTGGCAGTGACGTGGCACCAATGTGGCGGAGAGTGTGCAACACTCTCCACTGTGCAACTGAGCTTCAATTTTTTTTTGCCACGTCAGTCAAAAAAGGTCACTAAAATACTGAAAAATTAAGACTGAGGGGTAATAGGTCGCCCGCAAAGGTTGGGTGCGTCATAATTAATCTGGCTATACATTAGGGGGGTTTTAATGTATTTTCCCTTAAAATTATATAGATTAACATTTCATAATCATTTACAACTTGTTTGGATGGTTGTTACCTATTGTATTATATTATGTTGCTAGTTTAAATAAAATGTTTGCTTTGACTGTTACTTTAATTTTATTGTTATGTAACGACGAAAGGTCCCATTTTATATAACCACTGATTTGGTCCTATACAATACAACACAATACGATAAATGTCAAAACAATACATAACAATCATCCAAACAAAGTGTTAACAATATAATAATTCATTACCAATCAACTTCTTTCAATTCATAAACAATATTTAACAACTAATAAATTCATAATCAATATTTAACAAATAATCAATTAACAAAATAATAATTCATTAACAATTCATAAATAATTAACAAATTAACAACTCATAAACATATAACAAATTAAAAATTCATAAACATTTAACAAATAATGAATTAAACCAAAAAAAAAAAAATCGGAACAGTGGCAAAAGCCACTGCCCAGTCCGAACAAGAGCAAAAAAAAAAAAAATTGATTTTTTTTATTCTGTAAAATAGCAAGGATTAAATGTTATGCATGCTTAGAATATAATGTATATAACAAAATAATAACAAAAGTTCATAGTAGAAAACCTTAATCGAAGATTTTTTGTAGAGTTATTTTAATCGAGTTGTACGCCACTTTTTTCCAAAATTCGAACTTAGAATCTTGCTCCTTGACTTGAATATATCGAGAATCTAAACTTTCCGAATGAAATTTAATAGAAAACGACATTTTTTTGATGTGGGGATCACCTTGGTATCGCCTCCAATGGCGTTTTTCAATTTTTTTTGCCACTGGAGGGACCAGTAATGGAACCCGACGGGTTTTAGTTGGGTCATATAGCGCAGTATTTTACTGCCCTATAGGTGAGAGAATGAGTCCTATAGCGCAGTAAAATACTGCGCTATAGGTGAGAGAAATATTTGTATAGCGCAGTAAAATACTACGCTATAGCACTTAACGGCTCCATCTCCGTGAAGTGCTATAGCACAATATTTTACTGCGCTAAAGGTACTTTTGTAACATTTTTTTGTTGGGGTATTTTGGTTCAAAATGATTTTTTTAGGGGCATTTTGGTTCCACGTGTGGTTTTGTAGTGCTTTGCAGTGCTTTGCTATCCTTAATGGATATTTGAATATTTGGATTTGCAACTATTTTTAATCAACTTAAAAGAAAAAAATTAGCACGATAAAAAGAAAGATTTTTTTTTTTTAAAAAAAGAGACATTAGCTTGCAAAAAACTATAGTCATTCTCAAAATAAGGACTTTGATGGACTATTAAGAAAAAAGTTAGAATTTATTTAAATAACAATTTTGATTATTTTAATACCCAAATCCATCTAGAAGACTAGAAGTAGCTTTCTATTTAGGGTGATTCATTTGGATAAGATAGTAAAACTAGTTTTAGTAATTTTAGAACTCAAAAGATGGTAAATTGAACTCTCTCTGTCCCATACGAGTTGCCCACACTACTTTAAATATTCGTTTTAAAATATTTGCTTATTTAAAAAATCCAGATAGAATTAATCACAAAATTACTATTTTATTCTTAGCATTAATTGTTATACTAAACCCATTAATTGTTATACTAAACTTATCACCTTTCTTCCTTTAATTCCTGAACATTTATAAGGACAAAAAGGAGATGAACATAGAAAAGGATTTGACCAAAACAAAAAAAGAAGTTAAATGTACGTAAAAAACAATTGACAAAAAACTTAGAAAATTATTTATACAAAAAATTCTCAAAGAAAAAGAAATTTTAATTCCTAGATATTCCAGCTAGCTTATTTGTTTGTACCTTTCTTCACCCCCACATGTTATCTTTCTTTCTTTTCTACCCCCACATGTTTGGTCAGTGAAAATTACTCTCCTCCTTACCACTTACCAGTCCCAAAAAAAATATGCCCCTTTATTTCAATTTAAGTGTCTTATTTTTTTAATCTATTTTAGAAAGAGTGTTTTTTTTTTTTATATTTAGTAGTGATAATTTAAATATTCTACCCCGCAAGTCTATGACCACAAGATTCTAAAGATATTTTAGTACCCCCTCTATTCACTTGTCTAGTATTTTAAAAATAGATTTTCACTTACTTGTCACTTTTAGCGTATCAAGAGAACACAATTTTTTTTTCTGTTTTACCCATAATATTAATTACTCATTTAAATAATTTTTTAAATCCAATAAAAATATGCATCAATTAATATGAGTACACTGATAAATTATGTACTCCATTTATTATTTTTTAAACAGCATAAAAAATCCAAAGTGGACAAATAAAAATAAACGAAGAAAATATATTTTATGTAATCTTTAATTTAGTACCACGACATTAAAAAAATCTTTCTTTATTTCTTTGGCTTAGTGTCTGGTCCAACTAAAACGCTTAAGTTGGAACCAGAAGTAGTATAAATGAAGAAAAATAAAATAAACGTGGAAAAATAAAACCAAATAGCCACCAAGAAATTCCTAATATGTAAAAAAAAATCTTTTGCAAAGCTAAGAAAACAGATGTGTAGGCTAAGGAAGAGAAGAAAGATTCTCTTATATTCTGTGAAGAAAGATTGAATCTTTGTTACTACTTATTTCTTTTTTATTTGGTGAATAAAAACTGAAAAAAAAGGGAAGCCCTTCAACTCCATTTGGAGGAAGAAGGAGAGGAAGAGGAGAAGGATATAATGGGAATTTTGTATGATGATGTTGTGTTATTGAAGCAGTCTGAAAGAGAAGGTGAACCAAATGTGATTACTGTTAATTGTCCTGATAAGACTGGTTTAGGCTCTGATCTTTGTAGAATCATTCTCTTCTTTGGTCTCACTATTGTTAGAGTTGGTATGTTTCTTACCTCTCTATCCTTTTTGTTCTTGCAAAGTACTAGTAATTATAGTCAAGCTTACATTTTGTGTGTGTGTGTCTGTGGGGCAGATAGTGAAAAGATTGAATTTTCTTGATATAATCAGCTGTTTGTGTGTATATGTGTGTGTATGGCAGAGAGTGAAACTATTGAATTTTCTTGATATATCGGTTTTTTTTTTTTTGTGTGTGTGTGTGTGGGGTAGATAGTAAAAAAATTGAATCTTTCTTGATATAATCAGCTGTTTATGTGTGTGTGTGTGTGTGTGTGTATGGCAGAGAGTGAAACTATTGAAGTTTCTTGATATAATCAGTTTTTTTTGTGCGTGTGAGTGTATGGTAGAGAGTAAAAAAATTGAATCTTTCTTGATATAATCAGCTGTTTATGTGCATGTGTGTGTGTGTGTGTGTATGGCAGAGAGTGAAACTATTGAAGTTTCTTGATATAATCAGTTATTTTTGTGCGGGTGAGTGTATGGTAGAGAGTAAAAAAATTGAATCTTTCTTGATATGATCGGTTTTGTATGTGTGTGTGTGGCAGAGAGTGAAATGATTGAGCCTTCTTGATTGTAATCACTAATCAGTGGGGTGTGTGTGTGTGGCAGAGAGTGAAAAGATTGAATCTTTGTTGATAAAATCAATTGTATGTTCTGCATAGAATGTAAAAAGATGGAATCTTTCTTGATATAATTAGTATTGCGTGTGTGTGTGTGTGACAGAAAGTGAAAAGATTGAATCTTTCTTGATATAATCGGTTTTGTATGTGTGTGTGACAGAGAGTGAAAAGATTGTCTTACTTGATATAATCAGTTTTGTGTGTGTGGCAGAGAGTGAAAAGACTGAATCTTTCTTGAGTATGTTTTTGTGGTTGTTATTGTACTACTGTTGAATTTATGAAATTGAGGGTCTTCTGGTTTTGAGGATTAGTGGAATACTTTATTCTTTTTTTTGGTCTCTCTATTTTCACAGTTGGTATGCTCTCAGCTCTCTCCTTTGTATTCTTGCACTTCCATATACATCCAATTTAGGGAAGTTTGCTAATATCAACATACAAAGTGATTGTTGTGATTTTTTTTTTTTTTTGGGTGTGTGTGTGGTAATCTTGATATAATCAATTACTAGTGTTGGTTGAGAGTCTGCTGGTTTTGAGGATTAGTGGAGTACTTCTTCCCTTACTGAATTTGTGAATGAAATGCTTATGGTTTTTCTTAAATTGGGATTCTTTGTTGCAAAGAAGAATTTCACCTACTGGTTACTTTTGGGGGTATGTGAGTTTTTTTCTTTCCAGTGGCATGAAGTTTAGCTTCTATGTGTGTGTGGAACTTGTTTCGACTGTCAATTTTGAATTTGTCTCAAGAGTGTGTTGAAGATAATTCAGACAGTTTGGTTGATAATACATCTGTTGTATCTGAATACATACTGTGATAATTGATAAATGCTGGAGATTTTTGTAATTTGCCATCTTACACTTTTGATTCTTTTGTTGAAGATGTATCTACCGATGGAATATGGTGTTACGTAGTGTTTTGGGTGGTGGGAACACCAAACACAAGGTGGAATTTGTTAAAGAAGAGACTTGTGGAAGCTTGTCCGTCTTGTTCTTCTGCCTCTGGAATATCATATTATCTTGCTGAGTTACAGTCGCCAGGGCCTCCTGATGTATTCCTCTTGACGTTCTGTTGCTACGATCGAAGGGGCCTTTTGCATGGTAACTAATTTGAAGCTTGTTTTGTGAACTTGTTGCACAATGCATTTTTTTTTTTTTTTTTAACTCTAAAGCCTATTTGACCAAGGTTCCAAAATATGCTTACTTTGAAAAGTGCTTTTTGTCAGAAGTGTGTTGCGAAAAAGTTGTTCTCGAGAGTAGCAATTTATGTTTGGATAACCAATTTGAAAAACACTTTTGTCAATATTAGCGCAGTAATTTGTGCTCGGCAAAGGTTCCAAAAGCATTTCGCGAATTTTTTTTTTAGCTTCTAAAAACATTTTCTACTACTACTCAAAAACACTTATTTTTTCTCTAAAAGCTTGGCAAACACCTCAACTTTCTAAAATAAGCACTTTTGGCTTCCCAAAAGCTTGGCCAAACAGGCTATAAATCTTGTGAATGTGTTACCTTTTCAATTGAATTAGACTTATTCATAACTGACGGTTTTTTAGTATTGATTCTTGTTTCTTCACTTTTACCATTATGTTTCAGCTCTCAAGTCTCAAGAAATTTGAATTATCTGAACTATCAGTGCTTAAAAATTGTTTTTTTAGCTGTTTAGTTTACTTACTGGAACAATTTATGCCTCTGGTTCATTGTTGTGGTACCGGCTGGGTAAATACCTTGTCCCACAAGGTTATCCAGGTATACTTGTAGTAATTTTCTTAGAAAAAAATTATGGCAGATGTGACGGCGGTACTTTCCGAGCTGGAGCTTACAATAAAGAAGGTGAAGATATCCACTACTCCAGATGGAAAAGTGATGGACCTGTTCTTCATCACTGACACAAGGTTCGGAATTTTTCGGGCTCTTAAAGTTGCTGCCAGTCATTTGTAGTTTCTTATGTGTAAATCCTTTTTAATCAGAGAACTTCTACATACAAAGAAGAGACAAGACGATACACGTTGCCAGTTGAAATCCGTTCTCGGTGACGCCATGATTAGTTGCGACATAGAAATGGTCGGCTCCGAAATCACCGGGCGTTCTCAAGGGCCATCATTCCTTCCGCAAGAAATTGCCGAAGACATGTTTAGCTTCGAAATACTTCATGAGCACCAGAGTAGATCTCTCGCTTGCAATAAAGCGTCTATCACCGTGGATAATTTGTTGAGCCCTGGTCATACTCTCATCCAGATTGTTTGCCAAGATCACAAAGGTCTTCTGTATGACATAATGAGGACACTGAAAGATTACAATATTCAGGTACATCATTTTATATCTCGAAAATATCGTCTTGATAAAAGTCTCGTGGTTATTTGCACAAGGTAAATAAAATCTCGCAATAACCATATACTACATTGTGAACACCAATATCCCCTTTGCGAAATAAGGCTTCTTAGTTAAAATGTGGACTTTTGATTAACATATATAGAATATTTGTAGTTTTTGTTTGTGCGATATAGTTCATCGGCTGATTGTTGCCAGTTTGTTTCTTCATCAAACAGAATATTGATCAACAATTTTAAGTTATTATGATGTTTAATTTGCTGTAGAAGCACACTTCGTGTTATACTCCCTCCATTTCAATTTGTTGGTCTTACTTTCCTTTTTAATCCATTTCAAAAAGAATGTCACTTTGTATCTTAAGTACTCCCTCCATCCCAATTTATGTGGCACTTTTTGGTCGGTACCAAAAAGAGTGCCACCGTTCTATATTAGAAACAACTTAACTTTAAAATTCCCCTTTTATCCTTATGAGATGATTTTATAGCCACACAAATGTTAAAGGTTTGTTTTAGACCACAAAATTCAAGTTTTCCTTTCTTTCTTAAACTTAGCGTTGAGTCAAACGGTGCCACATAAATTGGGACGGAGGGAATAACTCTTTACACCCAACATCCTACATGGTATATTTAAGATCACAAGATTCAAAGGGAATTTTGGTACGTTACACACATTTTAGCTTAAGACCACAAGATTGAAAAGTCTTCTTTATTTTCCTTAAAAACTTCGTGCCGAGTCAAACTAAGACAAACAAATTGATACGGAGGGAGTAATAATTTTTTTTTTTGTTCTTTTTGTTGTGTTTGCTCGTCATGCAACCACAGTGATACCGAACTAAAGTAAAAGCTATTTCTCACCAATTACTTCATTGTTATATCAGATATCATATGGACGGTTCACTTCAAAAACTAAAACAGTATGTGAGCTCGACTTGTTCATAGTGCAAGCTGATGGCAAGAAAATAGTCGACCCTAGCAAGCTGAACGCTTTGTGCTCGCGTCTTCAAATGGAACTATGTCGCCCTCTCAGAGTGGCGTTGATGAACCGAGGTCCTGATGCAGAATTACTGGTAGCGAACCCCGTAGAGTTATCGGGCAAGGGTCGACCAATTGTCTTTTATGACATTACACTGGCTCTCAAGATGCTCAATATTGGCATCTTTTCGGTAAGTCATGATGCATCACTCTATGATTCACTATTATCTTCATCACTATTAGGTAATTTTGAGAGTGAGAATGCCTTGGAGATAATCGTGCGCTAGGCTAAAAGCTGGTTTGCTAGAGTAAAAATGGCATGACGTTGATAGAGCCACATAACTTTTTTCTTTTTCGATGGCCGATAAATTCTCGAGGTCCAGTTGCACACATTTTGAAACTTGGTGGATAATGGGCCCGCTCCTCTACCCTTTTCTGCTTAAATACCAAGCTTTTTTCTGCAGCAAGGTCCGAAACCCGTGGAGCCACACCTGTGTTGGATCCTCCAAAAGTGCACTGCTTTTTGGAGGATCTGTCACGAGCCCGTCGGCATTTTCAAGAGTCCGAGCAACATAACTTGTATGAGGGATAATACAAACCTTTCTTACTGTAACCGAGTGTCTCCATTTGTTACTTCATTTGGCCACTGAGGCAGGAAACTTAAATGGAATGAAAATTAGAAAGATGAAAAGATGCTGCTTGTGTCAATGCTATTTGGCTAGTGTGTTTTAGGTTTTTAAATGTAGTCATCTTAACTTGTTGCTTATCGCAATTTTCAGGCTGAAATAGGGAGATATCTGGTTGGTGATCGAGAATGGGAAATTTATCGGGTCTTACTGGACGAAGGGAACGGTTCTGGTCCCCCGAGGAACAAGATTGAGGAAGCTGTTTGGAAGATGTTTATGGGTTGGTAGTAACGACGACTGAATGTACAGTTTCCGTGTTCATTGCTAAAAGGCTCATTTGACTCGTGCAGTATTAACTTCTACTAGTGATGATACCATCATATGTACAGAAGTGTATAATGTAGAGGTAAAAAAGCTAGGTTCTGTCAAGATTTTGCAAGACTAATCTTGTAGAATCATGTGAAAATGTCGAGAAGTTAAAAGACTTTTATTGTATAGTGTTGATAGAAGTTGTGTGTACAGGATGTAGTAACCTTGAGATGTATTTTACTTGCCTTTTTCGCCAAGTAATAGCTCCAGGTACACTGGTCATTTGGAAGTTCTTTTCAGGTATAATAGTGTACAGTTAAGCAAGAAGAGCCAATATATAAGTTCTAGCTCGAGTGAAAGGATATAACACGTGTGAAACCTTAGTTTTGCTGACTTTATGAGGTCTAACCTTCGCCACGACATTAGTGGCTTAGCTCTTCATGCTTCTCGCAGGCTCTTTTATAAAGAGAGAGAGACTGGGGGGAGGGGGCACGGAAGATTTATCGCTCCAAAAAGTTGTGTTTTCCACTTCTTGGTTGAATATATCAATACCTGAGCTCTAGCTTTGCTTGCGTTCTTCATCAACACTCGCTAGATTATCACTCATCCCGCTCCTAAGTTTTATCGGATAGTATTGCTGCTTGCTGAATCTACCATAATTCTTTAAAATAATGTATTATGATTAGGTGGGGCAATTTCAGCTAGTTATTGGTATCCCCTACTAATTCTATTTACTTGAGTTTCCTAAAGCATAATTTGTTTCCTGTCGGATAATGGAGGAAAGTTGTGGCAAGTTATTTTTAGTCCAACATCCTTATAAAGTATTGATGAGCTAAACTACTCGTGTTGGTACGAAAGTTTGCCCGGTAGACAATTCTATGACTAACTGTTCTTTACAATAATTATGAGAATTTATTCAAATTCATTTTAATTATGATTAATTCTCTAAATAGATGCAAACAATTAGCTACTTCAATAATTATGTTGATATCTGCTCGTGCAATCTATCCATCTCATGATTGGAAAAGGCCTCAAAACAAAAAAGAAAAAACAACTTTAGGAAGCATTTTTGCATCACTTTATTACTGAAGGTGACTGCCTATATGTCCTTTTACACAATTACATCAAGTCACATCAGATCCAATCTACCTAAGGATTATGTCTTTTTATTAGCATGTTTTGTTTCCTGTGAATTATGATTTGATGTTAAAGCAATATTCAAAAAGTATCCATGCATTGATGCTCGCATCAAAGTAAGTTGCTTACATTACACTCTTGGGATGCAGCTGATCCCCAAACCATGCAGGAACGGTGGGATGCTTCGTGCACTATACTATCCCTTTTTATATTTTTGATTATCGATAGTGTAAAAGTTCGTCACACTATCCATGTATATGGATTATAGACTTACAGTTATGTTGAGACCAGAAGAATAACTAAAGTTCACACAATTTAAAATAGTTGCAAGATGGAGTGAAATTAGAAAAGAAGTGACATGGTAAATTATAAATAAAAGAACAAAGATAAGCAACGAGGTGGGGTAGAATGATTTTGATTAAACTTTACAGCAGGGGGGAAAGGGTTCATCCGAGCTTCCTTCGCCACATAATCACACTATATACATAAGACAATTTTTTTTTCATGAATATATAGTATATGATAAACCTTCTTGGATGAAAATCGAGTCTCTGCCATTGCTTTACCGTACTATGAAACTACAACATGCTTCCATTTGGCCTTTTTTTTTTTTTTTTTTTTTTTTTTTTTTGATCTAGTGGTTGTGATTCTTTATAGTTTCCAATAGATACCAAGTCTATGCAAAATCCCAGCAAGCACTGCCCAGAATGTAATCTCAGCAAATATCACATACAATAAAGTCCCCACTCTTTCTGATTTCCACACATCAAAGAATACATGATGTTGAATCCAATTTACCTGAAAAATGGAAAAGGAAAAAAATGATTACTAGTAATATAATTTTTTTAAAAAGATGACATTACTTAATAACATGAAAAATATACATAAAGATAGGACAGAAGTAAAGCCTCAAGAACCTCTACAACTCGAAACAAAAAACTGCGTGCAAGTTGAGTTATGATAATAACTGACACTACTCACGCAATAATTCTACGTACGCCACTGGTGACACTACTGCTGGCTCAAGCTTGGTGACTTCTTGTTCAAGAATTCACATAGAAAAGATAAGGCAAGAAGTATAATCTCAGAACCTCTATAACTCGAAACCAAAAGCTCGCGTTGAAGTTGAGTTATGATAACAACTTGACATCACTCACACAATAAGTCTGCATAAACAACCGGTTAGACACTACTTTTAGTGCTAGCTTGATGACTTCTTGTTCACGAATTCACACACAAAATAGGACCAGAAATAAAGCCTTAGAATCTCTACAACTCAAAACAAAAATTCTCGCGTACAAGTCGAGTTATGACTAAAAGCTGACATCACTCACACAATAATTCTGCATACACCACCGGTTAACACTACTTTTGGTGCTAGCTTGGTAACTTCTTGTTCAGAAATGCGGACACACAAAGAGGACAAGAAGTAAAGTCTTAGAACCTCTACAACTCGAATCAAAAAACTCACGTTCAAGTTGAGTTATAACAATAAGCTGACATCACTAACACATAATTCTGCACACGCTACTGGACTTAGACACTACTTTTGGCATTAGATTGGAGACTTCTTGTTCAAGAATTCAGACACACAATACATGAAGTTTTTTTCCTTCTTTTGATTCAACAAGGTTGTGGGATAAGGGGATTATGGTACTTACAAGGTTGTTATCTTCATTCTTGAAAAACCATCCATTAATGAAACCAGCAAGGATGCCTTGTGCTCCCAACACAAATATCAGCATTGCATTCATTCCAATCCATTCCAGCCACAAGAATGGCAGTCTCAGTCCCAAAACATCAATCTATGTATTCATTTCCCAAAACAAAAAAATATTAGTAGAATTTTATTATGAAATTGATATCTTAGCTTTAAGCTATATTACTTGGACTTTTCAGAAATGTTGTTGCATCTGTGTTGGATCCTCAAAAAAAAAAAAACACTATTTTTGGAGGATCTGACATGCACCATCGGCATTTTTGAAGAGTCCGAGCAACATAGGCTTTTTAGTTTTCAAAGTTGCAGCATTTGTATACCAATATATAGAATCCGGAAAATACAATTCCAGCAGCACCAGCAGTGAAACAAACATAGCTAAAACTGTATAATTGCTTGTTTAGAGGAATTGCTGCAAGAAAAAAAACACAGAATACAAAAACAGAGTAAACGTCTAAAAAATACTACTTACTAAATTTGAACATCAGTAGAAAGGAAAATTTTCATTTTCATCAATTATCGGGGGAACAATGAATTTACCGTCTGTGAAATGAAGAATAAAGGCTAGGATGAGTAAACTAAATCCCAGTGAAACCCATTGTTTTAGCCTCTCACCATGACCCTGAAACAAAATTGGTCCAATTTCCATCATTCTTACTCAATTGCTATTGCATAATTAATCGAATGCTTTAACATATATAAACTGACAGTATAACAAATATTTACATTAACGTGAATTTTAACCTTTTGTAGCACGCCTATATTGCTTGGGCTCTTCAAATATGTTGACGGGTGCACGTCGTATCCTCCAAAAGTCAAGCATTTTTTGAGGATCCAACATAGTTGCGACAACATTTTTAGGAGAGTTCGAGCAATATAGGTTGCAAGTAATCTGCTTTATTTTTCAGGTTACAAATCTTGTGTTTTATGTTGTCAGTGTATAGAAGTTAAACTCTTGATAGAGTGACTTCTTGAAAGGCCTCGATGTTACCTTAAAATGAATCAATACATGTCCATAATGTATGCCAATGGTTCCAGACATGATAGCTGAAATTGAACTAACAAAAGAGGAAACAAAAAAAATGTGCTTAGCTGAATCCAATTTTAACAAAGGATCATGCACCAGATGAATTCTGAGTTCATTTTTTTGAGTAGTTTCTGGCCTAATTGTGTAAATATCTTTTACATTTTCAGTGCATACAATTCAAACACGAAATATACAAACCTCAGCAAACCTTCAGGTTCAAATGGAGCGTGACACCAGCTGGGAGCATTGTCACGAAGTGGACCTGAAGCTGGATAACTCAATGTGCATGCCTAAATATATTATCAATAACAACCAATTAGTCACCATAATTGAGCAATTTCAAAATAAGATTACTAAAACAATAAGCTTAATTATAGCTCTGATATGTTGTGACCTTCGAACGCGCCCAAACAGGTTGATTATAGAGATGATTGATACCCCATACTTGCCGATCCACATAGCCTACTGCATTGCAGGCAGGTCCTAAATGACCTCTCGTCCCACATTTTACCTGAAAATTTTAGTTAACATTCAGTCAGTTAAGAACTGTAATTATTAGTGCTATTCTAACTCAATAGTATTTTTGTAAATGCTGTTTACAGTGTATCTTTCTGAACTATCTTCATGGTGCACCAGAAAATTCCAGTCAGGAACGTAGAGACCATACATTGTTGTCATGTAAACAACGAATGCGACGAATCCTCCGAGCCTGCAACAGTACTGAAGTCAGGAATTTCGCTAAGGTTGTTCGAGATATGATATATATGCACAAAAAGTATAATATGTTGACCTATATACTTAGTGTATAGTTTTCTATATGCAATGTATAATTTTCCGACGAAGGGTGTTCGACTAACCACCCTTCATTGTATATGGCTACACCACTGCCTGCAAACAACACAAGGAATTGCCATAACACGGACATTCATCTTAGCAAAAATTATTAGGCGGTTACGGTACTGTTGACGAAATATGCATATAATAGTGGATTCCATTCTATTAATTCGCTATCCATTATGGTACCATACATAAAAGTAATGAGCTAGCCAACTTTACAGCAGTATAATATTCAGTTCTATGAAAAGAAAAAGTATCACATTTTCTTGATTGTTGGATACCATTGAGAAAGAACTGCGAAGAATTATTATTGAACCATTTTAAGCAATATTTCCCAGCAATGTCGAAAGTAGGACTTTCACCGGGGAGGGTTTGGGGTTTTTTGGGGGGAGGGCGGGGGGGGGGGGGGGGGGGGTTCACAATACAAAAAAAAAAGGTGCAATTAGCAGAGGTCAAAAGTGCAATTTGCGGAGGTTTATAACCTCCGCTATTTTCTATCATGGAGGTTCCCCAAACCCCCGCAATTTACGCCTTTTTTTGTAGTCAATATCTACTATATATACATGAATTATCTTCTTTGACCTTGTATATACAGTGTAATTTCCCGGCAGATGAACCCCCTTCTGGCCCTCTAACTCCGCCCCTGTTCCCAATCCCGATGAGTACAGATCAAGCTACAAGTCTCAATTTATACGAAACACGTAAGATCCAACCTTTATCCTAATTCCTAACTAGACATAAGTATTTTCAAGAATGAAATAATTAACATGATGAATGTAATGGTTTATAGCTAAGAGAATATTGTGCTTGCTTACCATTGCCATTTATAGGCAGTGAAAATTGAGAAATGACCAGGGGTTAAAGTTGTTGGCCTCAGCTTGGTAGTTAAAATCTCTATTAGAGCCACTATCAAGTACACCAAGGCTATTCTCTGCAAAATTGCATATAACAAAAGAATATTATATCAGATTAAAACAAGACTTTCACTTCCATATAATAGCTAGGCCAAATAAATCTAACGGTTGGCCCCCCAAATTGGTCACCATTTTTCATTTAGACACCTCATCATGTGGTCTGACATATTGAACGCCTATTGAAAATTAGCGTCAAGTAGGGGCCAGTTGATTCATTTGGCCTAGCACAAAGGCCAAATAGATCAACAATTGGCACCATTTTTCATTTGGACACCTCATCGTGGGGTCTAACATATTGAACACCTATTAAAAATAGCGATGAGTAGGGGGTTGTCGATGCATGTCGTCTAGCTCAAAGGCCAAAAAGACCAATGACCGGCCCCTAAAATTGGTAGTACTATTTTTCATTTAGACACCTCATCATGGGGTCTGACATATTGAACACCTATTGAAAAATAGTGTCAAGATATGTTGCTCGGACCCTTTAAAAATGTTATCGCACCTGTGTTAGATTCACCAAAAATACATATCTTTCGAGGATCCGATATACATCTCACAATACTTTTGAAGAGTCCGAGCAACATAGGCACCGAGCCGGGTGTTGGTATCATTGCATTTGGCCTAACTCAAAAATTTTCTGAGTGAAAGAATGGAAGTGGTTGAGACCTGTAGAATACCACACCATCTGATTAATTTCATGTCCACTCCATAAGCTAGATCATATGGTGCATGGGAGTATCCTCCTGCATTAATACATGCTTATGATTAATTTCTATTATTTCAGTTTATATATGTACTTTTGCAAATTTCTTATATTTGTCTTGGAAGTTATCAAAACATTTATACTAGTTCATAGCTTTGGTCATACCTTGTAAAATAATTCCCCAAAAGAGAAGCTTCAATGTCCTTAGTGTTACTTTTCTAATTGCAGCACTAACCTTTGGAACTCTCTGTAAAAAATAGTCCCCATTAAATAAGAAATTCATAAAGTTGCTCTGATAGACTGAAATTACACTTTACAAAATCTGAAGTTGGACCAAGATCCATCTAAGAAAGGGACAGAGCTGGCCTATGCCCAAAAAAGAAGTGGGCCTAAGAAGTAGCCCAATATTATGTTGAATGACTCCTAATGGCCTAATTTTCCCTTTAGTAAATGTTTTGTTTCAAATGGCGGATTCTGGCAAATGTCCCTTTTCAGACAAGCATTTAAAATTTATTTATATTTTAAAAAGTCGGGCAAATATAACCTTTGAAAAATTATCTTCTCAGATAATGTAAGACTCGGATCTAATGTTCATATATTTCTCAACCTTACAGTCAAAATATTAGACTGTTGTCTAACGTTTACAATAACTTACAAAACTTTAAACCATTTTCTAACGTTTACAATAAATTACAAAATTTTATGATCCAACGTTTTCCCATAGAATTTTCGGTTTGCTCAAAAAGAATCTTTACACTGTTGTCTAAAAAGTCCATAAGTTGTAAGGGATTTTTTTTTTTTTTTTAATTTTTAAAAAGGGAACTTGCCTATATGTTTTTGAGCATTTTTGAAAGGTGAAGGGTTAGACCACTTTGTATTTCTTTTGTACTTTTAATTATCTAAAAATGCATTTTCCAAAAATAATTCATTTTCCTCCCCCTTTTTCCAAGCAAATTTATCAAGACACTCAATTTTTGGACAAAAGTACCATAGATTGGTAGACCAATAAGTGTGAGTCAAAAAGAAAAAAAAAATATCAAAGAGATGATATTTACCTTTAAGGCAAGAGCAATTGCAACACCAACAATAAAGAGAAAAAATGGCATTACAAAATCAGCCAATGTGCAACCATTCCATGGTGAATGATCAATACGTGCATATGCTCCTCCAGCATCATCTACCAATATCATCAACTGTAGTTTACCATTCAATTTAAATAAGAGAAGTTAGTATTACAAATAACGATCACTTTAAGTAAAAGCCAACAATTAGTAATGGAAAAGAACAGTAAGGAGAAAAATTATAAAATTCTATCGAGTTTAACTTCTATACAATGACAACATATAAGAATTTTCACTCTATCGAAAAGATAAATGAGTTTAAGTTAAAACCTGTATAAGTTTTATAAACTCAAGATAAATATGTGTAAAAATTCAGAGTAGTAGCCTTTTTTCGGCCCTGTAATCGGAAAATAGTCACAGTGTTAGAGCTTCAACTTCTACAAGTGAAACTTAAGAGTAATGTCATGAAATTTCAGTATTGGAAGTTGAAACTCCAGGACAATGACTATTTTTCAAAGATAGGGCTGAAAAGTGGTCAGTTTGCCTTCTTTGATAAATATATGTAACTGTCACAAAAAGTAGAATAAGTAATCTAGAAGAATAAGTTAGGTTACGTGTTGTAAATTGCACCAATAATGTGAAAGTAATTTTACGTTGTTAGTGTCTACATATTAAATCCATACCACTATAGTGAGGCCCCTAAATGCATCCAATGTTGCAATCCTTTTGCTCTTCTGCTTAATAGGAGGTTGTTCTTTTTCTTGTTCCAATGGCTCGTCCAATATTTGTTGCTCATTTTCATGGCTAACCAAATCTTGATTACTATCAACTTTATTATCTAATTTGCTTCCTTGATGGCTAGTAATATCAATTTCTTCTTCACTATTATGTTTCTTTTGACTGCCAAATCCTTCCTCTAACTTCTTGGGATCCTCCATACTGAAAGCTTTCACTCTTTTTTTTAACTTTTCAAATGTCTTGCATGAATTTATAATATATGAAAATGCAGCCCTAATAATAAACTATATAGATAAATTGATGGAGAATGGACAAGGCTAAAATCAAAGCAGGCCATATTAATTGGTAAGGTCTAATTTGGACGGGTATATAGAAAAGTTTTTTTTTTTTTTCCTTCTAGTGGCAATGTTGAATGAGTTTTTAAATTCTATTGATAATTCATCAAGGAAATTGGAATTAGATAAATCAAGAGCTTTCTCTGGAGTAATTAAATGAAAACAGAAAAAGAATCTACAATTGTTTGCTTTGAAAAATATATATCACGCATGGTTCACTAATTCTTTTCAGATAAGTTGAGTAAGAATAATAGAAAGAGGTACTGACATGTACGCTAGTATAGAACAATTCACACCACATGACCTATTATTGAAGATTATAAATACTTGTTGAAAGTCAACAAGGTCATGCTTAGACATGCCTGGAGAGAGGCCAATGTGCCGATTTTCTAGCAAATGAATCACACAACCATGAAGTAAAGCATTTAAGGACGTGAAATTTTTTCTCCCATTGACTCAAGTCATGTTTCTTATGAACGATTTTAAGATCTTTATTTACTTTGTTTTTCCACTGTACCGAAAAAGATATCCTTCATTGACGTTAAAAACTCAACTTAGGTGCTCATGATAGTGTATACTTTTCTTACAGCATCAGGTTAAAAAAACTTACAAACGTAACTTTTGATAATAAGTCTAATTGGTAATAGAGAAAATAAAATAAATGATTTATTAATTATAAAATTGTAACAAGTCAAAATGTACTGATAGTGTTAAATCCTTATAACGGTAATATGATCGATGTATTGGTCAAGAAGGATGATGATCTTGCCTATACAGTTAAATTTGACTACTTTACAATTGAATCAATCCCATGGGATTATTGAATGTATAACATTATATATACTTCTTTAATTTTTAAACCATACTCCTATACAGTTTTCAACTCTTTGACAGCTTTTGGACGTGGGTCAAACACATACGGATCATAGTATAATTATAATTAAAAAACCTTAATTTTGTATTATGTTATTGAATCTATCTGCCCTTGCAACATTTATTAAAACTTAGGTAATCTTTCAACTACGTTAATCGCCATGCTCATAACTGGTTGGTAAAAGAGTCAAATGGAAGAAAACAAATTAAAGAGACTATAAAAAAAGGTAGCATTGCAACTCTTCCAATTTATCTGAGAAGGAAATCTATCATGATTTTGATCTATTACAAAGTTATTTCAAACAGTTTCCAAAGAAGCAAACCAATGGGATTGTGATCAAAAGTATAGTTTTTTTTTTTTATTTTAAAAAAAACTATATTTATTTCAATTTATGTGGCGGATTTTGACTAGTGACAAAACAAAGGGGTTGTGATCATATAACATTTTGTGGCTTAAAAGCATGTCATTAAGGATATAATGGAAAATTTAAAATTAAATTGTTCTCAAATATAAAAATATATTATTTTTTTAAACGGTCTAATAGGGATAGAGTGCAGTTAAATCCAAAAGTTTTTCCAACTGTATTATCTATATTTAAGAAATATATGAATCGAATGGCACGAAAACACAGAAAGATTCTCTAATGTTTATGATTATTAAATTAATGAATCATTAAGTCAAGTTGAATTTTCTCATTATTTATTGATAGAAATTGACTACTCTGGCTGCGAAGTATGTAGCTATATAACCTGCTAATTAATTCCATCACATTTTCAATATGAAGATTTTTGTGTAATTTACATGTACATTTTGTTGATTTTGCAGGCCATATAATGTCCCCAACGTCATTAAACAAAATAATTTGCTAATTAACAATAAAAACATTGTCTTTTAATTGCTAGGTCAACTTGCTACAATAGCGTTAATTCAGAAATTCCAAGCAGGGCCCCTTTTCTTAAGTTCACCAATGGAAAGAGAAAGTCATGTAATTTGATAGAAAAACAAGGGGAGTACTCCTAGGTGGGCTGATTTGGTTGATGAAGAAGAGCAGATTTCACATCCTCCTTTGAATAGCAAATTAAGCCCACAAGCTCCAGTATTTGTGCCTAAAAGTGTGATCATTGAGTCAGGGGCTTTAGCGTCTGGACTTAATCCAACTAATGCTCATGCTATTGATTTGGGTGATGATTTTTCTGATGAGGATGACGAAGATAATATGTTGGACATATGCTTTGATAAAGTGGCTAGAGATGGAGATATTTCACCTAGGCAACAAAGAAGTGGAAGTAACAAAAGCAAAAAGAAGACACATGGAAGACAACATAGTTGGGATGGTAAAGTGACTGGGGAGTTTATTCCAAGGCACCTACCGATGCGACTAGCAAAGCAAAATCATATGATAGTGTCAATAGCTTCAACTAGATCCAATAAATTCAACAAGAAGTGATGAACTATCAAGTGTTGTTGGATAAATTTGAAGAAGACGAGAGGAAAATACTTCAAGTTACTATAGACGGGCAATCTACCCTTTTTATTTCATACATTTGTAAAAGAAAGATTGAGGTTAATAACTCAAATTTCTTCTTGATTTTTATATTTTTGCATTATTTAAGTATCCTCATTTGTAATATCATCATAGAGTACATTACAAACTCTGTGATGATCATAGATTACTTAGTTCTCTCTAGCTCTTATTTTCTCCATGCTTGTTAATTAGGAGAGGTTTGCTACCTCATTAGGACTAGTAAGGTAAGACCTAGCCCCCCTTGCTTGTACTTATCCCAATTGAGGTCCTTTTTTATTTTTAATAAAACGCCGCTAGACAATATCTCTATCGGAAAAAAAAATAGAGAAAGTCCTGTAAATAAATAAAGGTCTTATTTTGTCGTAAGCAGGGGCGGAGTCCGGCATACTCAGTAGCTTTGTCTCAAATCTTATATTTGTGTTAAAAAAAACTTATTTGATAATATATCAAAACACAGTAAACAAAAATAATTGTAATTCAAAACTCATAAATTAAAAATTCTCGCTCCGCCGATAAACATAATGTCTCTCTTAGTGAAAGCCCTTGCATAAAATTTGTTATATTGCGGATAAGATTAATTGGAACTTTTGATTGAAACGATATAATTAACAACATATAGTAATACCCAATAATACTAGCAAGGAGAAACACTTTTCACTAGATCAAGCTAAAAAAAATTCCATTTTAACCACTTAATCTCATTTAGGCCAACATTTACAAAGTCAAATGCCTTTCACAAGTCGTTTTTCTTGGTTGGCGTTCACCAATTAGTTTCTCTTTTCCAATGCACCAAAAAATAATTAAAATCACAAGCGAGTTTCACAACAAAACATAAGTTGAATGATTTTATTGATATAAAATAATATAATTGATTTTATTACACAATTTCACCAAGTTGAGTAACCATTTGAGAAGTTTACTTCAATTAGGAGATTTACAGAACTTATGCTAAAGGAGTCTTGATCTTAGTAAATAAGCTTAATGGGAAAAGCAATAAGTGGAAGACACAGTAATTAATATGACCCTGTTTGGTTTGCAGTGTTTAACGTTTTAATCAACTTTCTCTAATCGTATCAGTTTTCATCATACGAAAAGGGTTAATGTTAGAGCTAATAACTAGTAACTATTACGTCAATGAAACTGATTATTTTTCTAGCTGTAGTTAGCTTTATGTAACGAATCCATATTCATCAAGTGTAAACAAGGAACAAAAATGGAAAATAAGAACAAGTGTAAACAAAGACCATAAAGTCTGCTATTACAAAATAGCTAATGAAAAAAAATACCAAGATCTATCCTACCTGACCACTACACACTACTGCTATTTATAACCATCATGTTCCTTTGGGCCCACCAGTATTTTAATAGCTTTTCTCAACTGGATCCCACAAAATACGTTGGGCTTTCCTCGTTTTAGCAACTGACCCAAATACCTTAGCTTCTAGCCCAATAATAATCAGTAATGGGCATGTTCGTAACACTTTAACAATAAAAAATTCAGAACTTCAATGAAGTTAGAGTTTGGTGGCATCCCCAACTTCAGATTCAGACAGAAGAGGAATAAGTTTGTTATCAATGACAGCTGAATCCTTCTATGTTCTATTTATTGTAACAAAGTTTTACGTAGCACTGCCTTCACATGCTATCAATAACTCTAGGACTAACCATGTCTATATTGATCTAACTTGTAAGTTTTTGTGTACAAATATGTAATATGTTGGTCATAGCTAACATCTGCAAAGTTATCGAGGCTAAGGTTTATGTCCTCCTCTATGTAATTGTGATTTTTGGTAAATATAAAGGTTGGAGTCATGCCTAAATCCTCCAATGAAACTCTCGAATTGAAGAAAAAAAACTTAATTAATTAATCCCAAGAGGTTTCTCCCTTTTCCAGTAATCTTTTGTTGACTATTTCAAACAGAGTTTTCCGTACTCCATTGCTAACTATGTCAAGAAAAAGAAAAAAAGAAGTAGGTTTTCAGAATCCGAACAATAGAAGTTTTATACCAGTAATTTGTTTTTTCAGTTTTCTGTGAGGTTTCTAGTACTTGCTTTGGGACCCAACTAATTCAATTTCGCACAAGAAATTTCTACTCTGAGGGAAAGCACTCGCAACCAAAGGCAAGTCCATTTCAGGTTTAGAACTCGAGTCCTCTGATTAAGGATAAAAGTTTTAAAATTTGTTTGCGCAAAATAGTCAACAAGCAATTATATAGCTGCCGGCATAAGATTCTCAAGCATCCAATTGCTACAAAGAATAAGTAAATAAAACGAAGTTTTTGTATTTTCTAAAATCGAACAGCTATTAAAAATCAAAATCCCTCATAATATGCGTCTATGTTATTCGAAACTCCAGGAACAAAAATCCATACAATTTGTCACACAGAAATAGTTTGCAAAAGCAATTTCAATGCCAGAGGTGAAAAAAGAAATAGCAAATTTTAGCCTCCATTTGCTCACTAGCAGATGGTTCATGGCATTTTCTTCTCTAATGATTCTATCTATGACTGGTGCAACTTTCATATTTGGCCTTTATTCAGGGGAGATAAAATCCTCATTAGGCTATGATCAAACAACACTAAACTTGATTAGTTTTTTCAAGGATTTGGGTGGCAATTTAGCCATAATTTCTGGTCTAATCATGGAAATTGTACCACCATGGGCAGTTTTGGCTATTGGTGCAATCTTGAACTTTTTTGGCTATTTCATGATATGGCTAGCTGTAACGGAGCGAATTTCGAAACCCCATGTCTGGCAAATGTGTTTGTACATATGCATTGGTGCAAATTCTCAGTCATTTGCAAATACCGGAGGAACTGTCACTTGCGTCAAGAACTTCCCTGCTAGCCGAGGCATCGTGTTAGGCCTACTAAAGGGTGCGGTTAGCCTAAGTGGTGCGATCATGACACAATTGTACCTTGCTTTTTATGGTGACAACGAGGGCGAGTCTCTGATCTTACTTATTTCCTGGCTCCCGATGCTTGTCTCGTGTATATTTCTCCCTTCGATTCGGGTTATGAAGGTCATTCAGCAAGAAAATGATGGCAAAATGTTCTATAATCTCCTTTTTGTTTCACTTGGACTTGCTGGCTTTCTCTTGATTATGATCATCATACAAAAAAAGTTCACCTTTAAAAGGGTTGAGTATGCTCTAAGTGGTGCTGTTGTTATAGTTCTAATATTCTCTCCATTGATTTTAGTCATTAGAGAAGAACTTAACATTTGGAAGACCAAAAAAGGACTACTCCCTAGTGACATTTCACAATTGAACGTGCCGATTGATATGGAAAATCCTCCTTCATCGACAACAAATTGGACTTCGTGCTTTAGGAGCGCATTTAATCCACCAAAGAGAGGTGAAGATCACACAATTTTACAAGCACTCTTCAACATTGACATGTTAATTCTATTTGTAGCCACAACATTTGGTGTTGGAGGGACATTGACATCAATCGATAACTTAGGCCAAATCGGGAAGGCCTTAGGCTATCCCGATTCAAGCATCAGTACGTTTGTGTCATTAGTGAGCATATGGAATTACCTCGGAAGAGTAGCCTCGGGATTTTCCTCGGAAATCTTGTTAAACAAGTACAATTTCCCGCGCCCTTTGATGCTCACACCCGTGCTCCTACTTTCCTGCATTGGCCATGTTCTCATTGCATTTGGTGTTTGGAATTCACTATACGCGTCCTCTGTTCTCATGGGGTTCTGTTTTGGAGCTCAATGGCCCTTGATTTTGTCAATAATTTCGGAGTTATTTGGCCTAAAGTACTATGCCACATTGTATAATTTTGGTTCTGTGGCTAGTCCTATAGGTGGATATATACTCAACGTGAGAGTTGCTGGTCATTTATATGATAAAGAAGCAATGAAACAACTACAAGCTAAGGGTATATTCACAAGAAAAATTGGAGAGGATTTGAATTGTGTTGGAGTTAAGTGTTATAAACAGGCATTTTTAATAATTACAGGTGCTACATTTACAGGAGCAATTGTTTCATTGATTTTGGTGTTGAGAACAAGAAAATTTTATGCAAGTGATATATACAAGAAATTTAAAGAAGAGAGTCAAGTAGTACAAGCTAGCAACATTACCACTTCAAGGGAAAATGATTGAACATTATGGTGTGGTATCGTTGTGCAGAGCTGGGTCCAGGATTTTAGATTAGTGAGGGTAGAGTACCAGTTCAATTAGTATTATTTTGTAACGACGGTGCCAATTTAGTAAATGTATATTATTTCTCAAAATTGTTTAACTATACAATATTGAGTTTAAGTCTATGACAGGAAGTATTGTCGAATTCGCTATGGCCATACTATATTTGTCACTAGTTTGAGCGAGCATGCTCGACTGAAAGGAGATGAAAGCTTCTTTACTTTCGGCATGGTGAACAGGAGAACACTTAACAAAATGTGCTTTGACAGGGAGCGATCTGAACAACATATACAGATCTCCTCCATTCTTTTTACTATATTTCTAATGACATGAATTTTTTTTTTTTCGTCATCCTGGCAAAGTCAACGTCGTAACTTGACTTCCTACGCTTAGCTGATTTTACTTAAAAAACACGGAAAAAAGAAAAAGAAGAAGAAGAAGAAGAAGAAGAAGAAGGAAAAAGAAGAATACCAAGGAAAAGACATTGGCCGGCTTAGACTAGCAGTCTAATAAGTAATAAATTTTTCTATTTACATTTTTTTTTCGTTTAATTGCCATGTCGCCTGTTTCAATTCTACAAACAAATTCAACTAATAGAGCTAGGAAAAATAAATGTAGTAACATGCTTATATCAATGCATGTCGCATGTGAACATAATTAATCTTAAATTCTTGCTTAAATGATCATTCTCTTGTCTAAATTATGAGCTGCAATGTTATTATAGAAAGTGGTGGCTATAGAGTCATGAGGAGCTTTATTAGCTAGTTTAGAGGCGAATTTAAAATTTGCAATTAGTGAATTCTCTTGCTATATGTGATATGTTTCAATTTATTTTTGCATGCGAATACACGCAATTTGAGTTGGTTTAGTTATGATAGAGATCATTTTAATTGTATTGAAATAATTCCCTGAATTTTGAAATATTGATAATATGATTAATTGTTCTCAAAATACGATAACTACAAAAAATATGATATTTTTCTCTTATGATAACATTGTCTTTAATAATGTCATTTTATACATATCTTCAATTCTTTATTTTATAATTTTATATGATGAAAAGTCTCTTGATTGCGTGTTGGGTCATTATCAGCTGAAGCTCAATACGCCACTTCAAGAAGTGAAAATTATTAAATCATGCAGGCATAATTTCATTCACCGAAAACATGTGAAAGTTCCCATCAGATAAGTTCGGTCAAACTCTAATTTTGAAAATTAAAAGCACGCATAACGGCTGATTTGATATGCCTATTCCGCTTGGTAGGATTTAGGTCATGGTGATGCAAAGATCTGCTCGGTGGCAAAATTGTTCATTTTTTTCTTTTGGTGTCTGGTATTTGTATTAGAGTCTCAATTAATTCAAATTTTATGTTGCGTAAGATTCGTTTAAAGGGAAAGTGCTCCATGATATGATATTTTTCTTACTCAGAGTTCAAACCCGAAAACTCTGATTAAATGTAAAAGGATCTTTTTCACCCCCACCAAAACCCTTTGGATAAATTATTCATTAATTGTACTATATAACATTATTGCTGGTCCCAGTTTTGATTGTCTTAACAATTTTTTTTTTAAAATTTTTGGGTGCAACTTATCAGAAGTTGAAAACCAAGTGAATTGGTCAATTAGAGTTAGCCTCACACTAGCATGCGTGATGCGCTAAGTGGGAGGGGACCTCAAGGGGCTCAGATGGGTCGAGCCGATATTAGTCGTGACTGAGAGTGATAGAGCCAGAAATTTTAATAAAGAATTTTAAGAAATACGAAAAGGCTATATCTAGAAATTTTCCTCTGTTCTATTTCTTTTGAAGGTATTAGTATTCCAGGGGTCAAACCGTTTTTCTACTATGATTTTCTCAAACTTTTAAAATATTTAGGATCATTAGTTTTATTGATACGTGTAGTATTTTTCAAGGAGTTAGTATATAAGTAAATTTTATTTTAGAAAACACGATGAATCTATATCTGAATTCGCACCCAAAATCATGTTTTGTCTATAGTATTCCGAACCCCTTCATTTAAATTGGAACATATAGAGTATTGTGCTCTGCCTCTGATCATTGTGGGTGTTCGAGTTTTTTTTTTTTTTTTTTGCTTTCTCATCCATGTCCAGTACCCAATTTGAAATCTGACTAATTTGGATTCAGCCGATAAGTTTGACTCCAATTTCAAGGCTCGATCCCGAGACCTCTGACTAAAAATGACAACTTAATGTTTTGTGTGGTTGCGAGTGCAACTTGGTGCAACTTGATATAGCTCTACAACATAACTTTGAACATGCTATATGTCGGTCAATATAAACTCTTATACACCCATCAAGAGCATTTAATAGTGGAAAATGAAAATGATTGATCATGAAAACTCCAAATTAAAGTAGGTTTGCCTTACCTGGTTAAACCCACCCCACATATTAGGAAAGTGAGGTATGGAATTTTCCTAAATATAATGAATCTTTGATTTTGTGATAGGGAAGAAAGAATGAACAAAAAGAAGTGTAATGCCTAATACTACTATCTAGTTACTCGTAAAAGACGACACATAGTGTTCCACTCGAACAATTTAATGAAGAAATGTGACAAATCTAGTGTCTAGTCAAATTCTAAAAGAGATATACCAGATTTTCGTTCCCTATTATGTAACCCCACTAACACCCCCCACCCCCACCCCCCAACCAGGGGCGGATTTACACGATGCTGAGGGTGTTCACCCGAACATCCTAAGCAAAAACTTATAGTGTATATATAGGGTCAATTTTCTGTATCTATGTACATATATTAACTTTTGAACAACCAGAATTAATGTAAAAGGTTAGCTCAAGTGGTCTAGGGTGTTCAAAATTGTCTCTACCATCTTAGGTTCAATTCTCGTCAACAACATTATATTTTATATTTAGAACTAGGAATTCTTTAAGAGGATACAAAAATGCTACACCTAAGATTTAAATCTTATATAGTAGGTACTCATATCAACTATTAAAAATTGTGTAACAAAGTCATTTTTTTTCTATTTTGTAACAGACGAGTCACTCAATTATTGAAAATGATTTAACAAATTAAGTCATTTTTCTTTAATTTGTAACACAAAAGCCACTATACTATTGATATATTACACCAAATATACTCTCAGCTAAAAAGTGTATTTCCAGTGGCAATTCATGCGTATGACACAATGTCTGAAGCCAAGAAAATAAAACATAAAACCATTTTACCCAAAATTGGAATATCCTATCCGTGCATAGAAAATGTCTTGTTTGAAATTGCATTGGGATGTGGCTCTGCTACTGATCGGGAGGTGGATAAAGTCTGGTTCGCTAGGTTCAACTAAGGCCAATACTTTTGATAAAAGGGCAGCTCGGTGCACTAAGCTCCCGCTATGCACAGGGTCGGAAGAAGGACCGGACCACAAGGATCTATTGGACGCAGCCTATAAAAGGCCAATACTATTGACAAGGTGCGTAAATTTTAAACTCATAATTTAAAAAATACAATGATTTAATGGTAAGAACATCATAAGGTCGACCTCGTCAAATTAAACTTTGAATTCGCCTTATAGGACCCTCCAGAACTAATATTCACGCGTAAAAGATCCATGGAATCGTCTCATTTTGTACAACATGCTATTTACGTGTTTAAGGCAGAGAAAATTTAAGCTGTCATTTTCATTATTACAAGGCCCACCCTCCACTTGCAAAAGCTAAAAAAAAAAAAAAAAAGGGATGGTCGACTAGCAAGTCAATGTGAAATTCCATTCCTGAGTTAAGATCACACACAACTCAAATAAGTCCATAGTACTATCACCCATTATCATGGTGGGAGGGATATGATTACTTCACCGGACTCTACTTTTAAATCAAAGCTCTCGAGTTTGAGCCTCGGGAAAGGAAACTCCTAATAAGGAGTATTTCTTTCTTTAATGGATCGTATGTGACGTGAATGTGGATTAATCAGGCCTAAAGCGGGTACCCAACACTGGAAATGGAAAAAATCCTGATAGACACTTTCCTTTTAATAAATCTTACCTGCGAGAATTCAGTTAGTCAGACCCCAAAACAACTATCGAACAGCAGATGGAAAAGCCAAAAAACTAAGTCCCTAACACTACCAAACAAATATATATATACGCCCCATTGTTCACTCAGCATTTACACAACCAAAACATTCAAGCTGATCAAAGCACCAAAATATATCTCCATATCATCATCAGCCAAAAAAAAAAATGGTGAACACAAAGCTGATGAATAAACATGGTGGGCTCAACTCCATGGCGAGTTTTGGCCACCATGTTTTCACAGGCCGATGGTTCATGGTATTCGCGTCCCTTCTAATCATGTCCACGGCTGGTGCAACCTACATGTTCGGCCTCTACAGTGGTGAAATCAAAACTTCGTTAGGCTATGACCAAACGACGTTAAATTTGTTAAGTTTCTTCAAAGATTTGGGTGGTAATGTAGGGATTATTTCGGGTTTAATCAATGAAGTAACTCCACCATGGGTAGTTTTATTCATTGGTGCAATCATGAATTTTTTTGGATACTTCATGATTTGGCTATGTGTCACAGGACACATAGCTAAACCCCCTGTTTGGCAAATGTGTTTGTACATTTGCATTGGTGCAAATTCACAAACATTTGCTAATACTGGTGCATTAGTCACTTGTGTTAAAAATTTCCCAGAAAGCAGGGGAAGTTTATTAGGTCTATTAAAAGGATTTGTTGGGTTAAGTGGTGCAATTATCACACAATTATACCATGCTTTTTATGGAAATAATGGTAAGTCTCTAATTTTGCTAATTGGTTGGCTTCCTGCTGTTGTTTCTTGCATTTTTCTCCCAACTGTTCGGATTTTAAAGGTCGTTCGACAGGCCAACGAGACCAAAATATTCTACAAACTCTTGTACATTTCGCTTGGCCTAGCCGGTTTTATCATGTTAGTCATCATCATCCAAAACACAATCAATTTCGCGAGGCTAGAGTATGCAGGAAGTGCAGCCATTGTACTGATTTTGCTCTTTGCACCGTTAATCGTTGTGTTTCAAGAAGAACTTAAGCTTTGGTACATTAAGCAACAAGCCTTGAATGACCCTCAATTGAAAGTTGTTAGTGAAAATCCGCCCTCAGTAGAACTGACTCAACCCCAGAAGCTAGTTGTGGCTGAATATGAGGAAAATTTGCCCTCAGTAGAACCGACTCAATCCCAGAAGCTAGCTCATAGTGAATATGAGGAAAAGCCAACTTCTTGTTTTAGCAATGTGTTTAATCCACCACAAAGAGGGGAGGATTATACGATATTGCAAGCGCTTTTTAGCATAGACATGATCATATTGTTCACCGCGACAACATTTGGCGTGGGGGGGACATTGACAGCTATCGACAACTTAGGCCAAATCGGAAAGGCCTTAGGCTATCCGGAAAAAAGCATCACTACATTTGTGTCACTTGTAAGCATATGGAACTACCTCGGACGAGTTGTCTCAGGCTTTGTGTCCGAAATCTTCTTAATAAAGTACAAATTCCCGCGCCCTATGATGCTCACATTGGTCCTCCTCCTCTCATGTTCGGGCCATCTACTCATCGCCCTTGGCGTCCCTAATTCCCTCTACGTCGCGTCTGTACTAATGGGGTTTTGCTTCGGAGCTCAATGGCCTTTGATTTTCGCGATTATATCTGAGCTATTCGGGTTGAAATACTACTCAACATTGTACAATTTTGGTGCTGGTGCTAGCCCTGTTGGTGCATACTTGCTCAATGTTAGAGTGGCTGGACATTTATATGATAAAGTGGCTACAAAGCAAATGTTAGCAAAGGGGCTAAAAAGGGAAGATGGTCAAGATTTAACATGCATTGGAGTGGAGTGTTACAAATTGGCTTTTCTTATAATTACTGGTGCTACATTGATTAGTTGTGCTGTTTCTTTAATTCTGGTTATTAGAACAAGGAAATTTTACAAAGGTGATATTTATAAGAAGTTCAGAGAACAAGCAATTGTTATTGATGATCCTGAACATATAGGTAGTTCTTAATTAATTTCATTTTCTTAATTAATTTCATAATGATGTATATATACTGATAAAAAAATATGTTATAGGAAAGATTATTAATTAGTGAATCTCCAGCCTGCAGCATTAGTTTAATAAATATTTTCCCGTCTTTGGCAAAAAAGAAAAATTAAAAAAAAAAGGATGATGCTCATTATTTTCATGTCTTACAGAATTATTAGCAATTATTGAGTAATAGGAATAATATGCTCTATCATTTTCAGTAATAGACAAATATTACGTATTATTCACGTGATCTCGTTTATTTTTGCCTTCTCTTGATACTAGTGGCGGAGCTAGCATACAATTTGCGGGTTCGGTCGAATCCAATAACTTTGGTTCAAATTCGTATTTGTCTTGGAAAATTTATTGAATATGTGTAAATTATTTATTTAGAACCCAGTAACTTAAACGAATTAGAATTTCAAACCCACAAACTTCAAATTCCGACTCCACTTAAACAGTTGGAGTCATAATATGTTCCCACTTTATGTGCCATCTTTCTACTGATTAAATAGTTTAAGAAAGAACGAGCCTTTTTTTGAAACTTAAGGTTTAAAACATGTCTTAGTAATTATTGTGGCTATAACTCATCTCATTAATGGTAAAATGAGAATCAAAGTTAAGGTGTTTCTAAAATATAGAAAGGTGATATTATTTTTAGGACAAATTAAAAAGAAAAATATGTCACATAAATTGGGACAAAGGGGGTACTATAATATTTTTCATCCTATGATGATTTCAGAAAAGTCTTGATACATACTCCCTCCAAATCAAAAAGGGTGTCCACTTAGCTATTTTTTCTTGAGTCAAAAAGAGTGTACACTTATCAAATTAAGAAAGAATTAATCTTATTTTTTCAAATTTGCCCTTATTAAGTGTTATGCGATCAAATCCCAATACCCATTTAATTAAGGGCAGTTAGTCAAATTACTTTTTTTTTAGGAGTTAGTATTTTCTTAAAGAATATGCAAATGGATAAGTGAATAGTCTTTTTTTGTATCGAGATAATAGTACAAGACAAGGGGTGTTTTCGATTTGTAAATTGATAATGTCAAATTTGTCTAAATACTAAATATAAAGAAGTTAGGGAAGATTGCTACTAGCTACCAACGTATGTACAATTAACAACTACGCAAAACTGCTGATTAGTGCCAGAGGCGGAATTAGAGTACGATATATGAGTTTCAAATTGGTAGCTTTTGTCTAGACTATGTATACGTGCTAAGAATTCTCTAAGTATTTATAAATATATGCTTGTAAATTGTAATATTATTATATAATAACTTGAGGTCGCAGTGGCGGACGTAGATAGAGCCGAGGGGGTTCATCCGAACCCCCTTCGGCAAAAAATTACACTGTATATATAAGGTGAAAATTATTTTTTATGTATATATAGTACACGTTGAACCCCCTTAGCTTCTTCATTTATGGCTTCTTTATATTTTTGAACCCCCTTGACATAAATCCTGGCTCCGCCACTGTGAGGTCGTTATAAGAAACTAATAAATTAATGATAATCAGTACTACACGTGAGTGTATTTTTTGCTTATCTAAGCTTGTGAACTTACGATGATTATATCTAGTAAGCTTAATTAGTCCTTCAATTTTAGGGAAATCAGAATTATTATTCCTTCTATGTTTAACATCTAGCTGTTAAAATAACCTGTTAATCTAAGTATCTAACCCGTGGGATGGCTATTGTTTAGAGATTTGAAATGTTGTCACATTCGGGCATTTGCTTAGCATATAAAGGAATTTTATGAATTGGATATTGATTAAAACAAAATGGGTTTAATGTTTTTTATTTTTGGCAAAAAGAATCAGGTGACACGTAATTAAAAAATGATCGAATATGTCATTTTCCGGCTTAGTGATGATCTTTTGAATTAAACGAGATTTGTTTGCAAATTCTAAATGTCAGGATCCTGGTGAAACCACAGGATGCAAAAGGAAATACTATGGCGGCCATGTATTTCTTAGCCATGAATATGACAATCACTGAATCAAAATAAAAGGTCATTCTTGCAGCAAAAATATTTGGCTTTTACTTGAAAATAACAAAGGGTCATAGCCAAAAACTTAAAGTAGAATAGACAATAATTTTGGATCCATCATCAATGATTGCCTCATCTTTATCTGTTATAGCTGCACATTACTAATCAAGTAGTGTTAAATGGATAGATTAATTCCTTCGAGAGGTTTCTGGTTCGAGCCTTGAGAACAAAGACCAAGCTAGAAGTCGATGTACAAGGTAGGCCGAACCAGTAATAACTTTAGTTGAAACTATGTATCTGTATTAAGAAATTCACAAATACTACAAAATTTACATTCAGAACCAGTTAGTAACACCTGAATGTCACTATCTTAGAATTTAGAATCCATTAAATTCAAATACTAATGCTGTCTTTGCCTAAGAATATAAAAAATCATGATAACAAGCTTCTTCCCCCTTCTAATGAACCTTACGTAGTGCGAACCCCCAATTAATTAATCAAGATCAAAAAGCGAGTATCTAGCATCAAATGGAAGAAAAAGAACATCACTATGGTACAAATTAATGTCTATCATTAACATTTTCTTGGGGCGCCCACCATGATGTATAAACCTGCCCAAGATGTATATGTATGACCACCAAAAAGCTAATAATAGAGCAAAATTTGACAAAAAGGACACCATAGAATTTTAATTCTATCCCTTCAATTAATGTCAGAAACGCAAACCAACCAATTCAACGCATGCTTCTATTCGTTTTCTGTAGCTTTCATCTGACTTGAACAAATGGGTCTGCAACAAGACTACAAGAGCCTACCCCTTTTACAAGAAGACGTCATAAAAATATTACTCTCTATCACAAATAAAAAATCACTATTTTTTCATTGAATTTCTCACGGAAAAATATTCAGTGATAATTTTCACTGAATGTCGGTGGACTAAGTAATAATATTTTCACACGAAAAAATTAAAAAGATTTTCAGCGTTTTAATGGAAACTTGTTTTCCACCACGTGTTTTATCAGTGAGCTTGTTCGGTAGAAATGAGGTGCAAAAATCATGTTTTATAACATAAGTTTTTCACTGAATATCGGTGGGAAAAATCTCTATTTCTAGTAGTGTATTCTTATGCTCCCATTTATATATATGACATAATTTGATTCGTTGCGGAGTTTAAAGACGAAAAGAAGGTTTTAGAAGTTGTGATCCTAAACTTGTTCTAAATTTATATGTATAGTTATGAGACTTTTGAAATTTGTGATTTTAAATATGTTGTGATATTTGTGTGACTATAAAATATTCTCATTACGAGTAAAATGAGACTTTATAATTAAAATATTTTCAAATAAAGAAATGTAACATTCTCTTTAGAACAAACTAATAAAAAAATGGTTAAATACATAAACGACTCCTTAAACTTTTGTTCGATACTTTAATTTTAACACTTGAACTAAGGCTAATACATGTTGATTAAGTTTTTATTATTAGTGTCGACACTTTCATCCAAACACCTAACTGCTAATTTATAAAATTAACTAGTGAATTTACTGTGCAAAAAATAGATAAATGAAGGTTAAAAAGGTTCTCTTTATAATTTAATTCTATGGATTGGATAAATTATTATACGTTATTTTATCGGTTAGATCCAACCCTTTCCATATAAGCCGTTTGTCAAAAACGTATTTTGCAAGAAAAAATGATATTATCTCTAAATCACCATATAAATTTCTATATTCACCATGTGTTATCGTACTTCTTCATTAAAGCATCATCACTAATTTGATTCAACAAAATTATTCTTTTGCTTCTTCGTTACTAAAACGAAAGTTTATTTAGTTAAATCAATCTTTATGTCTGAGTGATGTAATTCATATAAAGACAATCTCATAATGGATACACTTCACTCAAAATATAAATCTACATTCCAAGTAATAATCGAGTAAAAATATATTCTTTGACATACAACTTTTTTAGGCACATATTTTTTTATTTTACTTTTTCACTCATTTTTACAAATTTTAATCATTTTTAGTTTTAAGATTTATAAACATAGAAATATAGCATCCAAATTTAAATATATTTCGTTGATTTTCTGAAAATGGAAAGAAGAGGAAATACATTTTAGGAAACTTCATTTTTCTTGCATTTATAAATAGGTGATTTTTACCTGGACTTGTTTTATGTTTAAATTTGATATTAACTTCATTAGGTAGTTAAAGTTTCATATATGAAAATAACACAATGGGAGAGCATGACAATAATTTCGGCACTGCTTTTCAACTATGTAATTAAGCTGTAATTTCTATCACAATTTTCCTTATTTTATTTTTTCCCTTTTCCTGTTTATTTATTGCTTTTCACTTCATCAAATCATAACAATAAATTTAGAAAGCTGGCCCCAAAAAGCCGTGTGTTTCTTCAAAATAAAATAGCAAAAGACATTTGCTAATTCAAAGGCCTCTCATAGGTGACTTTAATTTAGGGAACTTTAGGTAAGGGAAGATAGCAAAAACCAAACTAATTAGAGATATTTGAGCAAAGATGAAAAGGAAATAATCCACTAAAGTAATCCATATTTTCTGACCCTTGATCTTCACATATTAAATATCTTAAGTAAAGGTCTTTAAACAAGGGGAAGTAAAAATAACAAATTCAATTAAGATTCTTTTCGTAAAATGTGAGGGGGAAAAAGGAGAAAAAATACAAATCTATTTTTTGATGATCGAAATATGTCACATCATCTGACCAACCTTACACATATATATAGAGACACGTACAGAGGCGAATGTAGGATTTAAGCTCTTAGAGTTTAACTTTTAAAATTTTTTAACATTGAATCATTATATTTCTAAAGTTATGGGTTCATATCTACTATTTATTGTAAATTTAGTAAATTTTTACATATAAATTTATACACCGCATCAAAAGTTTGGGGTTCAATCTATCCGCCCCTGGACTCGTACATACAATATATTCGCCTTTGAGCTCAGTTGGTTGGCTACCTGAACTTTCACCTTGTTGGTGAGTGTTCGAATCCCTACATTGTAATTCCCTCCCCCATTTTCCTTCCCTTACTGCTTATGTAATTAACAAAAAAAAAGATATTTGTCTTTGTTTCTTTCAAACTTTTATTTATTTATTTTAGAGAGATGAGAAATCTATATACATATATAAAGCAGGGACATAGTCTCAATAGCGTGGCACTCTTAGACGCAAGGAAACTTATTTATGTTTTTCCTCAAATTTTTGGATTTTAATCCTTATTTTTCATTTAAAAAACAGATTTTTAATGTTGCGTGATTTACTTCAACAAGCCAAAAAGTCCAGTGATTTAGTAATTTAGCCCAAATCATTTGAATCGGTAGTAAGTTACTCCACAAAGACACAAACACATAATGAAAAAGACGTAAATTTTCAAGAATTTTCATTTCAAAGCTCCACCAACCATTTTGTTTTACTTTTATTTTTCTTCTTCCTTTTCTATTCTATACTTCTTCAGTATTAGACAAAACATTTCAAAACCTCTTCATTTCGTCTCTGGCAAGCACCAAGCTTTAAATTATATGTGCACCGCAGTGTCTAAATCATGAATCTCTTCGGAACATGGATTGCAGAATTGGGCAAATTAATCGTGGTCCCTCAAATAAGATTAACATGCCAGGGTAACACATAATAGTATGATTTGTTTCGATTTCTCAGTTCGAGTTTTTTTTTCTTTTCTTTTACTTTTACTTAATAATTACTTCATGGTCTACTCCAAATTCACCAAAACATTTACCTTTACATCTAATCAGAGGCTACACGTATCCATTGACAGTAATGAAATTATTCTCTTTAATTTTAGCACATTAGCAGTTACAATTCTGATCTTCTCAACTTAACGTTCATAGTCCAATTGGTCCAAAGGCCTTAGGCATTTTAAATGTTCAAGGTATTTTGGTTCAAATAGTAATTATACATATATTTATGAATGACTACTTGAGTTGAAATTAATCTTCTTTCAGGAAAATAAAAAGTAATTGAAGCAAAAGAATAGTGAAGTTGTATGTAAGTATGCACTTCACTTTGGCTAAAGAAAAATTGAAATCCCTTACTCTGTGTTGGTTTTGTGTTTTTTTCTTTTCTTTTTTTCTTCATGTTTTGACAAATTTGTCAATAACACTGTATTATTTTTTGCAACACTCCGAGGACACCAATAGGATTGATGGTTTACTTCATGCTTTGTTGGAAACCTCTCTTGGGTTTCTTCTTCACACAACAACAATGGAGATCTAATGGACACAAGTGAAGAAGGAAAGTTGAAAAAGACGACTGACATGAATTTAGGAGCTTTGGTTTTGTCGGACAAGAATATGCTTCAACTAAGTACATCAAGAGTAAATAATGGGCCAGCTGCAATAAAAGAGAATGGGCCAGCCGCATACACAGAGATATATTTAAGTGGCCCAAATACAATGATAGAATATGCAGGCCAAATGCAGAAATAGAAATAAAGGATCCTATGTAAATTCCTTCTAGAATGTATAGGTGTACAAAGTTACAAAATCGGTTACACATAGCTGTAATTAGCTACGCATTTATTTTATTTACATTTTCGATCCTTAGTCCCTAGAATAAAATTGTATAAAGACATGTACAGAGTCTTCAATGAAAGGGAAGGAAAAGTTCTCAAATCAGTATTCAACTTCTTTCATGGTATCAGAGCAATAAGCTCGATCCAGATTTTTCCTTCATCAACATCACTATTTCCTCCTTAATCCATCAAAATGGCTAACCAAACAGATGCTATAGCAGCTGCTCAAACTGGAACAATGACACCAGTTGATCAAAGCAGCCCTTATCATCTTCATCCTTCTGATACACCAGGAATGAATCTGGTAGGTTCCATATTTGATGGAAGAGGTTTCCCAGCTTGGAAGAGATCTGTCCTAATATCACTTTCAGCAAAGAAGAAGCTGGGTTTTATCAATGGAACATGTAAGTCTCCAAATCCATCCTCCACTGAATATGAGCAATGGAGTTGTTGCAACGATATGGTCACAGCTTGGCTGCTCAACTCATTGTCTAAAGACATCAAGGATAGTATGATTTTCTCAAAATCAACTAAGGAACTCTGGGATAGTCTTGAGCACAGGTTTGGAAAGTCAAATGGAGCAAAACTTTTCCACCTGCAAAAAGAACTTAGTCTCTTAGTTCAAGGTTCTTCAGATGTTTCAACTTATTTTACAAAAATTAAGAGAATATGGGATGAATTGGACTCTTTAAATTCTGACATAGTATGCAATTGTGATTGTAGTTGTGATGGGAAGAAAAAGTTAGCAAAATCTTTTCAAGATCAAAGGTTGATTCAATTTTTAATGGGTTTAAATGATGCTTATGCTCAGGCAAGGGGAAACATTATAATGATGAATCCTTTGCCTGAGATGGACTATGCCTACTCTCTACTTTTACAAGATGAAAGCCAGAGGGAAATTTATGCTAATGTCCAAATTCCCACTGACTCTGCTTCATTCATGATTACAAATAGAGGGAAAAACATTCAGAGATTTCCAAATCCACACACTTCTAATCAGTACTCTCAAAATCATTATTCCTATAATCAGTATTCTAGGGGAGGAAATCAGAACCAAAGGTTTAATAATCTTCCTCAAAGGCAAGTAACTACATCAAGGAAGTTCAAAGGAAGGAAATCGAAGTATAACCCAAATGTAAGTTGCACCAATTGTCACAAGGTGGGGCATATCGAAAGAGATTGTTATAGGCGAATAGGATGTCCTGAGGATTTTGATTTTACAAATCAAAGGGAACCTCAAGGACAGGTGAAAGCAAATGCAGTAGCAGGGGAAGAGAATGATCAAGCTGTTACTGAAGAAATCACTGATCTAGGCAATGGAAATACACATATCAACAAGGAACAATGCACAGAAATTGCAAAGATTTTCAAACAGTTGCAGATGAGACAAACAGGACCTTCTAATTCAGAAATTAATGCAAATGCTATTGCAGGTACAGTATCTAAATACTCAGGAACCTGTTTCTCTGTATATGGCACAAAAACCTGGATCATTGATTCAGAAGCTTTAGAACATATGTGTTTTGATTCAAATTCATTTTCCTTTTTAATTGCACTTCCTGTTCCTATTCACATAACTTTACCTAATTCTTTTAAATTGAGTGTCACACATACAGGAAGTGTACCTATTCAGCACAATATTACTCTTAAGAATGTGCTTCATGTCCCAAATTTCAAATATAACTTGCTATCGGTCAATAGGCTTTGTGTCCAGTTGCACTGTTACATATTTTTTACAGTTTCAAAGTGTCTATTGCAGGAACTTTCTTTGAAGAAGGTACAAGTTTTTGGTGAGGTCAAGGAAGGTCTTTACCTTATGCATCCTAAAGTCTCTAGTCCTAAACTTTTATCTAGTCAAGATGTCTTTTGTTTTCCAGAAGGAAATTATTCCAGTCAAGTAGACAGTCCCATTTCTTTTCCTATTTTTGCCTCAACTATGTCAGATGTAAAGCTTTGGCATGTAAGGCTTGGGCATTTGCCATTTTCAGTAATGAAGAAATTCAGTTTTATTCATTTTCCTTCCAGTTTTGACTATGTGTGTGACATATGTCCTAAAGCTAGACAAACTAAGAATCCTTTTTCTATTAGTGAAATCAGAACTAAATCTTTGTTTGAACTCATACATATAGACATTTGGGGACCATATAAACATGCTACACATAATGGATACAAGTATTTTTCTTACTATAGTGGATGACTATAGCAGAGGAACATGGACTTTTCTACTGGCAACCAAGTGTAATGCTTTTGATGTTTTGAAACAATTCTTGGTTCTGGTAGAAAGACAGTTTGAACTAAAGGTTAAGTGCATAAGATCAGATAATGCTTTTGAGTTGGGTAGAGGATCACAAGAGGCAGCTTTCCTAGCTAGTCAAGGTATTCTACATCAAATAAGTTGCACTGCTACCCCACAACAGAATGGGGTAGTGGAAAGAAACCATAGACATCTTTTGGAACTAGCTAGAGGGTTGTTATTTCAATCAAGTGTTCCCATATGTTATTGGGGTGAGTGTATTTTGACAACCACCCACTTAATCAACAGACTTCCTTCTAAAGTTCTTAAAGGAAAGAGTCCATATCAACTTCTATTTAGGAGGAAACCAAACTACAATGTTTTGAAATCGTTTGGGTGTTTATGCTATGCTTCCACATTATCCCAAGGTAGGAGAAAGTTTGCATCTAGGGCTAATGCTTGTGTTTTCTTGGGATATCCACTAAGCCAAAAGGGATACAAGCTGTTGGACATTCAGTCTAGGAAAATCTTTGTTTCTAGAGATGTCCAATTTCATGAACATCATTTTCCTTTCTCTACTTTCACAGATATATCTCATCCTATGTTTCCTCCAACTCCATATATACCAGATATCACAACTCCCGTGTTACCTAACCCTCAAGTTCCCAATTCTACTAATCCTCCTTCACCTGTTCACTCCCCTAATTCTCCTGATAACATTTCTGATCACAACAGTCCCCCTGTTCTTTCACACCAACCTGTTCCACTTCAATCTCCACCACCTGTTAGACATAGTTCTAGAGTTCATCACAGACCAACCTATTTGGATGATTATATATGCAATGCCATTTTCCTTACTGATCTAACTGACTCTTGTCTATCTACACCCTTTAATCCAATTGTATTTTCATTTAGTGCACTATCCACAAATAATCAACAAATCCTACAGTCTCTTTCTACCATATCTGAACCCAGCAGTTTCTCTCAGGCTTCTTCTCATCCAAGTTGGCAACAAGCAATGGATAATGAAATAGAAGCTTTGATGTTGAACCACACATGGGATGTGGTTGAATTGCCTAAAGGTAAGAAAGCTCTACCTTGCAAATGGGTCTACAAAATTAAACACAACTCAGATGGAAGCATAGAAAGGCTGAAAGCAAGGTTGGTGGTGAGGGGGGATATCCAAAGAGAAGGGATTGACTATACAGAAACATTTTCCCCTGTGGTGAAAATGACCACAGTGAGATGCTTACTAAGTGTGGCAATTAAAAAAGGATGGCAAGTTTCTCAATTAGATGTTAGTAATGCATTTTTACATGGGGATCTACAGGAAGAAGTTTTTATGAAGTTTCCTGCAAGATTGTCTCCTCCTACACCAAATCATGTTTGTTTATTAAGGAAATCCCTATATGGTCTTAAACAAGCCTCAAAGCCATGGTATGCAAGGCTTGCAGGGGCACTCAATTTTAAGGGATATTCAGCCTCTTTGAATGATTATTCTTTATTTTTCAAAAAAACAGGTGACCTTATCTCTATCTTGGCAGTTTATGTGGATGGCATTTTGATCACAGGCAATGATCCACAAGAAATCTCTCAATTAAAGATATTTTTAAGTTCAGAATTCAGAGTCAAAGATTTGGGGGAAATTCATTACTTTCTAGGCATGGAAGTCCTAAGAGAACAACGGGGATACATCATTTGTCAAAGAAAGTTTACTTTGGACTTACTCCAGGAATTTGATTGTTCCCAGCTTGCAAAAGTATCATCTCCTCTTGATCCTGCACACAAGTTAACAGCATCAGATGACGATCCATTACCAAATCCTACTATTTATCGACACTTAGTTGGAAAACTAAATTACCTCACACATACCAGGCCAGATCTTTCTTTTGTTGTTTTGAAGCTCAGTCAATTTATGCAAAATCCAACAAAATCCCATTTTTCAGCTGCCCTTAGAGTTGTCAAATATCTTTCCCTTGACCCGGGTCAAGGTATTTTCCTATCAGCTTCCCCATCGTTTTCTCTAATTGCTTATTGCGATGCCGATTGGGCTTCTTGCCCAGACTCTCGCAAGTTAGTATCTGGGTTTTTCATCACTTTTGGCGAAGCCCCTATCTCATGGAAGTCGAAAAAACAAGCTTCCATCTCTCTTTCATCAGCCGAAGCAGAATATAGATCCATGAGGCGTGTTACCGCAGAACTCACTTGGCTGATTCGACTTCTTCATGATCTCTCAATTTCTTCACCACTACCTGTTCCTATTTATCCCGACATCCAAGCAGCTATCCATATAGCTCGCAATCCCGTTTTTCATGAACGAACCAAGCATGTGGAGCTTGACTGTCACTTCGTTCGACAGCAGCTATAATCGGGTTTAATTTCACTCTCTTATCTCTCATCTAAACTCCAGCTAGCGGATCTCTTCACAAAATCACTTTCTGGGGTACCTCATCGAAGTTTGATGGACAAATTGGGGCTTTCTTCATCACTCTCCAATTTGAGAGGGGATGTTCGAAACCTCTCTTGGGTTTCTTCTTCACACAGCAACAATGGAGATCTAATGGACACAAGTGAAGAAGGAAAGTTGAAAAAGACGACTGACATGAATTTAGGAGCGTTGGTTTTGTCGGACAAGAATATGCTTCAACTAAGTACATCAAGAGTAAAGAATGGGCCAGCTGCAATAAAAGAGAATGGGCCAGCCGCATACACAGAGATATATTTAAGTGGCCCAAATACAATGATGGAATATGCAGGCCAAATGCAGAAATAGAAAATACAGATATAGAAATAAAGGATCCTATGTAAATTCCTTCTAGAATGTATAGGTATACAAAGTTACAAAATCAGTTACACATAGCTGTAATTAGCTACACATTTATTTTATTTACATTTTCGATCCTTAGTCCCTAGAATAAAATTGTATAAAGACATGTACAGAGTCTTCAATGAAAGGGAAGGAAAAGTTCTCAAATCAGTATTCAACTTCTTTCATGCTTCGTCCCTTTCAAATGGCAGGTCAATTTTCCAAATGTTTTTTGTTTTATGTTTTCTTAATAAAAAATCAATAATCAATAATGAAAATAATTTCTGAAATGAGAATGGTAATGTGGCATCTAAAGCAAGTCTATATTTATCTTTTTTCCATTTTTTAAAATTTTAATCCTCATTTTAATACAATTACTCAATTATCAAAATACTTTCTGCTATACATAATTATAATTATGAATCTTAAATAAGGGAAGAGAAGGAGATTTTAAAATTGCATTACGCTTTCATAGGGTTACAATAGAATTTAATATACACCTATAACTATAAAATTAATATCATTGAGGATAATGAAAATTTGTAAAAGGGATTATAGAAATGAGGATAGTGAGGGCTCCTCTTCCTCACGAAGATAAAGGCACATTTTTACACATTCTATCCTTCTCTTAATCCTAAACATACCTTCTCTTAATCCTAAACATAGGGTAGGATACTGCTGTAAATTTTCTTTTTCAATTTTTTTTCTGTATTTTGAAGTTGCAACATGTAATATGATTTTCTCTGTCACATAGATATGTTTGATATGACACTGTGTTTTCTTGAAAATTTAAATTAGGTGTATTTCGGCCTTCTAATATTGAATGCCATATTTCTGTTGAAGAGCAATAACTGGATATATAAGCTTATTCAGGTGTCTAATTTGAGGATGTTATTACATGAATTGTTTTCGAGAACATGAGACATTCACAAAGATCGAAAAATTATAGGTATATCCATTGTTTATTTCATCATTCTCTGATTTTCTTTCTTGATTTTTTGTTATTGATTATATTTTATATTCTAGAAATTAAGATTTTAAGGTAAAATATAATTACGTACATAGAGAACTAAATTTTGGGTTGAACTTTTGTTTTCATAGTTTCAAAATTGATATTTTCTCAAATTTTATTTAGTATTTTAGAAGTTATATTCATCTCATTTTCCCTTTCATCTTATGCCTTATTTTGGAAATTCAATCCTATAAACCCATAAAACAAAAGAGAAAAAGAAGGATGATACAAAGATTATAAAAATTGAAACTAAACTTTGTGTTGATTTTTTATATATTTTGTTATTCATGAAACTAATATTATATCATAAGATACAACAATATTTATTACAATAATACGCAAAAGAAATTATACGTTGTTTTTTATTTGTAATTGCGTGTCTTAAATGAAATATAATGTTTACTTTATAGTTCATTTTTCTAACGAATTGAATGTTTAATCGTGATAATATCATTTGGCGGTCAAAGATATGATATCATCCAATCTGACAAATAACACAACAAGGTACCGACCTCAATAGTTAAATGAGGTTGAAGAATATAAGAAAGAAACATTCATCCTTGAGAATACTATTATATCAATAAACCGTGAATAGTACTCCACGATTGGGGCCGGGGAAGAGAAAAAACAAGAGAAAAGAAAAAAGTACGTACATTTCTTCTCCTTTTTGTCCTAATCTGAAACTTTTGGATTCGTGCCTTAATTTACTTTTTTCACTTTTAAAATTTACATCCTTTTTCCATTATTCTTTGTTGCTTTATTTTTGACTAGTGATAAGAAATTAAATTATAATTAAATAATTATTGTTATAATTCTAATAATAAAAATATTTATCTTTACTTTTTATCAATTTTAGCTTATTTACATTCCACAAAGATAAACTCTTCTTTTTATTTTCTCTTCCTAATAAATCCGCACACTACACCATTCCATATAAATATCGGACCAAATGAAAAAGAATTTACTTCTTGACCAATAACAGGGGCGTTTTGTCAATTCATATCATAATTATGGTGCTAAGATTTGGCGGTTGAGTCTCCCAAGCCCACCCTGATAAGTATTAAATTTTTATTTTTCCACATACTGTAATTTTTGTAGGCAGCCTTAAAAAGGAAATGGGGCGTCGTTGCTGGGGTAAATGGAGCATTTTCGGAAAGGATATATAAATGGTATCCCAATAGACATATTAGGCGAGAATTACGGAAAATAAATAGACGGAAACTAGTGTAAAAATCTGGAAATTCTGAGAAATTAGAAAAATAGGATTCCTGCTTTTATATATATAAGATTTCAACATGTAATGCTAATCAGCTAATTCAAATGGGCTCTATGTGTTATTTTACTAAATCGATAATTAATTAACAAGGTATCTATATATATAATAAAGCTAGGCATAAACAAGGTGATGTGACACCTCTCTATGGCCAAGGATTATTTATCTTTTTTCTCCTTTTTTTTCCTATTTTTTTCTCATTTATGTGCCGTGTTAAAAGGCTAAAAAAAACTCCTATAACTCTCTTAATTATGTTAAATATGTTATATTTAAAAAACTGAAAATTACTTCTTTAATCCTCTTAATTACACCTCCCTCTTTACTCTTATTTATTCTCATTTATTTTTCAGTTTAGGAAGCCTAAAAGCCCATCATTAATTGTCCAAATAATTCCACTTAAATGGTACTAATTGTTATATAGATTAAACCTTACCATGGTGGTTTGAGATCATAATATTTTTTCCCCACAAGCATCTTCATCCATGTAAGGTGAGAATTATCTTTATCTTTCTCTCCTAATTCTTTTGTGTCATTAGTCTTTAGAATTGAGTTAATTTTTCTTACCAATTACTTACTAACTTGGTTATAATTTTCACAAATGGCTACTTATTATATAGATTAAACCTCAACGGAAGGAGGTTAGAGATCTTAATCTTTTAACCCAACAAGCATCTTCATTCATATATGGTGAGGATATTCTTTACCTTACTCTCCTAATTTTTTTTTTTTGGTCCGATCATTCTTTAGAATTAAGTTAATTTTTCTTATGAATTACTACTTACTAACTTGGTTCTGAATTGTTTGAATATTACATTTATTGAAGCTTTTGCCCTTTGTCTCTGTGTATGTGTTGGTTTATTACTTGTGAGGGTTATATTGATGAAGTTAATATTAGAGTAACAAAATGAATAAAGAAATATTACAGTACCGTGTGTTTTTATCTACTATTAATTTTTGATCTTTTCTGTTATATTAATTCGGTTCTTGCGATAAATTTGGATTATTTTTCATGGAGTTTGGGAAATATTATTTAGTATAATCTGATTTGTTGGTTTTTACTTTTTGATTGATCATAAAGGTGTGACTGAAGTTTACCTGGCAGAATTTAGGAAATGCAAATTTTTTATAAATGATAACAGAGTCATGCTTAATATTAGAAATGAATGACAAGATTAGTTGGGAAAGAATTGACCTGAATTGAAAACTACACACTTTCTTTTATTATACATGCTTCGGAAAAAGGCCAAAAATGCCCCTAACCTATTGGATTTGGTAATTCAAGGAGGGTATTTTTTTAGCCAAATCCAATAGGTTAGGGGTATTTTTGGCCCTTTTTGGTACATGTTTTTGTTAATATATTTGGCGCTGAAATTTACATGACTTCTTGACAATGAAGACTACAAATTCTTAAGAAATTGACATCTATAAAAGGTTCCGAAATGAAAGAAATGAAAGGAGATGAGAATAGTTTGTGCTACTGAAATGAGTTTTTTCATTTTTACTTTCATTTCTGCACCTTAAAAATTAAGACAACCTTGTGACCATGCAGTTGGAAAAGAACTACTTCCTCCGTCTCATAATAAGTGTCACCTTAGCCAAATATTTTTGTCCCATAATAAGTGTCACCTTAGGAAATCAATGCATATATTGACAAGTTTTTCCAACTTTTCCCTTGAAATAGTACTCTAAATGATGATGGTTAGATTCTCAATGGATTACTTGTGCATGTTATAATCATCAAGAGGAAAAAGTGATTTTTTTTTGCATAAGGGTAATTTGGTAAACTTCACACTTCATCATTGATTTCTTAATTTGCGTGTTTTTAACTAAGGTGACACTTATTATGAGATGGAGGGAGTAATTGCTTGATTCATTTTTAAATTTCCGAGGAGAGAATTGCGAAAGCAGTTCTTAAATTTGCTCCCAATGTCTTTTTTCAATCATTTAGGATCCTCTTAATTTGTTTCTCTTAAATTTCCTCTCCAATTTTATTACAATTTTCAACTTCATAAATTCTTATTCATCTACTTTAATTGAGAGTGATTATTACAAATTAAAAAAGAAGAAGAAAAAATGAAGGTTTTGGTTTACACCATTAATTAACAAAGTAATGAAAGGAAAAATTATCCTCCCAAGTTGTCAAAGGAAAGAAGAAAGTGCTATTCTCTACCTTATGTGCTAACACGCCTTAGTTTTGTTTAAAAAAAAAATTAAAAAAAATGAATACTTATATACATATATTAGAAGGATAAAGGAAAATCATATTTAAAATTTTATTGCACATATACACATAAAGAGACTAATTAGTTTTAAGAAAAATTCTTTGCACGCAAAATAAAATAAAATATATATATTATAGTTATATATGGTTTATACAAAACTCAAGTGTCTTTTTAACACAAAAAACTCTTAGATGATGAACAATGAAAAAAAAAAGTACAACGAGAAGTGTTAATAATAAAGCTAATTATGATTTAAAGTCTAATCTACATGGATTTGTAGATTAAAAGTAATTTTTATAATATTTTTTATATATAGGTATTAAAAGAATCATGCATAAATTAACGTTTTCTTGGATCGCACGAAGCGCTAGTAAATTCACTAGTATTGTAATATAATTATAGAAAGCTCGAGAAAATGCACTAATCTATTTTCTGTTAATATATTAATTTCCAATATAAGTAAGCAGCGAAAGCTTTTCAGAAAGATTGCAGGACTAATAATGAATTTTTTACCTAAATATTTGTTGCGTATTAGAAGTTTCTGTATATACAAAGGAGTCTTAACACTCAAAATTCTAGCTGTCTTTGTATAGGATTAGGTTTTAGTTAATTTGGAAACTTTTTTTTTTTTTTTTACTGAAGTTAATTTGGAAACTGATTGTCGTAATAATTTTCTAATATAATAATTTTCAACATATATTTCACAAAAAAGAAATCTAAGGTATGAATTCTAAAGAACATTCCCATAAAAAGTTTCCGAAGCCTTATATAATTAGGATAACAAGTTCCTTGCGTTTGAATCTTTAGGTATCATATTTTGTGTAATCCTTTTTTCACATGAAAAAGGATTTGAGTAGTCTATTATATAAACCCCACACCCCAAACCAAAAATTACATTCTCCAACTGCCAATCTCCTCCCGTACGTACTACTCTACCATTCACGAAATAAAAAAATACCATCTTGTATTCCATAAAAATTCTTTCAAGCTTCTAGTTCCTTTTTGTGACGTCAAATGGAGAAATCGGATTCATCAAAAACTACAATTGTTGATACTACAATTATTGATTCCACCAAGTGTCAAAAACTAATGGAGAAAATCAATCCGAAAAGTACAAAACCGGTTGATTCCGCCAAAGATTCTAAGTATAACCTAGGGCTACAGATCTTGCTATTTGTATTAGCTATTGCAATGGGCATTGCTTTGGCTTTTGGCGTGTTCTATCTTCAGGAGGATACTACAATGCTTCATGACCCCAAGTTCCAAATTGAAACGGTCTCACCCTCTTCGTTTTTTGTGTTAACTCGCTATTTTCAGCCTTTGATGTGGCACAACCCTGATAAGTGGAACCTCACTTTCTCAATTCGGAACCCTAACAGTAATTATGATTTCTATTACGATGATCTCGAGGCCAGTATATCCTACAACGACACTATTCTTTGGAGCGCTAATGTGTCAGGTAAATTCAATCAAAATGCAAAAGCTCAAATCTCAATCGATTCAACCTTTGCAGCATTGCCTGAGCCATATAGTTACTGGATTGCTACATCTGTCGCTGATGATCTTGCTTCTGGACAGACCACAAGATTTTCTGTAAGCCTAAATGGAAAGGTTCAAATTAGTGATCACAATGCACCTTCTCGGATAAATTGTCGAAATCTTCAAGTGTCTTGTAAAGGTTTACAAGTTGAATTTTTAGAAGATATCGGAGTTGGAGTATTAGCGGTTGATTCAGAAGCTTGTGAGGTTATTTTTCAAGATTCAAGATGTTGATTATCTCAGATGTTTAGAGGAATTATTGGAGGCTTTCAGCGCCATGTAGGGATTGATCGTTTGTCTTTTTTTTCATTTCTTTTCTACTTTTGTTGATACGATGTAAATCTGTTTAGTAGAGAAATTCATGAAACCTATTAATATATAGTATTAACTTTTAATGTTCCGTTATTTGTGAATGCTATTGCTACGTTTACGTTTCTTGTTAAATGCCATCTTTTTCTCTTTCAAGTTGAGATGCAGTCGAATAAGTTAAATATTTTCAAGGAGAAAAAAGTAAGGTAAATATTTTGTTCTTTTATCCTAGCTACCACAAAGAGTGAGAAAGTCTAACATGTAAATTTAGACCACGTTTAAGGAAAACTAATATAAACATAACTCAACAATTCGAGCACTTTTCAATTTTCACAGTTTCCACTTACAATTAAGTACAAAAAATATTTATTAATATTCCAATAGCTTGTTGCAATTATGTGTCCTTCCCTCATTTGCGAACATGATTAATTATTATATTTTTTTCGTTGAAAAACATTCATATAAAAGCTAGAAAGTGGATTATTAGAGCTAGCACTCAACCTATTTTAAGAGCTGACTTTAATGGTAAACCCACGTTCAAATGTTTCTAATCTCTCCACCCACACGCGCTAAAATAATTTTTACATTATCAGAATGAACATTTAAAGGAACACTATAATAATTCTTCATAAAAGCGTAACTAAAAATCTGGAAAATATTATCAGAGTTTGTGGTGGGATGAAATAGGTACGCCTCCATCTTTAATTAGATGTCTCGAATTTGAGCTCTAGAATGGAGTGTCTTTGATAGGAATTCCCATTTTGCATCCAAAGCGGGACTTTCCAACGTGAATCGGAATTAATCTGATCTCAAAGTAAGTAGTGGACACCGGATAAACAATTCAAAAAAAACCCTGAAAAATAAGACATCATTTATATACTGATAGTGTAGATATTCGTTACGCTGTCAGCGTACATGAATCTTCCTTTCTATAAATATAACTAGAAACGAGTTGCACTTGCACCCTTAAAGCACCAATTACATTAATTTCATGAAGCACGATTGGGACTCAAGAAAACCATGAAAACTATAGTGTTCTTTCTACTTTTTCTTTATAGCAACAGACTTTGCTATAAATAGGAAGACCGTTATAGTGAGGAAAGAGGCACAAAGCAAGACAGACAACTAAATTGTATTTAATGTGTACGTGGTCTTGTAAATTATATATAGGTTCCTGATTTTATTTTATCGTCGAATGTAACAAAGTTGATATGGTGGTGTAAACTATTGTAAATCATCAATAAGTTGTAGTTTACTTCTCTTTGCAATCGAATGGGAAGATATCTTTGCTGAGTCTTGATGTGAGTAAATTTGCATACACTCCATATTTTTATCAAACCCCGTTGAGTGATCATGATTACGAATAAATTGAAGTGATTCAGTTAAATGATAAAAGTATATATACAAAAGATACTTATCTTTTATAGTTTTGATTTGAACATCGAGTGCAACTACCTTTTTCCGTCTAAAGGAGTGATTTAATTAACCCATACAATTAGTTTAACTATTGTTTTCTTTTTAATCGTGATTGGATGACAATTTTGTACATGGTTCCTAAGTCAAATGTTGCTAACCCCCTGTTTGGATGGTGGTTTCTCGTGGTTCATTAATGTATGGTTCTCTATGAAACTATGTTTGTTTTCATTGTTCTAAAAATTATGTTGTATGATGTTGTAAACCCGTGGTTCATCTCATGGTTATATAACCATGAAAAGTCCTAATTTTTGTAACCACGGATTTGGTGGTTTTTCCGTGGTTACATATTTCATTTCTCCATTATACCCCACCCTCCACCATCCACCCCACACCACGCTACCACTCACCCCCGCCCCACCCTCCACCATCCACCCCACCCTACCACTCACCCCCGCCCCACCCTCCACCATCCACCCCACCCCCACTCCTAACTACCCCACTCCTCTGCCACCCACCCCCACCACCCCAACCACCACCCACTACCCCTCACCACCCCCTAACCCCACCCCACAACCACTCACCCCCACCTACCACCCACTATCCCCACCCTCATCCCCCAACCACCTACTCCTCCACCACCGCCACCCACTACCCCTCAGCACCGCCCACCCCCACCTTCATCCCACAACCACCCACCTCACACCACCCACCCCTCCACCACTCCCACTCACTACCTACTTATTTTTTAAAGTTCTTGTTTTGTTCTTTACCTGAGTTTTATTAATATATATAAACTAATTTCTAATTAAGAATTATGGGTATTTTAGTAAACTTACAAGTTATTATACAGTACCATACAGTCAAAACAAACAATACAAATGTTATTAAACCACAACAAACGATACAGTCTATCCAAACATTGTGTTCATTAATACAGTACAATACAATACAACATCATACTGTATCATACCATACTGTACATTAATGAACCACGTGAAACAACCATCCAAACAGAGGCTAAATCAAATATCCCGTAGTAGGATATTTTCCATTGTGAAGTAGCCAAAAGCTTAATGATCCTAACTACTTTGATATCTTTTTTGCGTGGATCGTGCTTCATTTGGGGTGGTCTTTAATTTTTGGCCTTCAAATTGGTGGTCTTTAAGTTTTGGCCTTCGCCTAATACCCCAAGGTTGTGGGTTCGAACTCCAGCTCAGTAAAAAAAAAAATGCAAGGCAGCAAATTCTGCCAATGCAATCCAGGCAGAATTTAGGCCTTAAGGGCAAAAGTTAAAGACCACCAATTTGAGGGACAAAAATTAAAGACCACCCCCAGCAAGGACAATCCTGCAAATAGTTAATGAGGCCTAGTGGGCTCCTCGTAAGGGAACTCTGGTGGGTCATTCGCACAAATGTCCCTATTTCGCGTCGGTCTTTAATTTTTGTCCCTCAAATAAGTGGTCCTTCATTTTTGTCCTTCAATATTTTTGGAGCGGGATAATTTAAATTTTGCAAGGCATAATTTACGTTTAACTTCGATATATATATATATATATAACATACACCCAAATTTTGCCGGAAAAGCAAACTTTTCAACACTCAACATAATTAAAAAACGGCATAACTTTAAATTTCGCACTGCGTAGTTTACGTTTAACTTCGGCATATGTATCATAACATCCCCACAAATTTTGTCGGACAAGGCAAAAATTTCAACACTCAACATAATATGAAAAATATTACAAGACTTATGCCACATAACTTAATTTGCACAAAATTTATGCCGAGCGAAGCAAAAGGTTAGTTCCCGAAGATAAAAATCTTACAGAAATGATGCCTTGCGAAGCATGTCTGGATATTTCCATTAAATAAGTAGTGGGGACAAAAATTAAAGATCAGTGTGTTTGAAGGACAATTCGCGCAAAGAAATGACTCCAGAGCGCCAACTCCATCAAGATTTATGGACTTTAGTTCTAGAAAAATCCCATAGTTTAATACGATAAAGTCATTGTTTGGGCCTTCTGAAATGGGTCATTGGCACTCATGCTCCTATTTTGGGCTGGTCTTTAATCTTTGTCCCTCGTGACAAACAACTTTTTCGTAGGACATTAATTTATATTTTTGTATCATAATATCTCCCAAGTTATATTCCAAGTCCTTAAAGAACTTATGCCTCGGGCATAAGTTCGATTGCTAAGGGATAAAACTAAAGACCAGCTCATTTGAAGGCCAAAAATTAAGGACCGTCCCATTTGAAGGTCAACCGTGCAATTTCCTCTATTGAAATTGCGAACGGGTCATTTGCACTTTTTCCCTATTTTATACTAATTAATTTTCTTAACTATCGTATTGGTATTTTCTCAACAGTAAATAAAGATAGCTTATTGTCAAAACGCATCTTGTGAAGTTTTTTCCTGCTCTGTGCTGAAAGTGAAGAAGCTTTCTTCTTCTTTCACTCAAGCATGCCCATTCATGTCAATGTCCAATGTAATATGCCCATAGTGAGTTCGACTATACATACTATCATCGACTTAAACTCAACATGTATAGTTCAATAACTTCTTAAACAATATACATTTATATGTTAAAATGACAGCACTTATTACAAAATAATAATGGGTGAACTGGTACTCTGCACCTACTGATTTAAAATCTTGAGTTAGCCTTTGCGCGATGACACTACACCATGGTGTTCAATCATTTTCCCTTCAAGTAGTAATGGCGCTTGGTACTACTTGACTCTCTTCTTTAAATTTCTTGTATATATCACTTGCATAAAAATTTCTTGTTCTCAACACCAAAATCAATGAAACAATGGCTCCTGCAAATGTAGCACCTGTAATTATTAAAAAGGTCTGTTTATAACACACAACTCCTATAGAATTCAAGTCAACTCCATCTTTTCTTGTGAATATTCCCTTAGTTGCTAATTGTTTCAATGCGTCTTTATCGTATAAATGACCAGCCACTCTCACATTGAGTATATATCCACCTATAGGAGTAGACACATAACCAAAATTGGACAATGTCGCATAGTGCTTAAGTTCAAATAACTCCGAAATTATCTCGACAAAATCAATGGCCATTGAGCTCCAAGACAGAACCACATGAGAACAGAGGACACGTAGAGTGAATTCCGAACACCAAATGCAATGAGAAGATGGCCAATGCATGAAAGTAGGAGTACGAAAGTGAGCATCAAGGGGCGTGGGAAATTGTACTTGTTTAACAAGATTTTCGAGAAAACTCCCGAGGCTACTCTTCCGAGGTAATTCCATATGCTTATTAATGACACGAATGTACTGATGCTTGAGTCAGGATAGCCTAAGGCCTTCCCGATTTGGCCTAAGTTATCGACCGATGTCAATGTCCCTCCCACCCCAAATGTTATAGCTACAAATAGAATCAACATGTCAATGTTGAAGAGTGCTTGCAAGATTGTGTGATCTTCACCTCGCTTTGGTGAATTAAACGCGCTTTTAAAGCACGAACTCCAATTTGTTGTCGATGAAGGAGGATTTTCTGTCTCAATCGACACTTTCAATTGTGAAATATCATTAGGGACTAGTCCTTTTTTGCTATTCCAAATGTTAAGTTCTTCTCTAATGACTAAAATCAGTGGTGAGAAAGTCAGAACTAGAACAACAGCACCACTTAAAGCATATTCAACCTTGTTAAAGGTGAATTTTTTTTGGATGATGATCATAATCAAGAGAAAGCTAGCAAGTCCAAGTGAAACAAAAAGGAAATTATAGAACATTTTGACATCATTTTCTTATGTAATGGCCTTCATAATCCGAATCGATGGGAGGAATATGCACGAGACAAGGACGGGAGCCAAGCAACCAGCAAAATCAAAGACTCGCCCTTGTTGTCTCCATAAAGGGAAAGGTAAAATTGTGTCATGATCCCACCACTTAGGCCAACCGCACCCTTTAGTAGGCCTAACACGATGCCTCGACTAGCAGGGAAGTTCTTGACACAAGTGACAATTGCTCCAGTATTTGCAAATGACTGAGAAAGTGAACCAGTGAAGATGTACAAACACATTTGCCAGACATGGGTTTCGAAATTCGCCCCATTACAGCCAGCCATATCATGAAATAGCCAAAAAAAAATCAAGACTGCGCCAGTGGCCAAAACTGCCCAAGGGGGCATAATTTCCATAATTAGACTAGTAATTATGGCTAAATTGCTACCCAAATCCTTGAAAAAGCTAATCAAGTTTACTGTTGTTTGATCATAGCCTAATGAGGATGTTATGTCCCCTGACTAAAGGCCAAATATGAAAGTTGCACCAGACATAGATAGTATCTTTAAAGAAGAAAATGCCATGAACCATCTGCTAGTGAGCAAATGGAGAATAAAATTTGCTATTTCTCTTTTCATCCCTGGCATTGACATAGCTTTAGCAAAGGCTATTTTTGTGTGACAAATTATGTGGATTTTAGTTTGGAGTTTGGCCTAAACTAGAAACATATTTATAAAGGATTTTAAATTTTTGGATTAATAGCATATTTGCTCACTCGGTTGTTGGCTAGTCTCTATGATATTTGATTAAGCATATTTACCCTTCAATTTATTGAATTGTGCACATTTGATCCCTTTGCTTGTATGTTGTATATATCCACAATTTACTGTAACTGTCAGTTGTACAACAACTTAACTACTCATGTACTACGTTAAATTTTTTACTATTATCCCATATTTGATGATAACATGGTTCTACAAATAGGCAAATCTAACATATTTTTTTTGCATTAAGAGACCAGAAATACACATTTTAATAAACTGAAGGTCAAATATGTTGAGTCATACATCATAAGGACTAAAAGCTAAATTTATCGATATTTAGGGATCAAAAATAGTATTATCCCTATTTTTTAATACTAATGATTATTGCTTTGGAGGAGCTGTTCAAGTAAAATAATACTAGTGTTATAAAATAATTAAGCAAAGAACAAGAATATTTGTAGAGAAAGAGAGAAGAGAGGAGAATTCTTATTTCTCTTGTTAGGGATTGATTTACAATGAAGGAGAACCTCTATATTTATAGGGGAAAAGTGACTTGATCCCAAAGTCACTAACCCTAATATTTCTCCTAAAGATAGACATCCATAATAATAAATAATATTTATAACACTCCCCCTTGGATGTCTATTTGATAGATAACGTGCCTCGTTAAAACCTTACTAGAAAAACCCAGTGGGAAAAAATCTAGTGAAGGAAAAAGAGTACACATTTCTAATAATACGCTATTTGGTTGCCTCATTAAAAACCTTATAAGGAAAAACCCAGTGGGGAAAAAACCTTGAAAGGGAAAAAGAGTACAACGCGTATTAACTCCCCCTGATGAGAACTTCAATCCAAAAACTTGAATCTTCATATCTCAATCTTATGTATCATCTTGTCGAAAGTTGCAGTTGCTAGAGACTTGATGAATAAATCAGTCATATTATTGCTCGAACAAATCTCTTGCATGTTGATATCACCATTCTTCTGGAGCTAGTGTGTGAAGAACAACTTTGATGAAACATGACTTGAGCTTTTATGAATCTGCTCTTTAGTTGGGCTATGTATGCTGCTGCATCTTCAGTCTTTGGATAAAGTTGCATTAGTATATAATATTATTGAAATTACTCTAAGTACATTTCTGACTTGCTTTATAAACAGATGTTACCTTTATATGATTTGACTATCATGTAAAACAAAATCATATGACCATAATCCCTCATAGTCATAGCAAAATATATAAATACATCAATTGCATAAAGATATGGCACTTCAGGACAAAAAAATCATACAAGTTTCTCATTTCAACTTCTTTCAACAGATAATATATTTCTTTCGAAAACTCTTCAAGAGTTTCAATAATTCTCAAGTCATCAACTTGCACAAACAATATGACAGATTTTGATTTTCACAAATACGTAGGAATAAATAGACCCTTAGTCATTAAACATTCATTAAGGTGATTAAATCACATTCACCTTGCTTGATTTTATTCATATAAGAATAATGAACAAATTTCTACAACTTGTATATGCTTTAGGCATTTAAAATTCTTTAGGAATTTTCATATAATTTTGTCAAGTAATTCATATAGGCTGTGACAACATCTATTTCTATTTAAATATGTGACATCTTCTGGTGTCTGGACAGCAAGTCCAATAAGCTTTACGCTTACCAAGATGCGTCATTACTTGATAATAATTTCTACATTAGCATGCTTTAATAGACGTAGAATTTAGATCCTCACAATCTTTTCCAATATTGCGCTATATTGTACCAAAGATATCGTCGACGATATATTATCTTGTATCAGTTTGCAATAGGACATAACTTATTGAGATCTCATCACTTCCATTATTTTTAGGTACCTAACCTCTCATAAGGTTTCATAAAGTGTTATGTCGTAGGCTCTTCAAGAGCACATTGCCTCCTTATAATGATTATTGATCATTTGCTCCTCTTTCTTTTCAATGATTATTGCATTTGGAACCGATTAGTCTACCACGCTTCATGCATGCTATAGACTCTATCCTTCAGGGACATGAATTTAATAGGAGCATTTTGCAGTTGAAATTAGAAATTAATTTTGGGTCAGCAAATGCTTCTAGAATTTGAGTTGAATTATCTTTTGAGTGAGGATCATACTACTGATAATTCATAACATATTCCTCAGCTGCTTATTCTCTCCCCCCCTATGTTAGAAAAACTAACATATATCCCATCTTCTTTGGGGTAATCCATCTTTGTGCATCATGGTAGATTAATTAATCATATACCACACATAAAAACTATTAGATGGAAATATATGGTTCCTAACCCTGAACCAATTATGAGGTTAGAATTTATCATAATTCAGCACATGAAGCATTGTTCTCATAAGCGATGATTTAGCTTTTTATCGGAGGCATTCAATGCCAAACCAACTTGGATATAAACTAGCATTCACAAGGTGAATTATCTTGATTACATAATCTGAAACTTGCGCTCTCAACTCAATCATTTTTTAGCAAGTAACTTTGCATATATCAAACTGCAGGTTGACAATAAACGCACATGTGACTGTCTTATCGATGCATCTATTTAAGACATCACATAACAGGTGAACGGGCCCATATTCACCTTTTCTATATTTTCAGAAGTTGAGAAATTCAATCCCAACATTAGCCAGTATAATCCACTTATCATGAGGACAAGCTGTAGACACGTAATTTTGACCCTCCCCGTGTGTTTCATCTTATAGTTTTAAATACTTCTTTTAATTTTAATTTTGACGTGTTAGTTTTATTCTATTTCATTTTTAGTAGGTTTGTTTGTGAAAATGAAAACAAAGGGACAAAAAATATTCGCTATTTTCAGAGTATAAATTTTGTGTTTTAAAGAAAGAAAAATTACAAAAATATGCTTTATAGCTTTTAATTTTGCTTAGCCAGTTATTAATTTTAAGAATATTTTTTTTTAGTTATCTAGAAACAGTTATTAAATATTTTTTTTGTTTTTTTACACTTTTAAAATAAAATATAAAAAATGGACAAATGGGATTACACCACCTCATCACATAATGACAAAGCTCCATAACAATGGGAACCAAGTCAGGACCCGCCTGAAGAATGGGAACAAGTCAGGACCCGCCTGAAGAATGGGAAGCAAGTCAGGACCCGCCTGAAGAATGGGAAGCAAGTCAGGACCCGCCTGAAGAATGGGAAGCAAGTCAGGACCCGCCTGAAGAATGGGAAGAAGTCAGGACCCGCCTGAAGAATGGGATGATCAGGACTCCGCCTGGAGAATAGGGCCACCTTTCAATTTCAAGTTCAGGAACCCGCCTGGATAATAGGGACATCTTTCAATTTCAAGTTCAGAAGCCCACCTGAAGAATAGGGTGTACTTTCAGTTAGAAGTAGCAGGAGCCCGCCTGAATAATAGGGTCAACATTCAACTGCTTTTCAATTTCAAGCTCAGGAGCCCGCCTAAAAAATGGGGTGTACTTTGAGTTGGTTTTTTAAGTTCAGTCAGAAGTAGCAGGAGCCCCGCCTGGAGAATAGGGATGACTTTAAATTTTAAAGTTTAGAAACAAGCACGAAGATTCAAGTCAAGATTCAAGAGAAGCTGCATAGATAGGGTCTTGTACTTGTATTTTCTTTGTAACTTTTATTTTTCATTTTGATGTAATAACAGGAGCCGCGGACCGGAACCTCGATAGGACCTCAATCGACTCCCCCAACTCAGTATGTTCATCACCCATCTTACCTCTTGAACTACACGAGACCTGATTCCCTTATAACCCGGGATATGTAGGACGCCCAAGGCCAGGGCTCGGTCACATTTTGTTCCATTCCTCTCCCTTCCTTCAAATAATGGTCGGGTCCAAATTTGTCTCGTTGTCTACGTCTTTGTCTGAGAACGCTTCGCGTCCCCAACCAAAGAGGGACATGCTGTAGACACGTAATTTTGACCCTCCCCGTGTGTTTCATCTTATAGTTTTAAATACTTCTTTTAATTTTAATTTTGACGTGTTAGTTTTATTCTATTTCATTTTTAGTAGGTTTGTTTGTGAAAATGAAAACAAAGGGACAAAAAATATTCGCTATTTTCAGAGTATAAATTTTGTGTTTTAAAGAAAGAAAAAATTACAAAAATATGCTTTATAGCTTTTAATTTTGCTTAGCCAGTTATTAATTTTAAGAGTATTTTTTTTTAGTTATCTAGAAACAGTTATTAAATATTTTTTTTGTTTTTTTACACTTTTAAAATAAAATATAAAAAATGGACAAATGGGATTACACCACCTCATCACATAATGACAAAGCTCCATAACAAATCTTATCACAAAAATGGGAAAAAGGGGGTCACGTTTTTTGTGGAAACATTTTTCATAAAAAGGGGATAACAAAAAGGGGTCCCACTCATTTAGGGTCTGTTTTTGTGCACAAAGGAACACGTGAATTGGGGGATTATTGTTAGGGGTGGGGACCACGAAGAGAGAGAAGTTTCCTCCTTCTTCAATTTTCTAAGACTTGAAAATCTCAGCAGTAGCCGTGATTCTTGCGGTTCAAAAAGAGGACCACCATTTTCTTTCTCCATCCTAAAACCTGCACATAACCCATACACATATAGAATAGTAGAGAGAAAAAAAAAATCATCATCATCTTTATCACAATACACATGCAGACATAGAGAAAAAAACACTATAGATAAGATAGAAAATAGACGCAAGAAAAACATATACACAGTAGATAGAGAGACTGGAAAACGGACAGATCCCGACCAAAAACAATATCATTTTCTTCATTTGTTTTTCTTCACTAGCTCACCATTAAACTACCACAAACCACCACCCATTCACCACCGTCACCTCCACCTTTCATCTCATCTTCTCCACCGTAAACACCCGCCTGAAACCGCCAATAAACCACAGTCTAAACACTACCCTTAGCACACTTAAAACTAGCGATTAAGCAAGACCCATTTTCATACCCTGTTTTCATCCTTCAAAAATACCCACTTTCCCATCGTTAGGCATATACTTCCTTTTTAACCACGAATTTCATTGATGGAATTTAGTTAAGTCGAGGTTTTGGGTTCAGATCTGAACAAAGAGAACAACTAGGCGCTTTGGACGGTTTGAGTCGAGGTCCTGTTTGAGGGTATTGGTGAGGCCTCCGCTACAAGCTCCAACCACGATTACGATTCGGTTCCTTGTTTCAATTTTCAATTTTTATCTTTCAACAGGTAAGTTCCATGAACTGCCTCCGTTTAGTCTCCGATTCAATGACATTTTATTAACGTTAAAGGAATTTATGCTTTAAGGATATGTCTCTGATATTTTTGTTTCCATGTCAATGCATTCTGTGCTTATGTGGTTTGATTTAGAGAACAAATGACGTGTAGTGTTGTTCTCTTTGCTTTATTGTTATGGTAATTCTTAATTAGTTGGCACCAGATTTTTTTAACACGGGAGTAGCATGGTATCATTGGTAAGTTTGCTCATTTTAAAAGGAGATTAAGAGGTTAGTAAGAAGTAGATTATTAGTGTATTTTTTATTTAAGCTCATGATATGTAAAGTATAAATAATGGTAAGTTGAGCAAAAATAAAGGAAGATACAGATAAGGGGAATTTAAATTTGTTTTATATGATTTGTTTGGTTTTTTAAACGTTTAAGGTTCATTAATTAATTACTAGTGTGAAATGAGTAAGATGAGACGCGAATAAATTCGAATCTAGTTGCTATTGAAAATAAAGAGTGGAAAAACCAATTGTAAGGGAGCGAGACGGATTGCGAATTTATTCAAAATCCGTTGTCGAAGAGTAAAAAAAATGACTAAAAACGAATTAATAATAATAATAATAATAAGTCTTGGATTTTAGAGATAAATAATTGCCTTTAACGCTAGATGAGCTTTAGGCACGTTTCAAGACGTTTGTTTCGATTAAGAATGCGGTTACGCATCTTATTTCGAGACGTTTTTTTTAACTCAAGGATGCGGTTACGTACCTTGGCCAAACTCGTTTTAATAATTAATTTTGTCTCGAGTAAGAATGCAGTTATGCATCTTATTTTGCGACGCTTAAAAGATGCGGAATGCGGTTACGCATCCGGTTTAAGACTAATAAATGTTCAACAATAAAAGTACGAGCAAATCAAGGCTCAGATACATAATATATTCAAAGATTAATTTAAGCTAAGTATAAGTCGATAAAGCGACCGTGCTAGAACCACGGGACTCGGGGAATGCCTAACACCTTCTCCCCGGTCAACAGAATTCCTTACCCGGTCTTTTATTTTCGCGGACCATAATAAAAGAGTCATTTCCTTTTGATTAGGGATTTATTAGGTGACTTGGAACACCAAAACTCAATTCCAAGTGACGACTCTGAGTAAATAAATAATTCCTTTTCAAAATCGTCACTTCAAATGGAAAAACCCTTTAATAATAAAAAACTTGCGCATTTATAGCGTGGGGGCGAAAAAAGGGGTGTGACATCTCTGGCGACTCTGCTGGGGACACTAGCTAGAATTCGAGCTTTGTGATATTGCCTTATACTCGGCTTTTATTATTATTATTTGGATTTATTGTGTTTCGTTGAGCCTAATGTGCTAATTGCCGCTCATTTATCGCTTTGATATTGTTGAACTGTATTATAAACTGTCTTCTCCCGCGCACCCTTCTGAGTCTCTGAAACACTTCACACACAGTCACAGGAATGCAGTTATGCATCCTAACTTTCTGTCAAGATAAAGCCGGAGCGTCGGCGTCCGGTAAAGGATTTTAGTCACACATGTTAGGCGGGACAGGATAAGCAATGAAGTCGGAATAGCACTGCTACCGACAGTATTGCCCCTCCCCGGCTCGAGTTGTCCACTCGGGTTAGCCAGTCTAGACACCGTTTTCCATTAGGTTTTAAACCTAGCAAAACTGAAACGTAGACATGATTATCCCTAGTAGGATCCGCTTATATGCATCACTTGCATTTGACATAGTGGGACTCGGCACAGGGGTCGGGTCCGTCTAGGACAGGTATCCTTTTTTCTAACTAACCTGTGCATCTCATGTGCTATTTGCAATATTATTTTTAAGGTTTGCTGGATCGTTGATCGGCTTTAGGCTAACTAGTGAAATAGAAGAGAGAGAAACATTCATCTGACTTTTTACGCACCCATTTTCCTTAAACCTCTAATTTGTCTGGCTCTTGCTAAAATAAGAAAAGAAGAGTTCAGCTTGAGACGAGTTTATTTATTTATTTATTTATAAAGAAAACTAAACAGTCCAGTCTGGACGAACTACGCACACCTGATTCCCGTCCCTCGGGGCGACGATACGTAGGCAGCTCATATCGGGTTCGGTGATCCTTATTCAAAAAAATTAAAAACAAAAGTGTTTTTATTTTGTATTAGAAAATCTGAAAAAACAGAGGAGATAGTTTTATTTTATTTTTACTTTAAAAAAAAGATTTCTTTTTAACTCCCTATCCAAAAGAAAAAGGAAAATGCAAAAAGATTTTACTTTGAGTAGTATTTTTAGCGGGTTTTTTTTGGAGAAAATTTTACAATCAAAATCCAAAAAGATTTTTTTTTTCTTTTCAAGTTTTTGTAGTTTTTTTCTCTTCCTAAATTTCAAAAAAAGAAAAAAAGAGAAAATTCGAAACAATTTTGTTGATTACTTTTTGCCGAAACTTCCCGAACTACGCAAAGATCTGATTCATGTCCCAGCATGATACGTAGGCAACCCAAGTTGGGTTCGATCGAATTATTTTCAAAATAAAAAATAAAAAAAAATCCAAAAGAGTAGTGAAAGAGCGGAGAGAAAGAAAAAAAGAGTAGTGAAAGAAAGGGAAAAGAAAGATGAGTGAACCGAGAGGTAGGGAAAGCAAAAAATGAAAGAGAGGAAGGCCAAATTTAGCGAAATGTGGATGATGCCAAAATAACATTGTTTCCCTTAGAATCATTCTAGAACTAATAATCGTGCATATGTGACTTGCGCACGGTTCCCTAACTCAATCATTTTTTTATTCATGATGTTTGATTTTAGAAGGTGGTTGGTTTGTGGTTTTAAAACTGGCGACTCATCCTTACAACACAAGGTCGAAAACCAAAAAGGCAATGGCGACCAATGAGGACACTGGATTGGTTGACGCTAGAGCTCAAACACCGTTGGTTGACCAAAACTCGAGGTTAGCCGAAGAAGTGAGAATGTTAAAACAACATATGACAAGCATGTATCGGGCTTGGATGACTGGTCAGGCACCACCTCCACCGCCACCTGGCTTCCTCGACATTTCCCCTAATATGTCGACCTCAACCCGAGCTCCACTCACTGTGCCTGGTGATCCCTCTAACAGTTGGCCCATGTTCAAAACCCCTGATGCTCAACCCTATACTCCAGAACCGACTTTAAATGTCTCTAACCCATATGGTTGTAACCCTCACCTTGAGCCTCCCGTTAACAGTGAAAAACTTGATAAAACCGTGGATGATGAGGAAATGACTAGAAAGATGAAAAGCTTGGAGCAATCCATAAGATACTTGCAAGGTCAGGAAGGTCACAAGAGTGTTTCATACAAAGACTTGTGCATGATTCCTAATGTTCACTTACCCTCTGGTTTTAAGACTCCAAAGTTTGACAAGTATGATGGGCATGGTAATCCTGTGGCCCATTTGAAGAGGTATTGCAATCAGTTGAGAGGAGCTGCAGGTAAAGACGAAATGCTTATGGCCTGCTTTAGTGATAGCTTAACAGGAATAGCCTCGGATTGGTTCGCTGATCAGGACGTCACTAAGTGGCATATTTGGGATGACATGGCTCAAGAGTTTGTGCGACAATTTCAGTATAATATAGATATTGCTCCAGATAAAGTGTCCATGACCAAGGTGCAGAAGAAATCTACAGAAAGTTTCAGGGAATTCGCCATTAGGTGGAGAGAGCAAGCTGCTAGAGTAAAGCCTCCAATGGTAGAAGGTGAGGTTGTAGATACTTTTCTCCAAGCCCAAACTGAAGAATACTATCAACACATGCTCCCGGCACTGGGCAAACCGTTTATTGAGGTCATTAAGATGGGGGAAATGATAGAAGATGGAATCAAAACAGGACGTATCATGAGTTTTACTGACATGAAAGTAAATGCTGAAGTAACTCAAAATGGTTCCGGAAGCCTGAGCGACATGAGGGAAAATGATGATGTAGCCATGATTATACCAAAACTACGACGAGGTTTGAAGGGTCCATCTTGCTCATATACCCAGCCACAACCTCAAGTCTATTCCCAAACTCCATACGCTCAACCTCAACATTACTTTCCTTCAGAAGACCCTCAATATTCCATGTCACCTCTCCAGTACTTTGCCTGTGCTGCACAGCCATATGTTCAGCCATATCCTTACCAACAATGGTGTGCACCAGCTCCACAGGGTTCTTACCCCCCACAAGCATATCGACCTCGTACCAGCTCCATCTTTCGACCTAGGCCGGAATACAAGAAAGAAAGGCAACAGAGAAGAGAGGCCTCTGGAAAACTTCCCGGGCTATCAGTCCCAGTTCCAGAAGTTGATAAGGATGAATTGGTTAAAGGGACCCAGAACTTGTTTGCTGAGCATAATTTGATTGAAAATGATAATGGTCCAAGTAATGCTTATGTGCAACTTAGTGGCTAAGATGACAGCTTTGCAGTTGGGAAGTTTCTATTCTCCCCTCTAGGAAAGAGTCTTGGTAGTTTGTTTTGATGTTCTTTCTGTTATCCGGGTTATTCTAAGGTTGTAATCTAGAAATCTTTTGCTTGTTTTAATGTCCACAACCCTTCTATCATTTTGTTTAATAATAAAAAAAAAATGAGTTTTTGTTTTGTCATTTCCTAGTATATTTTCTTTAATTTTTCTTTTGTATAGTTCTTTTTAGGCTGGTTCTATTGACATGACATGCATGCGGATATTTTTAGCCAGATCTTGAAGGCCAGTTTAATTACACGAGAAATGCACCCAAAGGGTTGAAAATGGTAAAGAAAAACATGGGAGGAAATATTAGAGTGCTGAAACATTTTGAGAGTAAGCTGAAGTCTGGCTTGAATGAAACTAATACGATCACTTTGGGAATCATGAGAATGGCACTAGTGTATAACAAATGTTGATCCCAAGTGATTTGAAGTGGGCCAATATCAAGAGAGGTCAAAAAAGAAAGTTCGCTCCAATTAACTTGAGTCATCCATTATAAAGAGATACCATATAATTTTCACTTCTCATTCTCGAATGGCATGCTTTGTACTTGATATTTTAAATGATTGGTATGACGAAGGCATTTCATTCTGCTATCTGAACATTGTGTCACCCTTTGCTAGCCCTTTTGAACCTTAGTTTTATTTTCTTTCATATCCCTCTTTTGGAATCAAAGTACAGTACAAAAAAAAAGTCGGAAGAGAAAAAGTGAAAAGGTAAGTAGAAAGTCAAAATGAAGAGAAAAGAGTTGAAAGAAAAAACAAAAAAAACAAAAAAGCAAAAAAAAAAAAAAAAAACACACACACACACAAAAAGAAAAACAAAAAAAAAAACGAAGAGAAACACACAAGAAATGAGCTTACGGAACTACGTCTGACCTGATTCTTGTCTCGACAGGATACGTAGGCAACCCTATTCTGGGGTTCGGTCCAACCCAAATAAGATTCGAAATTTCCCATTTCAAAGAAACTGGGACAGAAGTTATTTTTCCTTTTGAATCGATTCCAAAAGTTGTAAGTCTCACCCCTATTATTTTGTGTTGTCTTCGAGCCTCCACGCCATCCTTTCTTTTCAACCCTATCCAAAGCCATGTTACAACCAAAGAAAAGACCTTCAGATCAATCATTGAGAATGTCAAGGCTGAGCACGCTATGAGTACAAAATATTTGCTAACGAGTGTCACCTGTCTGCGTAAGCATAAGGGAAGTGGAAGAAGAGAATGAAAATAAGAGAGTCTTACTAGTGAAAGCCTTCACATGCACCATAAGGCAATGAAGATCTGAGAGAAATGAAAATGAGAGTCTCTCACTGGTGAAAACCTTCACAGGCACCACAAGTCGACGGTGAGAAGAGAATGAAAATAAGAGAGTCTTACTGGTGAAAGCCTTCACAGGCACCATAAGGCAATAAAGATCTGAGAGAAATGAAAATGAGAGTCTCTCACTGGTAAAAACCTTCACAGGCACCATAAGTCGACGGGGAGTTTGAGAGAATGAAAATGAGAGAGTCTTACCGGTGAAAACCTTCACAGGCACCGTAAGGCGACGGTGAGTTGAGGGAATGAAAATGAGAGAGTGTTATTGGTAAAAACCCTCATGGGCACCGTAAGGCGATGATAAGATGAGAGACAAATAAAAGAGAGAGGTTTAGTGATGAAAACACTTCGGAGCGCCACTAGCCGAATGAGAGTCTTGAGCCTGTTGAATAGGTTGGGATATAAAGCCTTGATTTCAAAACAAGTTGTGAGAGCACAACAGGAGTTAAAGAATAGATTGGTTGAACAGATTAGGTCGCTCAATCCAAAATGCATGTCATGACCATTGGAGCCAGCGACCACACTCAGATAAGTGCCTTCTTTCCTTTTCTCCTAATAAGGGACATTTCCACTTCTACATCTTTTTACTTCTTTTGTTTTGTTTCGTTGAGTCGTCCATGTAGAACAGGTGGAGAAAGGATTTCAAAATTTGCTACCAGCTTTTCCAATTGCGAAGCAAAACATCTGGCTAGCACATGAAGGTAGCATGATTTAAAGTGGGTAGAGTACCCAATGAGTTATCATTCATTGATAGATTATGGATTCATGAAAATATATGGGATCAGTAGAGTTTGAATTAATAGGCGCTATGAAACAGAGATATTGGTATTGGTTTTGATTTAAAGTCACTGAAAGTCACTCCGGTAGCCAGAATTTGGGTCAGTGATCCAACGAGCCGACAGCGAGCACAGACTATTTGAAATCACAGCTAAGTAGAACAAGTGCATGAGCAAGCACCTTCAGAACCAAGGCCACAAACCAACCACCACATTTTAAAACTCACAATTTTTCTTTGTTTGAAACAGGAATGAATATTATCCTCAAATCAAAGGGTCAAAGCTTCAAAAGGTACAATGTCTTATTTTTGCCGATGCAAAAGGCAATGTCACAACATATGTTTGCAAGCAACAAAATTGATCGACTTTCTAATTATGAATACTGTCACCCCTAGGAGATGCACTTCCTAGTCCGGGTTGTAGGAGACACACTTCCTAACCCGAAGCTCTACTCCTAGGAAACGCACTTCCTAGACGAGTATTTCAGTTTAACCCCTAAGAGACGCACTTCTTAGTCAGGGTCTTTCAGGTTTTGCTTTTAGGAGACGCATTTCCTAATATGAACCTTCACTCCTAGGAGACGCACTTCCTAGTCGAGTCTTTCAGTTTAACCCCTAAGAGACGCACTTTTTAGTCAGGGTCTTTTAGGTTTTGCTTTTAGGAGACGCATTTCCTAATATGAACCTTCACTCCTAGGAGACGTACTTCCTAGTCGAGTCTTTCAGTTTAACCCCTAAGAGACGCACTTCTTAGTCTGGGTCTTCCTGGTTTTTGACGTTTAGGAGACGCACTTCCTAATATGAACCTTCACTCCTAGGAGATGCACTTCCTAGTCGAGTCTTTCAGTTTAACCCCTAAGAGACGCACTTCTTAGTCTGGGTCTTCCTGGTTTTTGACGTTTAGGAGACGCACTTCCTAATGCAAACCTTCACTCTTAGGAGACGCACTTCCTAGTCGAGTCTTTCAGTTTAACCCCTAAGAGACGCACTTCTTAATCAGGGTCTTTTAGTTTTTACATTTAGGAGACGCACTTCCTAGTTAGAGATTTTAACCCCTAAGAGACACACTTCTTAGTTTGGGTCTTTCAGGTTTTTCTTTTAGGAGACGCACTTCCTAAATTGAACCATTACTCCTAGGAGACGCACTTCCTAGTTAGAATTTTCAGTTTTACCTCTAGGAGACGCACTTCCTAGTTAGAGCGTTTGATTTTACTTACATCATTGAATTATCATACAAAGAGTTTATGATTTTGCTAACACTCACAAAAATCTTCCTAGTGCAAACTGGGGCAGAAAATTTTGTTCGTGTTGTTTGTCTTTGATGATTTGCAGGACCCACCTGAAGAATGGGAACAAGTCAGGACCCGCCTGAAGAATGGGGCCACCTTTCAATTTCAAGTTCAGGAACCCGCCTGGATAATAGGGACATCTTTCAATTTCAAGTTCAGGAGCCCGCCTGAAGAATAGGGTGTACTTTTAGGTAGAAGTAGCAGGAGCCCGCCTGAATAATAGGGTCAACATTCAACTTCTTTTCAATTTTAAGATCAGGACCCGCCTGAAGAATGGGAGGAAAGTCAGGACCCGCCTGAAGAATGGGAGGAAAGTCAGGGCCCGCCTGAAGAATGGGAGGAAAGTCAGGACCCGCCTGAAGAATGGGAAGCAAGTCAGGACCCGCCTGAAGAATGGGAGGCAAGTCAGGACCCGCCTGAAGAATGGGACGCAAGTCAAGACCCGCCTGAAGAATGGGACGCAAGTCAGGACCCGCCTGAAGAATGGGAGGCAAGTCAGGACCCGCCTGAAGAATGGGACGAAAGTCAGGACTCGCTGAAGAATGGGACGAAAGTTAGGACCCGCCTGAAGAATGGGACGAAAGTCAGGACCCGCCTGAAGAATGGGAAGCAAGTCAGCCTGAAGAATGGGAACCAAGTCAGCACCCGCCTGAAGAATGGGAACAAGTTAGGACCCGCCTGAAGAATGGGAACAAGTCAGGACCCGCCTGAAGAATGGGAAGCAAGTCAGGACCCGCCTGAAGAATGGGAAGCAAGTCAGGACCCGCCTGAAGAATGGGAAGCAAGTCAGGACCCGCCTGAAGAATGGGAAGAAGTCAGGACCCGCCTGAAGAATGGGAAGAAGTCAGGACCCGCCTGAAGAATGGGATGATCAGGACTCCGCCTGGAGAATAGGGCCACCTTTCAATTTCAAGTTCAGGAACCCGCCTGGATAATAGGGACATCTTTCAATTTCAAGTTCAGAAGCCCACCTGAAGAATAGGGTGTACTTTCAGTTAGAAGTAGCAGGAGCCCGCCTGAATAATAGGGTCAACATTCAACTGCTTTTCAATTTCAAGCTCAGGAGCCCGCCTAAAAAATGGGGTGTACTTTGAGTTGGTTTTTTAAGTTCAGTCAGAAGTAGCAGGAGCCCCGCCTGGAGAATAGGGATGACTTTAAATTTTAAAGTTTAGAAACAAGCACGAAGATTCAAGTCAAGATTCAAGAGAAGCTGCATAGATAGGGTCTTGTACTTGTATTTTCTTTGTAACTTTTATTTTTCATTTTGATGTAATAACAGGAGCCGCGGACCGGAACCTCGATAGGACCTCAATCGACTCCCCCAACTCAGTATGTTCATCACCCATCTTACCTCTTGAACTACACGAGACCTGATTCCCTTATAACCCGGGATATGTAGGACGCCCAAGGCCAGGGCTCGGTCACATTTTGTTCCATTCCTCTCCCTTCCTTCAAATAATGGTCGGGTCCAAATTTGTCTCGTTGTCTACGTCTTTGTCTGAGAACGCTTCGCGTCCCCAACCAAAGAGGGACATGCTGTAGACACGTAATTTTGACCCTCCCCGTGTGTTTCATCTTATAGTTTTAAATACTTCTTTTAATTTTAATTTTGACGTGTTAGTTTTATTCTATTTCATTTTTAGTAGGTTTGTTTGTGAAAATGAAAACAAAGGGACAAAAAATATTCGCTATTTTCAGAGTATAAATTTTGTGTTTTAAAGAAAGAAAAAATTACAAAAATATGCTTTATAGCTTTTAATTTTGCTTAGCCAGTTATTAATTTTAAGAGTATTTTTTTTTAGTTATCTAGAAACAGTTATTAAATATTTTTTTTGTTTTTTTACACTTTTAAAATAAAATATAAAAAATGGACAAATGGGATTACACCACCTCATCACATAATGACAAAGCTCCATAACAAATCTTATCACAAAAATGGGAAAAAGGGGGTCACGTTTTTTGTGGAAACATTTTTCATAAAAAGGGGATAACAAAAAGGGGTCCCACTCATTTAGGGTCTGTTTTTGTGCACAAAGGAACACGTGAATTGGGGGATTATTGTTAGGGGTGGGGACCACGAAGAGAGAGAAGTTTCCTCCTTCTTCAATTTTCTAAGACTTGAAAATCTCAGCAGTAGCCGTGATTCTTGCGGTTCAAAAAGAGGACCACCATTTTCTTTCTCCATCCTAAAACCTGCACATAACCCATACACATATAGAATAGTAGAGAGAAAAAAAAAATCATCATCATCTTTATCACAATACACATGCAGACATAGAGAAAAAAACACTATAGATAAGATAGAAAATAGACGCAAGAAAAACATATACACAGTAGATAGAGAGACTGGAAAACGGACAGATCCCGACCAAAAACAATATCATTTTCTTCATTTGTTTTTCTTCACTAGCTCACCATTAAACTACCACAAACCACCACCCATTCACCACCGTCACCTCCACCTTTCATCTCATCTTCTCCACCGTAAACACCCGCCTGAAACCGCCAATAAACCACAGTCTAAACACTACCCTTAGCACACTTAAAACTAGCGATTAAGCAAGACCCATTTTCATACCCTGTTTTCATCCTTCAAAAATACCCACTTTCCCATCGTTAGGCATATACTTCCTTTTTAACCACGAATTTCATTGATGGAATTTAGTTAAGTCGAGGTTTTGGGTTCAGATCTGAACAAAGAGAACAACTAGGCGCTTTGGACGGTTTGAGTCGAGGTCCTGTTTGAGGGTATTGGTGAGGCCTCCGCTACAAGCTCCAACCACGATTACGATTCGGTTCCTTGTTTCAATTTTCAATTTTTATCTTTCAACAGGTAAGTTCCATGAACTGCCTCCGTTTAGTCTCCGATTCAATGACATTTTATTAACGTTAAAGGAATTTATGCTTTAAGGATATGTCTCTGATATTTTTGTTTCCATGTCAATGCATTCTGTGCTTATGTGGTTTGATTTAGAGAACAAATGACGTGTAGTGTTGTTCTCTTTGCTTTATTGTTATGGTAATTCTTAATTAGTTGGCACCAGATTTTTTTAACACGGGAGTAGCATGGTATCATTGGTAAGTTTGCTCATTTTAAAAGGAGATTAAGAGGTTAGTAAGAAGTAGATTATTAGTGTATTTTTTATTTAAGCTCATGATATGTAAAGTATAAATAATGGTAAGTTGAGCAAAAATAAAGGAAGATACAGATAAGGGGAATTTAAATTTGTTTTATATGATTTGTTTGGTTTTTTAAACGTTTAAGGTTCATTAATTAATTACTAGTGTGAAATGAGTAAGATGAGACGCGAATAAATTCGAATCTAGTTGCTATTGAAAATAAAGAGTGGAAAAACCAATTGTAAGGGAGCGAGACGGATTGCGAATTTATTCAAAATCCGCTGTCGAAGAGTAAAAAAAATGACTAAAAACGAATTAATAATAATAATAATAATAATAAGTCTTGGATTTTAGAGATAAATAATTGCCTTTAACGCTAGATGAGCTTTAGGCACGTTTCAAGACGTTTGTTTCGATTAAGAATGCGGTTACGCATCTTATTTCGAGACGTTTTTTTTAACTCAAGGATGCGGTTACGTACCTTGGCCAAACTCGTTTTAATAATTAATTTTGTCTCGAGTAAGAATGCAGTTATGCATCTTATTTTGCGACGCTTAAAAGATGCGGAATGCGGTTACGCATCCGGTTTAAGACTAATAAATGTTCAACAATAAAAGTACGAGCAAATCAAGGCTCAGATACATAATATATTCAAAGATTAATTTAAGCTAAGTATAAGTCGATAAAGCGACCGTGCTAGAACCACGGGACTCGGGGAATGCCTAACACCTTCTCCCCGGTCAACAGAATTCCTTACCCGGTCTTTTGTTTTCGCGGACCATAATAAAAGAGTCATTTCCTTTTGATTAGGGATTCATTAGGTGACTTGGAACACCAAAACTCAATTCCAAGTGGCGACTCTGAGTAAATAAATAATTCCTTTTCAAAATCGTCACTTCAAATGGAAAAACCCTTTAATAATAAAAAACTTGCGCATTTATAGCGTGGGGGCGAAAAAAGGGGTGTGACACAAGCAACAAAAATAAATTCTTGAAGAATCTTCTGGTTCTTCAATATATGTCGAATATTCAATCTGCACATCATTTTTGAATCGGGTGGACAAATTGTTCATGCCAACTGATAAAATTATCTATACTCGTAAACTTCTGGTTTACCATGCCATGTGCTATTTGTTTTAGTAAACTTCTGATTTACTATGACATCAATACTTTTTTGCATCGATAAACTTATGGTTACCGTGACGTACGATTTCATCATGCTTACATTATAGTACACTTTGGAGAATAAGGCATGTAACCTTTCACATAGATATTTCATGCCCACTATGATTTTGAAAATATTTAATTCTCCCATTATTTATAGATTTCAATATGATAGTCATTTACTTTAGTAAACTTCGGGTTTACTACTTCTATTTCGATCATAAGAACTTTGGAGATAGGATGAATGCCATAATAATAAATAAACTCTTCGGGAGCTTTTGATTTATTTTCCATAATCATATATTGTTTGTACACTACTGGTGTCATGATTCGTGTAGACAAATAATTAGGCTCTTTGATCATTAATTTTGTAATATCAAATATTACTTAGCCATGTACTGCTGGTACCATGAAAGAAACTTTATTTAGGCTCTGTTGGTCGTATCATGAATCATCCAAAAATAGTTACCTCCAAAAATCATCTGGTCTAACACGTTAGGTGTTATAAGCTTTACTACATGCTCTCACATTCACTTCAGGGAATGGATCTGTATTTGTAAGATTTATCAAAAGTCTCCATTCTTCGAGAATGAAACATATATAATCATGTGAACGTGTCTTAATCATATCAAAGTAGAATAGCTTAAAACCTCTTTTAAAATATTGCTAGTTCAGGAGAAAATCGAGGTGTACATATATTGTAGGGAATCTTTCTCGAACATATTTTCAGTTGTAATCACAACAAGCCTATAAAAATATTAGCACTTCTGGTGGTTAATTATAGCGTAAATAAATTTACCTAAAACAGAGCATAGGAAATATTGTCACTTCTGCTGATCATATATTTCTTGTAAACTCTCATTTCTCCATTAAGGAATATAAAATTAACATCATAATCCCTTTTAACGATTTTGTTCTTCAGGAACAAATTTAGGCATAAATGGTCCAGAACCAATTAGGTTCCCTCAAATCTGATGAACCCAACAAACTTGATATTATTAGTAGCAAAAGACAAGCAACATAAAGAACTACTAACCTTTCTTATCCAGTAAAGAGTTCGTGTCTTTAACGACTTCATTCTCCTATGATTCTTTAGAAGGTACTTGTTGGAGATCCCGTATCACATGATCTGGAAAAGCCTTTTGGCATCTTATTTCAAATATGAAGGAGCCATATCATTCTTATCTTCATGTATCATGTTTTGTTATGACTTTTTCCTTATCTGTGTTGTTCAAAGTACCTCAAGAAACCATATGCAAATAGATCTAATACTATTGCCCTTTTATTAGCACATAAGCAAGACAAAGGAATCTATTTCTTATTTTACTCAATTCATGATGGAGTCAACGAATAAAACTAAATATAACATGGAGTTTGAAACTACATGATGGTGAGCACACAATATCATATAGACAGGTTATAATTGATTTTTCCATGACATAATTAGACATATAAAGTATATATCAATATCCATACAGTGCATATGTGTAGGATTAGTAGTTGCCATAACTTTACCCTCTTCATATCTTACTTGTGGGGTTATATTAAGTATGTTGTTGACTTCTTGTTGTTGTAATTTTACAGTAATACGTGTTCCATGTTTGCAGTTACACTCAAACAGTAACTAATATCTTTAAAACCTCTTAAAAAGGTATGAGAAGATTTAAATATTCTTTTGTTCCAAATCCACTTCATACAACACTGTTCTTATACAGAAAATCAGACATTTAATTATAAAATGTTTTACATTTAAGTAGTAAAAGATTTAACAGCGTACTCAAGACACTTCACCTGTTCACCATGCTATTTCATCGAGGCCACAGTATTTTGATCGGACCCAACCCGACAAAATCGATTTCAATCTATGTAAACATGATTTCACCGTAAAGAGAATTATTAGTGAGCATACCTTGCGGATACGAGAATTGTACACATACTTGTGATTCGTTCTCCTCCATAAAAACAACATGTCATATCTTTTTCACTGCAACCACATAAATAACAAAATAGGTTCAACATAAATATATCCATAAATAATACCTTTATTTCCATTAAAGAGAGTGGCACCATCAAGGTCTTAAACACGGTAATACTAATATGGATTAAACTCCAATAAAAGATTAGAGACTCGTGCTGATAACGTATTATAAAATAATAAAACAAGAACAAGAATATTTGTAGAGAAAGAGAGAAGAGAGGAGAATTCTTATTTCTCTTGTTAGAGATTGATTTACAATGAAGGAGAATGTCACACCCCGAACCTGGGCCTGGACGTAACACGGCACCCGGTGCCTGACTGCATGTGACCGAGCGAACCAACTGGCTGGCTGAATCAACATGTGATACCAAAACATAACTAATTTATAAAATAATACTAACGCATGCTGATTAACTAAACGTCTGACTGAAATATCATAATGCGGAAATACTTAGACAATCTGAACATATCTGAAAGTAGCCAACATGGCTAAACCAAAACAACTGAACGACTGAGTATAACTGTCTACAAGGCTAACATAACAAATATCTGACTGTCTGAACTGTGTCTATGAAGCCTCTAATGAATACAAAAAGGTAATTGTCTAGAAAGCTGTGAGAACTGCATGACTAATATCGTCCCGAAGGAAATTCGGGCTCACCACAGTAGCTGATACGAACACTCCTAAGTAGCTGGATCGTCAACCTGTATGTCGTTACCTGCATCGCGAGATGCAGGCCCCCAAGCAATAAAAAGGGACATCAGTACATTTAAGTTGTATTGGTATGTAAAGTAACTGAAGCAATAAAATACTGGAACTGAAACTGAAACTGAACTAAACAGGAAAGCAAGAAGCTGAAGTACTCCCTGTTCTAGATGAAGAATCACCTGTAAAACTGTAAATATAACTGTGGCCTAGGGCCCAAATAATGTGCACAAAAACTGTGGCCTCAGGCCCAAGCAATACATATGCATAAACTGTGGCCTAGGGCCCAAAAATACAGATACAGGTATTCAACATTAATAATTTACAAGACTGAGATTGGCTATAGCTGATAGCAAGATAACTGTTTCTTATTATGGGACTCATGCAAATAACGGGTTATACACTAATTGAGACTCATGTGATAACAATGCATAAGTTTATAAAGATTACGTGCTGAGTTCATGATGTTCAAAGTGACAACCATGAACGAATTCTGTAACTGCAACCCTAGAAGATAACAGTTCTATATCATATCATGAAACTAGGGCTAAACTATATTCTGAGTCAAATTGCTGACAAGTATGAAGAATGAGGCGTAGGGAGAATCATGAATATTCCCTAACGTAGATAGTTAGCCTCACATACCTTAATTCCAGCCTTTGAGCGTAATACAATGTTCGTCAACCCTTTCAACTTTGATCTATATCAATACAAGTCAAAGGAATTTTATATTAGCAATAATATTCATGCTTTGGTTATCTAAGCATTTTATCAAACACTTAGTGGGCATAAAGCTCCACAATCTCCATTAATGGTGTTTCTTCACCCAATTCCCATTCTATTACTTCTAGGTGATTCTACAATCTCAATTAGATGTAATTAACATTATTCTCCATCACCCATATCATTATAACAATCTCAAGTCAGCAATTCAAAACCCTACTATAGTTCGTGTAATTCTCTTTACTAAACCCATTTACTATTCTCCCAAGAACTCATCAATTCACTATTATGAATGATTAGAGTGTAGAAACATTACCTTTTTGACATTCAGTCCTCTTGATTCTAGGTTTTCCACGCCCAACAATAATGTTCCACTCACAACTCTATTGATTAGAAGGGTTTACTCAAGTTAGAAAGAGATTAGGGACTTGAATTTAACTTAGAATCATGATAAAACTTACCTTGTAGGGTTCTTGAGGCTTGGGACTTGTTCTCCCTGGCTTTAGGGTAATTTTTCGTGACTAGGGGTGTTACGAAAATAAACCCCAAGGTTAAATATAACTTAAAACGCGAAATCTCGACTTTTAACCCGAAACCCGACTTGTTACGCGATGGGTCCGCGACGCACATGCATCGCGCGACATTCTGCAGGTCGATACTCAGAGAGGGTGTTTTTGTGTGATCGGCCCGCGACGCGGGGCCATCGTACGCGCCCTCATGCGCCCTGAAAAGCGACGTGTGTTGGTTCTATGCAGTGTTCGGTAAAATGGTCATAACTTCTTGTACAGACCTCTGTTTGGGCTCCACAATATACCGTTGGAAAGATATTTCAAAGAGCTACAACTTTCATGTTTTAAGTTTTCTCAAATTCCCAACAATTTTCACGAAATTTGACCGTAAGACAAACGTATCGAAAACTTAGCCGATTCTATAGAATTTTAAGTGTCTTACTAATAGCCATATTGAGACGATCATATCTCCTTGCTCCGATCTCTCATTGGCCTGGTCCATATATCGTTAGAAAGGTATTTCTAAATACTACAACTTTCATTAAGGGTACTTTCCCAAATTTCCAACTAATCAAGGAGTTATGGCTGCCCTAAGTAGGCCTATCAACCATTTTCGGAAAACGTTCAAACCTTCAGTTTTTTTCACTAGAACTCTAACGATACGGGGTGTTACAGAGAACCTCTATATTTATAGGGGAAAAGTGACTTGATCCCAAAGTCACTAACTCTAATATTTCTCCTAAAGATAGACATCCATAATAATAAATAATATTTATAACAACAAGTCGTTTTTTATTTTATTTTTCCCCAAGTCATTTTTTACAGTTATATTCTTTGTAGCAATTCGACGTTTGAGAATCTTTTGCCAACGGGCGGCAGCTATATAATTGTTTGTTGACTTTTTTGCGCAAACAAATTACTAAGACTTCTATTCTTAATCAGAGGTCTTGAGTCGAACTCTGGAAATACGAAAGACTCTAATTAAAAATAGTCAATAGTAAACGAAAGATTATCAGGATTCACACTCGTGATACTGCAGTTTGAAATTGTGACCTCTTAGCTACTTAAGTAATAGTCCCTTACACTCTATGCCAATTAGGATAAAATAATTACCCGTTTTAGCCCATATTTATTTTTTATCCGAGCTAGCCCCCCCCCCCCCCCCCCCCCCCTATATGTCAAACTGCGAGATGCGCCTATCTTACCGAAATGGTCACATGTAATACTTTCTCTTCTCTTGTTGTGATGTTTTTCTAATCCATTACTCCATAACGATGTGGAATGATTTGTAATATGTGGTTTCTGTGTCCAATTTTCATAGTGACCATCGAGTTTTAAGATGCTAATTTGTACTGTCGTCTGTCAGTGAAATTTTCCTTCCAACTTTGCATCTTTATATGATATGCATTTTCTAATCTATTCGTTGCTCATTTGTGGTTGCACATTAATTAATACAGGTAATGTATTTCTCTTTGGCGTTGCTTCTTTATTTTTTTAGTTTTCTCTTTTATTTTTATTATACTTTTATACGGTGTAAAAGTGCATATAAACACCTCTTATATATTATGTATAAACCTCTCTATGTATAAACACCTCTTGTATAAGTTTGTATAATAATGTATATTAGTGTAAAAGTGTGTATAAACACCTCTCATACATTATTATACACTTTTATACAAGGTTGATAAATTTTCTACAGTAGGTGTAAAGTTGTATATTGTTGTATGATGTTGTATACCGTGAAAAACTGGCTATGCGAATGTAAATTAAGTATGATTACGTGGATGTAATTTCTTATGCCGGATTGTACATTATTGAAAATTTTCCATTATTAAATCTATTTGTGATAATGAAAGACTAACTACTACTACAACTACTAGAGGAAATAATCAGTTCTATTGACATAACTAGACGGCCTATGCTCGTGCTGCGCACGGGCCTAACACTTTAGATTATAGTGCATTTATGTATATGTAGTTGTTTTTTAATAGTGATTATATATATATATATATATATATATATATATTATGTTCAAAACACGATTAATATAACATTGTAGTTTGTGCTCCGTATCTAAAATTTTATTATATTAATGTTTGCTACGAATACAAAATCGGCAAATTTATTAATATTTTTTAAAAGAGAAGACTTGTTTAAAAGGAAACTATTTTCCTCTCTTTGAGATAAAATAATAGCAATATTTAAGCATCAGTTGATACTTTCAATTTTTGGTAAATATTCTCGGTTTAGCTCATTTTACTTGTCATGTTGTCTTTTGCATGGTTTTGTAAGAAACGTCGATTAGAATTATAATTTGACTAATTTACCTTATTCATTATTTGATCTCCATTTGATATATTTTTTTTAACGACATTAATCTCTTTTTACATTTATTAGAGTAAGAATAAAAATAAAAAAGTAATTAAATTTTATCTTATTTTAAAATATATATATTTTAAGTATATTTATTTTAGTGAACATAACAAATAAATGACATGGCGGAATAACAAATACAACAGTTTAATATCTAGATTAGATCTCAGGCTAATATAAAAAATAAAATAAAAAAACGGTATGGTTTGACTACTTAACTTTTTGAAGAAAATCAATTTCATTTGCTCCCACTAATGGATTGATACGCACGTGGCAATGAATCTATCATTATTGACTTAATGAGATACTTTGGAAATTACATGAATATTGTTTGATTTTTTAATAAGGAGCGCGCTTTTTTTTGGGACATTATTAATTTGCACTATTTTTATGCATATATATATATATATATATATATACTATGTTCAAAACACGATTAATATAACATTGTAGTTTGTACTCCGTATCTAAAACTTTAGTATATTAGTATTTACTACGAATACAAAGTCTGCACTTTTTTTTTTTGACATTATTTTTTTTTAATATGGGGTTTACTTTTTTTTTTTTTATATTGCTTGATTTTGTTAATATGGGGTCCATTTTTTTTTTTACAGTGATTTTGGAGATGGTGGGTTCCACTTTTTTTTTAATTATTTTTTATATATATATTTCTACTATTAAGAAGAGCCGGTTGGGCCCCTTTTGGACATTATTAGTTTGCACTATTTTTATGCATATAACATATATATATACATATATACTATGTTCAAAACACGATTGATATAACATTGTAATTTGTGCTCCGTATCTAAAACTTTATTATATTAATGTTTGCTACGAATACAAAGTCTGCACTTTTTTTTGACATTGTTTATTTTTTTAATATGGGATTCACTTTTTTTTATATATATATATATTGCTTGATTTTGTCAATATGAGATACTATGTTCAAAACACGATTAATATAATATTATAGTTTGTGCTCCGTATTTAAAACTTTATTATATTAGTGTTTGCTACGAATACGCACGTGGAAATGAATCTATCATTATTGACTTAATGAGATACTTTGGAAATTACATGAATATTGTTTGATTTTTTAATACGGAGTGCACTTTTTTTTGGACATTATTAATTTGCTATATTTTTATGCATATATATATATATATATATATATATGTATTAGAATTATGGCGCCCACAATTTTTTTTGCACTTTTTTTTTACATTGTTTGTTTTTTGAATATAGGATTCACTTTTTTTATATATATATTGCTTGATTTTGTCAATATGGGATATTATGCTCAAAACACGATTAATATAACATTGTAGTTTGTGCTCCGTATTTAAAACTTTATTATATTAGTGTTTGCTACGAATACGCACGTGGCAATGAATCCATCATTATTGACTTAATGAGATACTTTGAAAATTATATGAATATTGTTTGATTTTTTAATATCAACTACTCTGCGGTGTGGGCCCCAAAACTTTACACCTTGCAGCCTTTTAATGATATTTTGTTGTCTCTTCTTGCAAATTTCAACCAATTCAGAAAGATCTATCGCTCCACTTCTCTATTTAGTCTTGTGTTCTTCATAAATCAGTCGATTACTATTTTAAAGTTGTTGAGGAAATCTATTTGAAAGTCTTAATATTGTAGTTTCTTTATTTAATATATATATATATATATATCTGTGTGTGTTGACTATACATTTTTCATTTCTTTTATGTGGCTCCGTTCAATATTAGTTGCCGTGTTTCGGATCTACTTTTGCACCCCTTTTAAGAAATCATAAATAAAAGACTATATTTGCTAATTTACTCATATTTATCTTAAAAAATTTGAGCTATATTTAAGAATAGTGCTAAGCTAATTTTATTGGTATTTGAACGATTATAATATCAACTAATAATATTTGTTTGAAGTTTTCAAATTTATATTTTTTATGTTTTAATCAATATTGGTTGCTTTCAAAAGCACCTAATATTAAGGGCAATGAGACAAACAGGTGTTGGTCACACGTGGGCTAGCCAATCAAAGGGCAGTGGATCACAATGCATTTGTCTTTTCAATTTACCTGACAACGTTTCCATAACTTAAAGACAAGATTAAGAACCCAATTTGGTATGAAAGATTAGGAGACTCAAAGTCTCTTCTGGAGATTAAAGTGATGAGGTTGCAAAGAGTTTTGGAATTCAAGGAGTCAAAGTAGTGGCTGCAGCGCGTTGAGGCACTTCTTCAACGGTCCCCGTACGTCCGGCCTATCGGCCCGATTCGGATCCCTCCGTTCTTTCCTTTACCTTCCGCACCTTTTCCTCGAAATGAGAAAGAAGATGGTACACTTGAATTATATTATTTAAGTGCTTATTGCTTGCCAAAAAGTTCATTTTAGTTCCAATAAATATGTCATGTAAATATACTATAAAACAAATTATAGAACTCATGCTTCCAAAACTTCTAGCTTTTCCCATGTGACTTTCAAAAAACGTCGTCAAATATGTTGAAAATTTCTTAAAATTGCATAGAGATAAAATTGAATTAGTTTTGAAATGTTGATTAATTGTAACAAAGAAACATCGTAGAATATGTTGAAAGATTCTTATAATTACATCGATTAAATTATAAATATATGTTGGGCATGTGCTGGCACGGGTTCTGGGTTGGGTAAATGGATCGTCGACATGGTCCCTTATGTGTCAATATTTTATTTTAACTATTTGCTTAATTTACAACTTTCTGAAAACTGGGTCCCGCTTCAATTTTCATCTCACACCATATTGAGCATCTTGCGGCCTTTTCAAAGGTGGGTTATATGCATAGATAGTGCAATCATCAATGCAATAAACAAACAACATTTGTGTATATGTATGTTTATTAGCAATACAAAATATATATATTATCACTACCCAATACATAAATCTTTACAATTATACACAATTACATACACATAAATACAGCATAATTCAAATTGTTGGGCCCGTGGTATAAGTTACGGATTTAAGCCGTGAAAATAACATCATTTTGTGTTCTGGTAAGCTTTTTACTCCTTGTTCAAGGACAAAACTCTCATGTGCACCAATTCTATCAAGACTATTGGACTAGTTCCTTAAAGGCCCATAGATACGACAAAATCACTCTTTGGGCCTTCTGAAATTCGCGGACTTTATACCAATTGCACGGTTTGTCCTTCAAATGGACTGGTCTTTTATTTTTGCCTTCAATTGCCTAGTGCAGCATAAGTTTTTTAAAGGCGTTGACATAAATTGTAATATTATGATGCGTAACTTATGTCCCTCTAGGTATAAGTTCGATTTTGAAGGACAAAAATTAAAGACAAACTCATTTGGATGACAAAAATCAAAGACCAGCACGAAATAGGATGAAGGTGCAAATGAGCTGGCCATTTTCTGGACTTGCAATTAAAAATAGTCCAAATTTTTGTACGGATTTCCCTTCAAGCCCATTGGTCTTTGTTTTTGGCTCTTATATATGTGGCGTTAATTTTTGTCCCAGCTGCATATTTAATGAAAATATTCAGATATGCTTCGCTCGTCATAAGTTCTATAATATTTTTATCTTTGGAAACTGAACTTTTGCCTCCCTCGGCACAAGTTAGGTAGGAATTAAGATATGCGACATAACTTGTGTAGTATTTTTCATAGTATGTTGAATATTGAAAGTTTTGCCTTTTCCAGCATAACTTGTGCAGATGTGATGATACATACACCGAAGCTAAACACTAACTATGCCGAGCCAAACCTAAACTTGTGCCTTTTTTCAGATTATGTTGAAAGTCTTCCAGCATAACTTGGAGGATGTTATGATACATATGCAAAAGCCAAATGCCCGAATATGCCTGCCGAAATCTAGTTATGCTACGCCAAAAGTGTTGAAGAGCAAAAATAAAGACCAAATTAGAGGGACAAAAATTAAAGACCGCCCTGAAATATGGGCATTTCTGTGAATAACCCAAAAGAGTCGCATTTGCAAACTAGTTGAAAATATGTAATATTCCAAATTCTATACATCTTTTAAATTGTGTTGAGGTCGTACAGATGAATGAGTAATATATTGTAATTTTCTCTCTCATTATTTGGTATATTTACCTGTCTTTTCATTTCTAATTGTCCACTTTATTTACATTCATTTTTTTCTCCTTGTCTCGTTGGATAGATTCATATATCAAAAACAAGTTCTTTTATGTCTTCAGTATGAATTTTATGGAATAGGTTAAGATTCATATATCAAAAATAAGTTCCTGCTGCCACGTAACCAGAAGATCATGGGTTCGAGTCGTGGAAACAGCCTCTTACAGAAATGCAAGGTAAGGCTGCGTATAATAGACCTTTGTGGTCCGACCCTTCCCCGGACCCCGGCATAACGGGAGTTTAGTGCACCAGGCTGCCTTTTTTTATTTATTTTTTTAGGTTAAGATTTATATAAAGGGATCAAAGGCTCAGATTCTAATTAATTGAAGCTTAAACGTTATTAGTCAAATATCACAAGAATAAAATCAAAATTTACGCATAATCGAGGGACCAAAATTTTATTCCACTTGTCATTATATTAATTTGTTCGTTTTATTTATCTATTTAAATATTAAAGCATCCTGGGCAGAGTTAAACAACGAGTATTAATCATTTTTTATTGAAGTTCGGACTAACTCGGTAATTTGCTTAGATCTTGTATTCGCAATATTAAAAGTTATATATATATATAAATATTTAATCACGAACCTAATAATTAAAACGATGTATGAATTCGATGACAATTTATAATTCATAAACTTTAGTTTTTAACTGCGTTATTAAATGTTGTTTATGAGAAATTTTGCTCTCTCCGTTCTAAAATAAATGTCATCTTAGCAAAAATCACGCTCATTAATAAATCAATAAATATAATGTGAGGTTTACTAAACTATCCCGATTTATTAAATGTTTTTTGAGAATTGAGCAAAATTAAAGAGGACTATTTCTCTAATGTTAAGGGCATAATTGAAATATTTGCCAATTTTTATCTTAAATTTCTAAGACAACACTTATTTTGGGACAAATTTATTTTGTTAAGATAGCACTTACAAATTTATACGCTAGTGATGATCGTGGTAACAAGTACTCGCAACAACATAGTTGGTTTTCATATACTCCCATATATTAGGAGCAAATTTCTTAACTCAATGAATATTGCATTGCAGAAGCTATAGAGCTAGAGATACAGTAACAATGGCAAATAGCCAGTCCTAATCCAAAAGCAAATCTTAAAGTCTCAGACAGAAGAAGAAATGGTCAAAGGAGATGGACCCTACAAATTAAAATTACAACGTTCAAAAAAGGAGCTTCGAGCCTTGGATATTACTGGACAAAGCATGTTCAATAGTCTTCACATATGGATGCTGGGCTCAAAAAGTCTTCGTGTACAGCACCCCATACACAAAGGTTTTCTTTTTACTAGTATACATTATCCTAGATTTTTGGTCTTTAGCTCTACATTCGAGGATGTTGAAAAAAAAAAAAAAGACTTTGCCACATTAATGCTAGTAGTACATGGCAGGTGTGTAATTGAAAATTAAGTAAGTGTTTGGATATAATTTGATTGAGATTTGATAGAAATAATATTTAAAGTTGAATAAAAAAAAGATTTTTGAAAGTTCAGGTTGTATTTGAACATGAAATTACAGTTGAAAATTTGTGAACTACAATTTAATATTTTTTTGAAAAACTTCTAATCTTGTTTTTTGAACTTTAAATTCTATATGTCAAATTTAAGGCCGGAAACATCAAACATTGACAGCTATTTACATTTACCGATAAATTTCATTGAGACACCTAAATATAGTTTGTTTCGATTGAACACTTGATTCATGAGACATTTTTGGCTCAAATTTTTGAAAAAGTTTTATGCGTATTTTCACGCGTGTATTACGTAGATAAGTTAATCACATAAATTATGATATTTTCATTAATTATACACATCGCAATCGACATCAACTCAAACAAGCCTGAGGTGTTACATCTCAACCTAACCCAGACCAATCCAAAATTTAAAGTTGAAATAATGAGCAATAAGCAATCATTTATTTGAAATTATTTTCAAATAGTATTACAAACTGCCATATGCATGCTATTTGGCAGGTGACTATTTGAAAAGAAGAAACATCAGCATTAGTGCTTATTTCTTCTACTGTCTCGTAGAAAGTAAACCCTAAGTGGTCGTTTGGTTTGAGTTATAAAATGGGTTATGTCAGTACTAATTTTTATATCACGTTTGGTATAAGGTATAGATTTATCCCGAGATTATTTTATACCTTGTACCAAACGTGGTATAAAAATTAGTGCTAGAATAACTCAACTTATATTTTCTTAACCCACTTATACTGGGATTATTTTATACCATCTTTCAGATGGTATAAAATAATACCAACTGATGGGATAAATTAGTCCCGAGATTGTAATCCCGGGACTATTTTGACTAGCAACCAAACGACCACTAACAGAAAACTGATATTGTAAGCGCCAAACATTGAATTTCATTTTTTCTTTTTGTTAAAAATACTTGTCATGATAGCTCCACGAGGCCACAACAGTCTACTTCCATCCTGTACTTTCCCGAGTCCGGAACCAAAATAACCCAAAAAAAAAGTATGAACCAAAATACCCCAGGAAAAAAAATGGAGAGAAATTTGCCAAAAAAAAGGGACACCTTTAACGCATGATTTTCATGCGTTAAAGGACTTATCGGCTCCGTCCGCGTTAAGTCCTTTAACGCATGAAAATCATGCGTTAAAGGTACTTTTGTACTCATTTTTTTTTCTGGGGTATTTTGGTTCATACCCTTTTTTTTTGGGTTATTTTGGTTCCGGACCCTACTTTCCCTCATACATACCTTTAGGGGTCGTTTGGTACGCCGTACGCGGAATAAATTATCCCGGGACTAATTTATCCCATCTGAGAGATGGGATAAAATAATTCTAAAGTTAGTGGAATAAGGTGGATATCCCATCCTTAAAATGGTACAAAATTAATAGCGAAATTAGTGTTGGATATCTCTGCTTATACCATGTATCAAATGACTCCTAAAAGTATTTGAAGTTGAGCATATTTGTCTTTTGTTAATAGGTTCGCTCACATATGTTCTTATCGTTGAATAGTTGGTTCAAATAAGTTTTTACCTTTCAATAGTTGATCCAAAATATGTGTTAATTTAACTGGGTGTTATATCCCGTATTTTTTAACGTCGGATTATTTGTAAGCTGAGGTGGGGCCCACACGTCAATATTTTTTTTGGAACATGTGACAAGTCATATGAATCACATATGTGAAGTTAAACACAACTCAAGAAGGACCCTTGGGCCAAATCAAAGTGGAAGTCCTCCGAACGAATATTTTTAAGAAAACGTTTTCGGGTGACCTGACTTTGGGGGGCAAAAACGGTATTATAAGTTTGGAATTTGGAAAAATACCAAGAAATAGAAGTTGTAGATAATTGAATTAGTTTTCCAACCATAGGTCGTGGGTTCCAAGGTGACATCGGTACAAGGAGATATGGACGTTTTAAGGTCGAAAGGTCAGTGGGCTAGGCCCAACTCGGGACCAACCGGGTTGGCCCAAAAAAATGAAGAGAAAAATCAGGCCCAACTGTGATGGGGTGGCCGGCCATGTATGTCCAAGCCCACTTGATTTAATTAATTCTCCATGTGCTAAATTAATATAAAGAGGTCATAATCCTTAGAAGGTTCAAGAAAATAAGAGAGCAAGAAAAACAAGAGAAAGAAGAGCAAAAATAAGAAGGCCATTTTCGGCCAAGCTCAAGACCAAAAAAAAAAAAAAAAAATTCAAAAATCATTTTCTACTAATTCAAGGGTCCTTTACAACTTGGTGTAATTATTTTGGAAGAAAGAGCACTTGTTTCTTCAAGTTGACAACTTGGTCAAGTGAAGAAGATTGTAGAAAAAAGTAAGAATTAATCCCTTTTTATTATGTTATGAAGGTTGGTTTATGTTGTAGTATGTAGAAATGAGTAGAATTTATGGAATTATGGAAGTTTACAAAGTGGGTGTGCATATATGTAAGTGGACATATATGTATATTGTTGTATAAATAATATGAGTTGAATTTTATGTTGTATTCTAGTTGTGGTTATGGTGAAATTTATATTGGAAATAAAAGTTGAATAAATTTGGTGGAAGTTGGAAATATGGAATGTAGAAGATTATGTCACTTTGGAATGATTTTGTGATATTATGGAAATGAAGTTGTTAAGATGTGAATTATGATTATGGTTGGTGAAATTGGAAGATGGAAATATGTTATGAATATGTAGATTGAAGATTTGAAGTTTTGGATGGATTATGGTTTTGGTGGAAAGTTTGTATATTTTGTATATCTTGTGAATATTTGGTAGAAATGATATGAAATGCTTCCGAATTATATTGTAATGATCTTGATTAGTAATGAATGTAAAAACATTGAGATTGGTTTGGAAATGTGAAGTTGGAATGGAAGCTATTGCATTATGTTGGAAAGAAGACTAGTTGTGTTATATTGTGTTTTGTAGTCATGGTTGTTGTCATTGTGTTGATAGTTTGGCCGGGTTGAATTCCCGGATTGATATTGATTAAAAATTGGCTAAGTTGAATTTTGGGGATGGTGTATTTATAGGGGAGATGCTGCCCAAATTTTTGTAGACAAGTATTGGTTAAGATTGAAATCTTAAAGCCTTACAATTAACATTTGGTAATTGTGACCAAATTGTAGATTTTGGCGAATTTGAAACTTGATTTTGGAGACGTGTATGAAGCGGAAAAGGTATGTAAGGCTTCACCCTTCCTTCTATGGCATGTCTTAGACGTAATAAGTTGGATACGAGCCTCGGGGACAACTCCATTCTCCGGAATCCGCACCTAAAGTTTTCCCTTTTTCATTCAGTAGAATTGAATTAGAAATTGTGTAAAATATTGGAAAAACTTCCTAAATATCTGGAACTGGCATAAATATGACCCGACTACCTTAAAACCCTCACAAGTGACGTCATGAAATATAATGTACGTAAATTTGGTACGCCGCCTCATTTGACCCGAGGTGGGCCCATTGTTCCCGGATTTTCCCTATTGCTCTGTTTGACTTATTTTGGAGTAGAATCCAAAGGAAACTTTTGATCCTCGTTCCGATTATCAAACGATAAGTACTGTACCATTCTAATGGAAATATGTATATGTATATAAGATATGTAAATGTATATAAGACATGTATATGTATATAAGATATGTAAATGTATATAAAATATGTATATGTATTTAAGATATGTATATGAACATGGGATGGGGGGAAGGGATACATGGGGGAATGGGAAGGGAAACATGTTTCATTGCCACCTGGTCAGCTGGCTTATCATCCTGGACGTGGGATATATGGGCGAGCCGGTATTTCGGCGCTATGTGGGCGAGCCGACATTGTTCGGTGCTATGCTATGACATGACATGCTATGCTATGACATGATACGCTATGACATGCTATGTTATGACATGATACGCTATGACACGCTATGCTATGACATGATACACTATGACATAATATACTATCATATGATATGCTACGACATGATATGATACGACACGCTATGAGATGATAGGATATAATATGATAAAACACGACACGATATAAACCCTATTTTCTATGCCTATGAAAAAGGAACGTTTTAAAAAGGGAAGGACAAGCATGCACGGTATCCGGCCTGAAAGGGGCGTTCCTACGTACAGGTCACTTTCTAGCCTCATTATATGTCCTACGACCTCATGATATTGTTAATCGTACTCTATGTTCCTGCTTGTATTATCTTTTATGCCTTACATACTCGGTACACTATTCGTACTGACGTCCCTTCTTGTGGACGCTGCGTTTCATGCCGCGCAGGTCAGCAGACAGGCGGGTTTGATTCTTAGGAGTTCTACCAGCGGTATTTGACAGCGCTCCAGTTGTTCCGGAGCCCCAGTTCCTTGGTACTATTTTGTGTATATACTCGGGCACGACAGTACTCGGCCCCTTTCTATGTATATGTGTACTATGTCTAGAGGCTCGTAGACAGATATGTACAGTTAGATGTGTTGTATTTTGGAATGTTCACGTCGCCGTATAACGTGATAGCAAAGTTTACTAGTCTATGTTTACGATGATGCTACTAATGTTAATGTTCAGTAACGAAAAAAAAAATATATGGCACAGTTCCTACGGCCCGCTGAGAAGTAAAGGTAAAACGATAGATAAGGGGTGCTCGGTACAAGTATCGGGTACTCGTCACGGCCCCTAGTCGGGTCGTGACACTGGGGCCCCTAATTAATCTGATTTGCTTATTAATAAGCGAAAACATGCAAATATGACCTTAAAGTATGCGAAATTGAGCAGATATGCCCGTTGTAATTAGTAGTTCGGAAAAGGTCCAAAAATACCCCTGAACTATTGAAAAAGGCTCATAAATACCCTCCTTCCACCTTTTGGTCTAAAAATACCCTTAAGGTTTGTTTTTGGCTCAAATATACCCCTCAAACTAACAAAGTTAAAGTTAACTCTTTTAAAAAGCCAAATGACATTTTGTGATTGGACACATATATTATTTAATTTAAAAATTTAAAAATATGAACAAAACTGATTTTTTTTTTTGCATTTTGTGAATTAATCAACGAAATATATTTTTTTTTGCATTTCGTGAATAAAAAAACGAAATAGGAAATTATAATTTTTTTTTGCATTTCGTGTATTGAAAAATGAAATAGGATAAAAAAATTAATTTTGTTCATATAAAAACAAAATTGGAAAATATATTTTGTCCAATTTTCCAATTTCGTTTTTATATGAACGAAAATAATTTTTTTTATCCTATTTCGTTTTTTAATACACGAAATGCAAAAAAAAAATTATAATTTCCTATTTCGTTTTTTTATTCACGAAATGCAAAAAAAAAAACATATTTCGTTGATTAATTCACGAAATACAAAAAAAAAAAAAACAGTTTCGTTCATATTTTTAAATTTTTTAGTTTTTAATTTTTAAGTTTCCACACAATTTTTTTTTAAAAAAATATGTAAATTACGGAATTTTATTATTGGCAATTTTTTTTTAAATCTGGAATTTTAAATTACTGGAAATTTATTATTGGCAATTTTTTTTTTTAAATTTGGATTTTTTTTTTAAATTACGGAATTTTATTATTGACCAATTACAAATTGCCATTTGGCTTTTTAAAAGAGTTAATTTTAACTTGTTAGTTTGAGGGGTATATTTGAGCCAAAAACAAACCTTAAGGGTATTTTTAGACCTAAAAGGTGGATGGAAGGGTATTTTTAGACCAAAAGGTGGAAGGAGGGTATTTATGAGCCTTTTTCAATAGTTCAGGGGTATTTTTGGACCTTTTAACGTTTTTCTTAACATGTACAAATTTAACAAATATTTTCTACTTGTGTTTATGTAAACCGAAAGTCAAGATTAATTTCTAAGTCTAAATGTAAATGTTTTAGCTTTAGTTAATATTGTTATTTTCTTACATATTGACAATATAAATAATATATGGATGTAACATGTGTCCATATCTTCATGATGAAAATTGTGATTTATAAATATAATTTTGTTCTTCAGTTTCATGAGTTTCTTTTATAATAACTCTACATTACACTTGTGTCCAAAATTAAGGATGAGATATTTTGTAGCATGTTATTATAAAAATAAAAAACAGCGGAGCTTGCTTAAAAGTTTAATTATAGTGTCTAAATTAATAATTCCAGAATAACAGCAATCCCGAGTCAATTTTCTCAGCGGAAAACACACTGCTATAAAAAGCAGTGTGGTTGGATGGCGGGCTCAGCCAAAAAATTATTTTTTTTAACTTCATTAATTTTTTAGAAAATAGGATTTGATTGAGCATCATTCATGCGCATTTTAATGAAGGACATATATATGTTCCATTTCGCATACTTTAAAGGCATATTTGGCCCTTTTCGCTTATTAATCGGCTAATTAGGTTAATTAGGTGCTTCAATTAAATTAAGTGCATATTGAACCAACTATTGAACGATAAAAGCATCTTTGAGCTAAATATTAACAAAAAACATAGATGCTCAATTTCGAATACTTTAAAAACATATTTGATATTTTCCTTGTATATAATTTCAAAGCATTAAAAAAAATTGATATAGAACTGTACCTTGTGTTTAGTTTAACTATTGAAGAATGGTACCAGAAAAGATGAAAACTTTTTGTAGTTGTTATATATTTTGTGTTTTCTTTTCTTTTCACTTCGATTAAGGTTTAATGATAACACAAACGGTCTCTGCAGGATTGAACTAACAAGATCTCTCTAAATTTTATTCAAGAAAAAGTTAATTCAAAGAATTCAAGATCATAGAAAATGTGGGTCCAGTAATAGTTAAAGTTTGCTGAAAAGAAGCTTGGATACTTTATACTGTCTGATGGGAAAAGAATATACCTCTCCTCTCATGCTTGAAAATGGATTTGTAATTATTTATGCAAAGAAATGTTGTTACTTTTTTTTTTTCCTTTGTCAAAATGACTTTAGATGAAGCAATGATGCATATTGAAATATTGCAATAAATGAATTTAAATTATATTTACTATCTGCCTAAAGAATATCTAATTACACTATTATATATCACCTAAAAAATATGCACATGTAAGTAAGTCTTCTTAAAAATGTGAGATTTTTAATTTTAAAAATAAAAAGGTTATCTGCTAGACTGCTACTACGTGTAAAGGTGAACTGATAGTACAAGAATTCCTTATATAGCAGTGCATATAACTTAAGCCTGCTACTACATGTAAAAGTGAACTGATAGTACAAAAATTTCTTATATAGCTGTTCATATAACTTAAACTCAAGTCTAAATTAAGTTTTATATGCACTATCAGTGTAAAAAATTTATAAACGATCTCGTATACAAATGAAAGGACGCACCAACTAGGGGTGTCAATGATACGGTTCGGGCGGTTATTTTATAAAATTTATACCGTATCAATTTTTCGGTTATTTCATTTTGTAGAGCCAAAATTAGACTTTTCGAAACCGTTCCATCATGTCGGTTTCTCTTCGGTATTGGTACGGTTCGGTTAAATTTCGATTTTTTTTATTTTTTTTTAAAAAGAACATCATGTTATAGTCACTAGTAAAAGTTAAGACACAATATCATACATACTTCTATAGGACTTTGACAAAAACTCTCTAGATATTTTTACTGATTAAAAGGTGATGAATCAAGAAAATATAAAAAACGACAAGAATAGAGATTGATCCCACTATTTTACGCTAGTGTAAAATAATGTTAAGCAAAAACAAATATATTTTTAAATCGCATGAGGGGGGAAATCAATGAAGATGAGACTCAAGAACTGAGACTACTAAGATTGCGTATCGACTAAGAGAATTTAAAATCATACGAGGGGAAACATATCTAATATTTTGTAGCTTTCTATCCAAAATCGTTGGAATACCTTGTAGCTTACTAGTCACTACTCGAGATGCTAGAACTAATTTAAGTTTAATAGAATTAATATAATAGGTTTCAGAGTTGGAACTTTAGGTGTTAATTATATTGCCGGCTTGTAGTCATTTTCATCATCCCAAATCCAAGGCAAAAATTTTAATATTTTATTATATGTAAATTTAATATATAAAATATATTTTACATATATATACTTGTTCGGTTCGGTATTTTTTCAGTTTATATTTATAAAATTAAAAACCAACCTAATTATTCGGTTCGGTTATAAATTTATATAAAAATCGTCGGTTTTATTAAAAGAAACCGAAAAATTGGTTCTGTACGGTACGGCTCGGCCGGTTAAGTCAGTTTTTTGAATTAGTAATTTGTACACATTAAGTGAATTTCTTTAGAAAAATATAATATTTGAACAAAAACTATTGGGTTCTACCGAACTTGCTAACACTCTAAATCCGCCTCATGCTGAAAGTTCAATAGAACCCAACATTGTTCAATATAAAGTTTAACAATACTACAAAAGTACAATGAGTTTGCTGCTAAAAAAATTACAAAACTGAATTTATTAAATTTAAATTCTGAATCCGACTATGAATATTATAAGAAAACAGAAAAGTAAGGGAGGTTAACATTAAAAAAATGTCAGGCGGGAAGCTCCAGTAATTTAAAAAATAATTACGGCTAGTGCTGGGGTGCAAGTCATAATTTCATAACAATCAATTTGTTTCTTGGGACAGTAACGACCCTATAACTTTATTTAAAAGAAAAAAAAAAGGAAAGGTATGAAGCTAAAAATTAGGGCAGCTTTTAACCAAAGAACTGAGCAAATTACGGTCCTTAAGACTGAAAAGAAGATTTATTTGCAAAAGTGTTCACTGCTCCAACAGGCCATAGTGGATTTTGAAAATGGTCTATAGCTAGATTGAGCTCAGGAAATTGCACTCAATGACCTTGAAAATAGACGGTTTTGAGTTTTTGACTCCCGCTTGTCTTATAAGAGAACCTTCAAATCAAAGTTAAAATTTATTAAATTTGAAGTTTTACCTATAAAGCTAGCGAGGTTAAAAGTTTAAGATCACTTACTTCCAAATTTCTGTAAATCACCGAATGAGTCCTGAGACAAGGAAATACTAGTACACACTGGTCATTTTTCTCAGAAATTACACCCAATGATCTTGGAAATGGATAATCTTGAATTTTTGTCCCCGCTTTCTTCATGGAAATCTTCAAGGTAAAAGGTTAAAAGTTTAAACCTGAAGTTTTTCCGGTGAGCAAGCAGAGTTAAAAATTCAAAACCACCTATTTCTAAGACTATTTCTGTGAGTCACCCACATTTGAAAAATAATTATTATCATGGTTGTCGAATTCCACAAATAATATCATAAAATTTTACTCGTCGAATTTAAAATTTCATAATATTTCAATTATAAAAGTTGAAAATGACTACTTCTGAATTTTACCCTTCTATGGTAATATGATATCCAGGAAGCTGTTGTACAAATGACATGTCTCCAACCCCAGAGAGGAAGAGCAAGTAAAATTATTATAATAACAATAATAATGTTAAAGACACATGTCAGTTATACATCGCCCTCAAATTAGGACTTGAGTGGTCCACTAAAAAGACTTTTTAGTTTCCCCAATATCCAAACCAGTTTTATTGACAATAAAGTATGAAAAATTCATGTAAAGGAGCCTGAGAGTACAATTTTTCATCCTTTTATGTTCTACTCTTTTCATTGGATTGGGTTAAACATAGACGGATCCGGAATTTTTAAATTTAATTAATGGAAAAAACTTATTAAGGTTTTTAGTATTAAGTCGGTATATTATGGATTGATATCTATTAGTTAATGTAATTTTAATGAATTTTTACTCAGATTTATGCTTCGCGTAGAAAGTACTGTGTTCAGATGAATCTGATATTATAATGACGGATCCATCCCTAATTGATGGGTGTGGTAAGGGCAGAGGTGAAGCCAAGATTTACAGTTTATGAGTTCTGAATTCTAATCCCTTGAAGTTAGTGGGTTTTAAATCAATAATTTGTGCATATTCGACGAATTTTTAGGACAAATAAAGAGTTTGAACCAAAGCTACTGAGTCCACTGAATGACGTTCCACATTGAAAGTTGACAGGAATAAATAAACAACAAATAAAGTCTAGTGATACACTTAATCATGTGAGGTCTTTTAGAGAAATCGTGCGTGCGTAATCCAAAATTGACAAATATTGTACCATGTTAAAAGTATTTTTGAGTTATATTAACCCAACAATTGACATTCGAGTCGATGATTCAAAAGAAACGAGTATAGAAATGGCCAAGTAATGGACTTGGCCCATATCAGACAATATCTTTCGTAAATCACATGTTAATGCGTGATTTTTAAAAGTTTTTTTAATTTTTTTTAGGAGAAGAATGTTCCTAAATCCTAATAGACCATTTTTCATGAAAAAGTAGAATGTTTCCTGTGATCTTTACTCCAAATTGAATGTCCTTCCTTAATTACAGTTGTACTAATAGTTTATAGTTAGGTTTCAATTGGCAAACTGAGTGTAATGTTTCACCACTCCAATACATTTAAGTTTTAAAATCATACCTTTCAGAAGTTTTTTTTTTTTTTTAATATTGGACCTATTAAGTTTAAATCTTGAATTCCTCTTCCTTCGTATCTCATAATTACAAGTTGTACACCCAATGGGATCAAAAAAGTGTAAGCTGCGCAAATAGGGACTTGACATCCCGAGCACACATGTTAATTCTAATTGATTGATGTTTTTTTTGCCCTTTTTGTTTTTAGTTTATTTAAAAATGGGCGTCGAATGGGCTGAAAAGAAAGAAAACAACAGTTCGGTGCACAAAAATTTTATATTCAATAAAATAATTAGTACTAGCCGAACTCTAAGGTGTAATATAGACAGAGTATCAAGCCACAAACAAGATAAACAATATAAATCGATGAACAAAGCATCACGCAAAATTTGGGAAAGTGTCCCACTTTAAAGGGTGTAATATAGACAATCTATCATGATAAAAAAAAAAAAAAATTATGACTCAGGATCCGTGACTTATAAATCATACGAAAACGAAGTATAATCTAGACAGTTTATTCTGACGCAAGCATTAATAACGAATTCGATGACTCAAACACGTGACCTATATAGCCACACGAAGACAACTTTATCGTTAATCTAAAAGGAAAGAAAACCCTCAAAATTCAATATACTCTGTTGCTTTTCTGCTTGTAAAGCATGGGTGAATCCAGGTGAGAGATTCTCTTAAACAATGACTATAAATCATGTTAGTTAGTTGAAAATACATACAATCACTGCTATGAGTAGTCAGTAGAAATACAAAACACTCCAAGACCCTACTTTTAATTTGTTATCTTCTCCCACAGTCAACAATACAGAATCCATTTTCTCACTATCACTCACTAAAAAACATAACTTCAAGTTTCTCTATAATGCAGCTAACTCACTGACCCCAAGACCCCAAAAAACACACAAAATGCAGTTCGTTATTGTAGAAAAGATGCTCCAGAGAAGCTACATTGTGTTTTTTTTGCTTTTAAGTTCATTTTTTCCCTTTGCTTTTGGGATTTTCTTGAATGTCACTCTTCCTGGTCAGCATCCTGATCCTGAAGCTGTTGCTCTTGAAGTTACAAGGTATAAGAAAAACATTTCTAAGCTTCAATTAGTTGTTTTATGTTTTTATCTGTTCTTTACATGTTCTGTTTTCCACAATGTAGGACTCCCCTTTCTTGAACTTTAGTTAATATCACAACCTGAGTCTCCGGTTCGAGCTCTGCATACAAAATTTGTTTTATATGGAACACTTCCCCTTTAGTGAGTCTTACGCAGTACATATATGAATTAGTCGGGGATTCAATATGGGTGCCACTGGTGGAAAACTTTTTTTTTAATTTTTTTATTATAGGTTAATAGTCCCACATTTTTGTTCCTTTTCTTGTTTATGTCTTTCTCTGTTGTCTATTTGCTCCTCTGTTCTTTACAAGCTCTGTTTTCCACAATGTAGGACTCCCTATTCTTGAACTTTAGTTACTGCCACTAGTACTTATGGTAGGATGGATAAGAAATCTCGGGTGTGAGCCCTGTCTATGAAAAAACTTCTGACAGGGAGTGTTTTCCTGCTTTATGAGCCTTAGGTACTGAAAAATTCAAATTAGTCGGGGTCTTAATGCTGGTACCAGACACCGAACTGAAAATAAAGGTTAATAGTCACACATTTTGATTCTTTTTCATTTTTGTTTCAAGAATAAGGTGTTAAATAACATTTTACGCTCTACATTCAAGAATCTTTGTAAATAATGAGCAATTATTTTTTGATTAGTTGGAGTTTGATTTCTAGTAAGAATTGAATTCCTCTTCCTTATGTTTTTTTTTTAATTATTTTATATTTAAGGATGGAGAGAGTGGGGATTTTCTTGTTTCGTATTGGCTTTATGAGCTTTAATTAATTTTTTAAAGTGCTATTGATGTAGGTAGATATGGATATTTATTGGTTGCTTATTATATCGTCTATTTTTACTTTCTCCTTGTCTGAATATCTAGTTGTAGGCCCTCAAATCACTTTAATTGGACTTCCTTTCAACCAATGAATAATGAATGAATTCGCGACTTTTGTAGCAAAAAAAAAATTGAATCAAACTAGCACAAAAAAAAAACGTTAATAGATTTTATGTACTAAATTAGTGTGTGAAAGTATCAAACTGGAATAATGCTTGGGCCTTTCACGCTCGAATTTCGTGCGTGAAGGAGGCTTCGGTCAGGCCACAGCAATAAATCATTTCTTATACTTCCATTTTTTCTTGTTCTTATTGCAATTGTTTATTAATTGATTGCGTGTATAGTAAAATGCACATATGTTACTGTACCAAAATTATCACGAAAGACTTGAAAGTGACATTGTAAGAAATTGGAAATTGTTATTAGTATTTTAATTTTCATTATTGAGAGGTTTTGTTTACTTTGTTTGTGCTTGTGCAAGGTTCGACCACTATGGAGGAGAGATTATAATAATTTGTCTAAGCAGATAATAAAAAAGATTCATGTTCTGAGCAATATAAGGACCTTGTGGTGTAAAAAAAAAGAAATATTTTTGTGTTGAACACGAGAAAGAAGTATAAGAAATGATTTATTGCTGTGGCGTGACGGAAGCCTCCTTCACGCACGAAATTCGTGCGTGAAAGGCCCAACTTGCATTTTTGAAGTTTGGTCCTTTCACGCACTAATTTAGTGCGTCAAACCTAATAACGTTTTTTTTTTGTGCTAGTTTGGTTCAACTTTTGTTTTTTGTGTTACAAAAGTCGTTGATCCATTGGCCTTTCTCTTTTTGTTTTGTGACTTATTGAAATGTTTCTTAACTTTTTACCATGTTTGTGCAAAAATATAGAGCTAGAGCACCACTGTCCACAATGCATTTTTTTCTTTTTTTGACAAGGTGCAATCCCTTATTCCTACTCAAGTTTTATAATCAGGATTTAACTTATATACATTGATAATATGAACAACTTTTACACTAGCAATGTTGCCTTGTGTCATTTACATAGTCAATGTGTACAAATTAAACTCTTTTCCTCCCATGATTTGGTCGGTCTAATGGTAAGAGCTCAACACATGATATTTTTATGAGTGTTAAGTGCACTTCATGGGTTCGATCCCTGGCACACACAAAAGTGCAGAGTACGGGTCCATTGTCCACTAAGTTCCAATAAGTTAGCAACTCTTTTCATTAATGTGTTGCAGGAAAGTAAATGTATCACTCTCAAATCTCCAGACAAGAAGAAAATTGTTGTCTTACTACACCAATATTGATCAATCCTCTTGCCAAACCGGCAACCCAATCGATGATTGTTGGCGATGTGACCATACTTGGCAATTAAATCGCCAAAGACTAGCTGATTGTGCCATTGGTTTTGGACAATATGCACTAGGTGGCAAAGGTGGTCGTTACTATGTCGTCACCTCTTCCTCGGACCCCGACCCTGTCAACCCGCCACCTGGCACTCTCCGATATGGTGTCATCCAAGAAGAACCGTTATGGATTGTCTTCGCAGCAAACATGGAGATTAAACTCTCAGAGGAGCTCATTTTCAACTCGTACAAAACCCTAGACGGTCGTGGGGTTAACGTGCACATCACGGGTGGGGGGTGCATAACGTTACAATATATCTCGCATGTCATTATCCACAATATCCACGTCCATCATTGTTACGAATCGGGCGAGACGAATGTACGTTCGAGCCCTACACATTTCGGTTATCGGGGAAAATCGGACGGGGACGGGATATCGATATTCAGTTCGAAGGATATTTGGATCGACCATTGTTCATTATCGCATTGTAAAGATGGATTGATTGATGTAGTGATGGGGTCAACGGGGATAACAATATCGAATAATCATTTTTCACATCATAATGAGGTAATGTTATTGGGACATAGTGATGACTATTTACCTGATTCAGGGATGCAAGTGACAATTTCATTTAATCATTTTGGGAAGAAATTAATTCAAAGAATGCCAAGGTGTAGGAGGGGGTATATACATGTGGTGAATAATGATTTTACAAGGTGGGAGATGTATGCAATTGGTGGAAGTGGTAGCCCTACTATCAATAGCCAAGGAAATCGATATATTGCACCCTTTGATCCTTTTGCTAAAGAGGTACATTTTTTTTTTCATTTTTTCCTTTAAAAATGAAATAGAAATTACACCTCTATTTTTCTTTTTGTGCTGTCCACAAAATTTTACACATAATGTTAAAAGCATACTACATGAAATGCCAAAACATAAAACAGTGAGCTTATCTTCTTTTCCTTAGCCATTTTAGCCTGAATAAGATTTGAAATAACATTTACAGATTATTTAAAATAAATGTTTTTTTAATCAAGCTGGCCTATTATTCCAACTTCAAACTCAAAATATAGAATTTGAAGTTTTAAAAATAAGTTTTAGGAATTTTTCATGTTTTAACTTATAAAACTTCAATTTTGTTTTCATGTCTAAACACAACTTGAACTTTCAAATACCTTATCTTGTTTTAATTAAGCCAACATGCCTTAATTAAAAGAAAAGTACTACTACTAGTAAAAGAGTTCAAGTTTGGGTGTATTTCGCTTAAAGTTATGAACAACTAGTTGACATAAAATCAATACTTTGTTTCATCTTTTTTACTTTAGGTCCAATGTTTTCTATTCTTTTGAAATCTTTGCTTTAGTAAAAAACATAGAGAATGTCTAGTATACTTTTTATTTTAATTTTTCTTATATAATGTTGGCCTTAGATGTTTATTCAAATGAAAAAGATACGTAATAATGATTCATCAACTTGTTTGTGACTGAAATGTTGTTAGCTCTTTTTATTTGTATATTCTTCACAAATTTTGTGCTCTAAGTTGCATTGGATACCCATTGATTAATTTAAGGCTTAACTATTATATACTAAACACCCCTATACTATGACTAAGTTACAGAAAAGATCCTCTATATTTTAAAATCAAACACTTACACCCCCTTAATTTAACTATAGGTGACAAAAAGAGTGGACACAGAAGAAGGACATTGGAGGAATTGGAATTGGAGAAGTGAAGGGGATGTAATGGCAAATGGAGCATACTTTGTGGCCTCTGGTGAAGAAGTTGAGGTCAATTATGAAAAAGCTTATAGTGTGGAGCCCAAATCTGCAAATTTCATTGACCAACTTACCCTGAATGCTGGTGTCCTCATTCACAGGTAGGGTCCTCTTACTTTCCTTCTTTTCACTTTTTCCCCCTAAACAACACTTTTTCTTTTTCTCTCACACTTTTGTCCTTATGTTAAGTAGAGTAATCAACACTTTAATAGTCCATCATAGACTTTTGTGTTTGTTAATTATTACTACTATTACTATTAGTAATAATGTAATTAATTTGGAGTACTTACTTTCTTAGTGACACAAGAATTATGTCTGTCTCAATATGATTTTTCAGCAATCCAAATGGAATACGCTCCCCACTAATTACGTATATTAGATTGGTACTCTTTTGCTTTTAAGGTTCGATACAAGTAAACTTTTTTTCGAATTCAATAGACAGTAGATGCTAATGAATTTTAGAGTAAGAAAATTTCTTAAATAACACTACTATTTTCTAGTTAGTGGGACATTTGATAAAAATACTTGTAGTAGGAGTATTAAATTTGTACATTATCATTCCTTTGATAGGAATCACTTTACCTCTCTTAGGACTAAAATGAAACTTTTTGTTTATATATAAACTGTTGTATTCTTTTGATCTAAGAAAAGATTCTAGTATAGTGATAAAAGAAATTCAAGAACTGTTTTATATCACATGCTCAAGTCCTAAATATGACGTTCTACCGAACTCATACTTTTCATGCTAGCTCCATCCCTGTGACACTCTAGTAATTTCTTGAATCTTCTTGTATGAATTTTTGGCTTTGCTACTGCCTCTTAGTAAACTATCCAACTTGAATCCGAATAGTCGAACCAGTAAGCTTCGAATACCACACGTAAAGAAAAAGTAAGAGGAATTAGTTAGGGCTTTTATGACACTTCATTTTTTGGAGTTAATAAAATGGATAATTTTATATGACTAGAAGCAGGGGAGGCAACAGTGGAAAGTGGACTGCTACCACCAACAATGACACTGAATCCGCCGGGGACGACAGCGGAGAAGATCTCGTGGCAATTTCCGGTGACGCTGACGACGACTACGGTGGTGATGAGTCTGGAAGCTCTTCAATCTACTCTAATTTATCCTTGTTAGTTAATTCTCTAGTGGCATTGTTAGCCTTCTTGTAGTCAGAAAAGTTTAAGACATGAAAAAAGAAAAAGGAAAACAAATTGTCCTTTTTTCTTTTTTGAAGAACTATTTAGAAATTGTTGTTCATGTGTTTTTAATTTAAAGTACTTTTTTTTTTTTCTGTGGTGGCAAAATTGTCGCCCTGAATCCTTTAATTAAGAAAATTTACAACATGTCTCTCCTTGAATGTAGTTTACTGTCATAGAGGATAAAGACTTCTTGGCCCAAAATGAAAAAAAAGGAAAAGACAAAAGAATAGAAAAGAAAAGAGAAATTGTATCCTTAAATAGATACAGTTTTATTTTATTGGTGCCAATTTGGGCCTATAAATGAATAATTCGTCCAACTATTCACAGGTGCAATTATTGATTTATTCATTTAGGGATCATTTGATTGTTGATTAGGAAGTGAATTATTAATGTATTAAAATCAACACAACTAGTACTAGCAACCAAACGACCCCTTAAGGCTTAAATTGGCTCTATCTCGAACCAAGGCATGGAAAAGGCTGGTTCAACTTAGGTTATACTAGTCGCTACAACGGTAAGAGAGTTCGTTTAAGAAAAAGGAAAAAAAAAAAAAAAGACAATCACTTTAGATTTTGGATATAATTCTACTTTGTAACAAGAAAATTTTGAGTTGTACTATTCATGACCAACTCTTTATTCCTTCTAAATTCAACCAATTTTTGACTCAAAAAAACAAAAACAAAAAACTTTTCGGTGAATTAAACATCTTTGGAGCGTGAATTGACTTTTAATTCAACTTGTAGGCGGTAGCTAGTGATTTGAAAGTGGTGTCAACGTGGTACCAATTTGTCTTTGTGTAACGCAACTAGTGAAAGTCAAATTCTTTCTCATTTTTCTTTTGATGCCATTGGAAGAGGGTTCTGAAAAAATTAGTAGGCATTTGGTCTTAGATTCCATTTTTTTTTTTACTTTATTAAGAATTTATCAAGTTAAAATTAAAGATGGAGTTGTGTTTGATTATATTTTTTGCAAAGGAGATAAGAGAGCCTTTTATTCGGAATTTATGAAGATGAAGTTGGAAAATAGGTCGGGAGCACTTTTCTAAAAGTGAAATCCAATCCCAAGTTAGATTTGGACATTTTATAACGACATAATGATTTTGAAATAAAGTAAAAAAAAAAATAGTCCAAAAACAGTGAATAATCTCATGACCCTTTGGAAAAATTATGCGGTGTATTTTAGCGCTGGGCTAAAATAGTTGAAAAACACTTTTAATGGGTACCCCACTTTTAATATATGGTAACAATACGTGGTGTACATCTGGGTTCTGTCCGGCCGTTTGTGCGTCTAAATATGAGTTCGCAACATAAATGACTAAAAAAGTGACTAAGGCCTCATTTGTTTGCATTTATTGGACGTCTGAATCTGAATGGTTCAGACCTTAAGCCATTAAGTGCATTTGTTTGCATTAAGATCTAAGCACTTATTGGGTCTGAATAGGTCTTAATCATTAAAATCTTGAACCAAGTCTTAATATCATTAAGAGGTATTTTTGTACGGAACTTTTTTATCACCAGCTCCAACCCCAACCTCAACCCTCCACCTCCACCCCACCCCCACCCACTCTCTACTCCAACCCCACCCACTACCCACCCATTCTCCACTCTAACCCCCCACTCCCTACCATTCTCACCCCACCACCAACCCCACGCCACCCAACCCACCCTCACTCCCCACCACCAACCCATACCCCACACCACTCACCCCCACTCCCCACTACCCCCACCTCCACTCACCACCAACATCTACCCCATACCACCCACTCCAACTCCCCTCTGCCTCCACCAACCCCACCCTCACTCCCCACCCACCCACCACCAACCCCACCCCCACTACCTCCCACCCCTCACTCTAACCACCCACTCACCCCTCCACCCCCGCTCACCACCCACCACAACTACAAAACATCTCCACCATTACTAGTGAACATAAATGTTTCGTTTTTTTTTTATCAAAAAATATTTTTTTTTATTAAATTTGTATTTATTTTCTACTAATTAGTTACTTTTTAATTTGAATTGTATATTTATTATATTTAAATAAATACATTATGCGCATTCAGATATTGAAAAACAAACAGTCTTAATCATTCAGTGTTCAGACCCAGAGACAACATCTTAATCATTCAGATGTGCATTCAGATTCAGACGTCTTAATTTTAATGAAAACAAATGAGGCTTTGGTACCAAAATAATTTAGGAAAAAAAAAGAGGCCAAACTATCCTTTGCAAAAAAAAAAGAAGGCCAAACTATCCTTTGCGCACTAAATTAGTGCGTGATAGGACCAAACTGCAATTTTGCAGTTAAGTCCTATTGCGCACTAATTTAGTGCGCAAAGAGTAGAATTTTTTTCCACACAATTTTAAAGCTCTCAAATTCACGTTTTTTTTTCATACTTTGACGCAAGATTAGTCATGTTTCAAAACTCCAAAATATTAATATTTTATATAGAACTTGATATCTTTTTTTGCGGACAATAATGTCGGCTCATTACATCAAGTTTACCTAAACGTTTGGATCGTCGTTTTAGGGGTTGTAAAGTGACCCGAAGTAAGTTTTGTTTGTTTGAATCTTGTTATGTTTAGGTTTAAGTCTTTTATTTTATAAGGTTTTGTTTTAAGTGTTTTATTTTTTAGTCAAGGCACTACTTTATTTCGAATGTACAAAAAGAAATATTATATTAAAAAATAATTCATTAAATACGAGAGGTTCAAAATAATTCATTATAATAACCAAATAATATATCATTATTTACAATAACAAAATATTTAAAATAGTACATCAAGTACGGGAGGCTCTTCTACTACGAGACGTACTTGCACCACCACGGCCTCGTAGGCTACACAAACGCTTATCATGACCAAACTCTTTACACATAGAGCGCCTACGAGAGTATGTCCTATCATTGGCATCCATTTGATTGCGAATCCGAGTTCGTGCATTAACCCGAATTTCACGGATATACTCCTTGTTAGCAACCATTGAAAATGACTCGTTTCCCCAATAAGTTTGATCACCAAGTGGGTAGAAGCGGCCGGCATATGCTTTAGTGTAAATTTTGTCGCTGTATTCCGATGCCACATAACTTGATACCGTTTTTCCCATTGCCTCGAAACACTTGACGGCATGAGAACACGACATGTGGTATGTTTGCCACTTACCACAACTACATGTTCTCGTTCCCTCATAAACGGTATGTATGTTTCCTCTCCTACCCTCGTAATAACCTATTCTGACTCCATACACACATTCAGCCAGGCTATACGCAGTATCTTGTGCAACTTACATTTTTTCCTGTGATGCTCCATCATTTTTTGAAGGTTTTGGCATCCATCTCCCACCCTCTGCTAATATGGCTCTGGCTTGCTTGGTTCTTGTCACAAGCCGCTCCACAACTTGCATGAAAGTCATTCTTACCATTGCAGTAACGGGTAGTCCCCGAGCAAATTTTAGCAAACCATTAAATGACTCCGAGCTGTTTGTTGAAACCATCCCCCATCTCCTGCCTTCATCAGCATGTAATGTCTATTTTTCAACTTCAATTTTCTTCAACCAAGTATATACTTCTGGACTCACTGCCTTGATTGTCTCCATCCTCACAAGCCATTTTTTTTGTTGATGCTCCATCGCAGCCGCCCATATCAATTTGTTGAGTGTGTCGTTTCCAAACTTCGTTTGAAAATTTGCCTTAAACAATAGTGATGGTAAGCAAAGGGAGGCTGTCACCCCTCCAAAGTAGACATGTTGTGCATTATGCCTTGGTGTCGATCAGATAGCACGCATATGCCCATACGATCCTTAATAATATGCTGCCTCAAATGTGTAAAAAACATCCCCCATGTGTCATTGCTCTCGTTAGCAGTAATTACGAAAGCAAGAGGGAATATCGACCTGTTGGCATCCATTCCTACTGCAATCATTAGCTTGATGTCGCATACACCATATACATGCGTGCCATCTATGGATATGACTGACCGACAGTGAGCAAAACCATTAATAGATGGTTTGAATGCCCAAAACACATAGTTGAAAATATTACTGGCCAAAAGCCTCCACTCTACAACAGTTCCAAGATTGAATTTTTGTAGAGCTTCCATATACCTCGGCAATGTCTGGAAAGAGCCCTCCCAATTTTCATAAATCATCTCAAACGCATGCCTACGTCCAAGATATCCCTTTCTTTTGCTTATTGTTTTTTGATATACTGTCACACCCCTTTTTAACCCGGGAGTTAAATTAGAAGTACGACGTATTGGTGATTCCTATTTTTATTGTTTGTGTTAAGGAGTCGCCACCTAATTAGTTTAAGGATGAATTAGGACACCTAGAGTTATTTTCTAAAGTTGTGTTTAAAGTTAACTCTGTTTAAGATCTGCGAAAACTTAAGATTCTAGGTAAGGGTTCAATTAGTCTAAAGGGAAGGTATTAGGCATCCTTTAAGACCCATTAACAATGGTTAACCGACCGGACTTATAATTAATTAGGCTAAGTGTAAATATAGTATTATAGAAAAAAGAAAGTAGCTTTGTAAGTATGCCTAAAATTATAGATAGACATGTAAGAATGTTATTTAAAGTAGAACTTGTAAAAAAAAAAAAAAATTTTTTGTATAAAAGAGTACTTTTAACGCTGTTTTGAAATACGACTCATAAAATGTTGTTAAAGTTTTAAATGAAAATATAATAGTGTTGTTTAAGGTAATACTTATAGAAAAAAAAACATAATAATTTGCGTAAAAGAAGATCCTAAATGTTAAATGAGACTTAAAGATATTGTTAAGGCCTTAAATGAAAAATATAATAATGTTACTCAAAAAATAAGATTTGTAGAAAATAAGATGATTTTTGCCTATGAATAATAGCCTTTTAAAAGATGATTTGTTAAATGTTATCTTTAGATGAAATGATGTTATATGAATATGGTGGTATAGAAATGCCTAGACTTATGTTCTTAAATACGATGAAAAGTCCGTAAGTTTCTTTCTATCTTTTTTTTTTATCACTCTTTATTTAAACAATTTCGGCTAAAAAATATGTATAATTGGATAAATCTTGTAAATGTTTATAAAATATGATTGAACTCCTATTTAACGATGTTTTGAAGTTCATGAGATAGTAAGAATAAAATATGATTCACTTAACTTAAAAAAATATATAGTCATATTATTTGAAAATCAATTATTCTAAAAGATAAATATTGTGGATAATAAATAATTTCAACATAAACTAATGAAGCTAATTGTTAGTTCTCTTTGAATTAACTACCCATTGTTAAACTAAACTTCACTAATTTGCTAAAGTTCATCTAAATTAACAAATAAAAGTGTTAGTCATACAACACAAATTAAATACACCAAAGAAAACGAAATATAAGGGCAAATAAGTTAAATGGGCTCAGCCCATTTTAGGATTGCTTTGACTAGGCTGCTGTTGGGCTTTGGCCCAGTCATTTTTGGACTGTTGCGGCTGGATAGAGAATGGAATCATGTTGGGCTTTTAACCCAACGCCAAATACGGATGAAAACGAATCCCTCGGACTCGTGTGCGAGATGATCATGCACAAAAATGAGAAGAAAACGGATTAGGATGTGGTCAATAAATAAGATTAAATAGGTAAAATACAAATTCAAGAAAAATAGCAAATCAGTAGGCCATATGTATATCTAAGCATATCTCATGTGTATATAAATTCAGCCGCCATGCGCCACATGTAAACAGGGCAACAACCAAACATAGATGAATCGAAGCGTATGATATTTACTGTGCATTAGACATGGGAGGCTTCGGACGTATGCAACGACTGATATATGCGCAGTATCCAGAGTATATCTAGTGTAACTGAAGGATATGCACTGATATACGACCCCTATATACACCAAGTGCATACTAAGGTTCATATATTCATGTATACTTCGAGGTATGCCATACAACAAACAGAAAATCCGATAGAAAAACATGCAAAGATAAACCAATGTGAACACTCTAAGCGTAAATATAAGATAGACAGTCGGCACAACATTGATTACATAAACAGGATTTGGCAGTTTCCTTTCACATGTTAACTGGGCATGGCAATCCTCAACATTCTTACAAATCCAACAAACAACATACGAGGATGTATACCCTTCTAATCTTATCACTCTTTTTAGTAAGCCTAACCAGATTCAAATTTAAGAAATGATGAAATAATGCTCAGCTAATGTGTTTTACCAACAAAGAAATTTCGAACATCTTCTCACGACTCAACAGATCACGTGGATAGATTTAAAATTGCTGAACTAGGCTTTTAAATGTTTAGTCGCTTTGGATCCTTTCTGATTTTTATAGCACCAGAACCAACAGCAAATTAAAGGTACCAGCCATACAGTTTTCGAACCAAATCACCAAAGAGGGAGCATCCCAAGGGTCAGGGTCAGTTTATAGATCAGCTTGTGTCTCATTTAACCAATATTTATTCCCCACTGATTTAGATACTCTATTCCTCCAATTTGTCTCCTAATTTCAGTTCCTTTTAGCCTTTTATAACATACCAAGAAAGAGAAAGAGCACTTAACAAACACAAGAAAGCAAATCGGAAGAGAGCTGGAGGGTCATGCTGAAATCAGAAGGAAACAATAACACAAGATAACACGGATATGTAACAGTCAAGATGAAAGAGGACAGGCAGGTTACAATATGTTTGAGAAGTAGGTGCAAAATTCACTTGATGATACATAATGACCTATCTAGTAAATAGTAAGTCAGTCCTAATCAGTTAAGCTAAGTATAACTAAACTTTAAGTAGATATGTCAAGTGTGCATACTAAGATGAGAAAGGCATAAAAAAAAGACTTATTTCAGAAGAGTGTAAATATCAATCATGATCACAAAATCAAACAAGTTGGACAAGGTAGATAAGCACAATAAGATAGCATTTCATAGTATGGCATCTCAGGGATGGCTAAAGGCGAATCAGATTGACACCAACTTAAAACATTGATGCAGAGCTAAGTGGAATGTTTCCATTCAGTAAAGACACAGAGGGAATATCTCAAAGTGGGAAGGCACAGCAGCAGACTTATCAAGGAGTTAACACCAATAATGACATTGCATCCATGGTTGTAGGTTCAAGAGGAGCATGAAACTAGTTTAAATAGACTAATGTGGTAACTGAAACCAATTTGTATAAAACTATCACATAATGAAATTAGGCCTAGAAAATAAACAAGCGGACATAATATGATGGTACCATTAGGACACACTAAGCAAACACATGCTAGGTCACAATAAAACTGAACAGATTCAAGGTTGTACAACATCTGACCCAAACATGCTCCATTATATATATATATATATATATATATATATATATATATGACAAACAACTTCAATTAAGCAGGTACAACAGAGTTATTCAAGAAAATAAATCTCTGTAACCAAGGTATGCCAACAGATTTTAACAATACACTCACTGAGCAGAATTTGAATCCACAAACTATCAACAAATGACTAACATAGAACTTTCTGTGTCTATGAACTAAAAAGGTGCTAATAGAACTGAGCATAGAACATAAACCATAGACCAAATCAAATCAGTAACCAACATCGACATACCATATAACCATTCATCGTATCTAAACAATCAAATTACATTCCTGATAGGGTATATTGTTGAACAAATAGAGTAAAAGAGAGACAGTGCTGGCCTGTTTTAATCATATACACAATATACTTAAGGTATACACACCATGGTGTGTATATCAGATGTATATCGAATGTATACCTTCTTCTTACCTTGATCACCCACTGTATATCCTATGTATATTCGACTTTCGATAGATTCTAAGTCCTGAAGTTAAGTCTAAGCATCCGAACTACAATATAAGTCTTTCCAATTCCTTTTTTAGCAATTGATATCTTATCCTAACAGCTCCCAGACATCAAACAAACGCTACAAAAATAAAGAAAAATATATAACTACTAAAGACGGCAGAATAACTTAAACTCTTAAACCGAACAGAGATTAAAGACGATAAGCGATAAATGTGTCGAAGTTTACCTTTTTTGTGCGCAGTGAAGTGGGTGTCGACGACGTCGAATCTACTCTCTCGTTATGAATAGATTAGGACTCGACACAACTAAACTCCAAAATTGTTGTCACGGCTAAAGTCCACCCAAACAGAACGGAATGTTTAAACGACCTTAGAGTTTCGAGTGGTAATCGAAGAAATGGGAAATTGTAAGAATGTGCTAAGGAAAAATGTTCAAGACCAGATTTTAAAAAAAGACTCAAAGACTTTTGTGAGAGGAAATATTCGTGTATGACTAATAATTCCCTAATCCGTGTCCCCCTTTTCTTGAGGTTTTCAAGATGTATTTATAGTGAGATGACGGCTAGGGTTTCGTTTCTGTTCGAATTTTTAAGCGGGATTTGAAATCGAATACCCCTTTGAAAAAAATCAAAATCGAATCTCTGTAGCTTTTGTTCAGAAATGTCAGAAGGGTTTTTTGCCCCTTTATGTTTGACCAAATTCGTGGAAGAATGAAAGAGGAGAGAGGAAAGAAACAGGGAGCGTGAGGCGTAGGAGACAAAGATGACAGACGCATGGGAGACATGGGAGTGTGGAGATGGCAGAGAACGTGGGGGGGGGGGGGGGGGGGGACAGAGGTATGGTGAGGGACAGAGAGGGAGCGTGAAGTGGAGCGGGGTGAGGAGGAGCGGGAGTGGAGTTGATGATGGTGGAGAGAATGTGAGGGGTGAAGGGAGAGGGAAAAGAGAGAGGACAGAGGAGGCGGGTAAGGGAGTGAAGAGAGAGATGAGGGAAAAGAAATAGGGATATGGATTAGGTTTTTGGGGAAATAAAATTGGGCTGGGTAATTTAGGATATGGGCTGGACCGGGTAGAAACGAATGGGCTGGTCGTTTGGGTAGTTTAAGGGTAATGGACTGGGCTAATAGTTTGGCTGAAAATTGTTGATTTTCCTCCTCTATTTCAATTATTCTTGGGCTTCTAATTTGAGTACTAGTACAATATATACTATGTCAAGATAATTAATAATTAATATGTAGAAAAATAAGGATTTTAGAAAGTGTTGTCTAGTAATTAATTTAACGAATCCGAACCCGAAAACGGAACGATGACTAACTGTTTAAAATTTATGATAAAGTAATGCTCATAAATGTTGAAAATAAAAGTAGTGATGTTAATAGTAGTAGCAATAAAATATCGTGAAAAATAAAGTATTTAGATCGTTAGTAAATTTAAAAATCCGAGTAAACTAAATAAAAGAGGGACAAAATTGGGTGTCAACATATACTATCTTAACGTTTCTAATGCAATCTTTGATGGGGATCCTGCATAAGTTTAAACAAACAATGTTACGCCCTATTTTGAACGGGTCCAAGATAATTTGCAACTTCACGGTTCTTCTAACTGGTTTTAAAAGGGTTAGAGTTGTCACCTAATTTTTGAGGAAAATCAGGAAACCTATATGTATTTGTGTGTCTACTTTATTTTAGTCCACGAAACCTATGAGATTCTAGACAAGGGTTTTATTTACCCCGAGGGGAAGGTATTAAGCATCCCTCAGAGCCTATCCAAAGACAATCCTTAAACTTTGTTTAACTGAACACTAGAGGAAGATTATCTATCTGTTTATCATTATTATTACCCGTTTTCAAAATGTTATGACTTCATGAAAAGCTACACTAAGTGATAATATACTAAGTATATACAGTGTATAAAAATGTATTTATATCAAGTATCAGGTATTCATGAAGAATGTATAGTAAAAAAGAATATATAAAAGTATATCTGTTAGTACAAAGAATGTATATATATGTTAGTGTAAAGAATGTGTAACTATATTAAGAAAAAAAATGTACGACTATGTAAAAAATAAATATGTCAATGATATGAAGAATGTGCCTCTATGTAAGAATGTATGGGTATTAAATAAATAAAGAAAGTATTTTCAAGAGTAAAAAAGTGTATATCGAACATAAAATGTCTAAAGAATTGTATAACTAGGTATATTAGTCCATAAAGAATGTAAAAAATAATCTACGAATATTCATTGGTGTACAGAGTTTGTATAGCAAAATTATTCAGAAAAGTAAAGTCTATTTGACTTGTTTCTACCGTTTAGTTAAAAAGAGTGTTTGTTCAATGAATGTCCTATCGAAAGAATAAGGAACAAAATAATTGTAAAAAGTATTGGTAAAAAATAAGTATAAGGGATTGTGGATAAAAAATGAGTGAAAAAGATATAATGCCTTTAAAAAATGAAAGATTTGTAAATGGACGGCCTAGTATTTACCTAGCGTCAAAAATGTAAATTTAACTTAACTAAAATATGTATTGATGTTTACGAAATAATATAAAATGTACGTTGTATTAAAAGTGTATAAAGAATATAAAATAAAGGATGGACTAGTATTTTTTGCCTAAATACCAAAAGTGTGAATTTAATTAACGAAACATTTATACCAAGTCAATTTAATCTATTTATAAAAGTATTGACGGCCTAAATCTTGCCTAAAGCGAATGACAAATTTTAAGTTAAACAAACACGACGACAAGTAAATACATGTATCAGCATGTCATTCCAAAAATAAAGTTTTCACTATACTACGAGTTCATGTTTTGTACAGTTATAAAAAAATGCGAAAAGTAAATACAAACAGTGATTCGATGAAATCTTCGGATTCCTTCCGAGTGTCGTCTTCGGGATGTATCTCCGGGTACCTGTATAAACACTTAGTGAAAGTGTTAGTAAGAGAATAAATAACTATCTAATGAATTAAAGAAATAATAAATAAACTTAAAATAAAAAACCCGTCTTTTGTACATGGGAGACCTTGGAAATCGACGGAAATTTCTTCATCGGCCAAAGGTGTAGTATTTGTAATAAATTGCAAGATGAAAGAAAAAATATTAGTTAAAAAAATTTGAAAAAGTCAAAAAGTAAGGTATGTGACATAAAGTCTTTAAAAAGTTATTTGATAAAGATTCTTTGAAAAAGTAATATGACTAAAGTCCTTGAAAAAGTAATTTGACAAAAAGTCATTGAAAAGATGATTTGACATAAAGTTTTTGAAAAAGTGATTTGACAAAAGAATGATGAAACTTGATTTGCCTCTAGGATTAATGTAGTGTATGTAATGTAACAAATGTATAGGTGAATGATGTATGTAAAAAGAACATAAGAATACAAATGAAAATATAGGTAAATATAAATATGATGTATAGCCAATGTAGAGTAAATGTAAATAGCAAAATATATAGAAAAAAATAGGCATGTAGTATGATGGTATTGACAAAAGTGTAAAGAAAATACTTGACAATGTATACATGTATTGAAAATAAATAAAGCTGTAGAGACAATATAGCAAAAGATTTGCATAAAAATGCAGAGACAATAAGTGCATTCCTTTTAATGAAAAGTTTCTCTCTTCTTTTCTTAGTACTTAAGTAATGTAAATATGTACATGTATATGTATATAACGTATCTGTATAAAAAATATATAAAAGAATAGATAGATGTAAGATAATATAAAGGAAAAGTGTGGAAAGTGTAAGGAAAATGTAAAGAAAAATGTATAGAGAATACAAAAATATGGAAACAATATATGAAGAAATTTAAAGACACAATGTATATAAATAAATGTAAAAATAATATAGATAAATAAATATAAAGGCAATGTATATAAAAAAAAAAAAACATAAAGACAATGCAAGTAAATAAATGTAAAGACAATATATATGAATAAGTAAAGAAGCAATGTATGAATAAAATATAAAGACAATTTTAAAAAAATATAAAAAGAGGAAGAAAGTGCTAGCCTTGCTAGTTTTCCTATAGAAAGAAAATCTAGAGAGTGTAAAGAGAAGAAAAATGTGTGTGAGGTAGTGTGCAAGTGATCAGAAAAATGAGAGGGGAAGTCCTCCTTTATATGTAAACCAAGTTTTATCCAAACCCATGTGCCAAAACCATGGGCTTTACAAAACCATGGGCTTCAGAAAAACATGACTTCTCAAAACCATGTGCTAAATCTTATCTGTGTTTAAAATTAGTTCCTCCGATTTCCATGTAATAATAGACTGTAACTAAAAATAATAAAGTATAAAAATATATTTAAGGTAATTTCGTGAATAAAGTAAAAAATGTGATTTGAATTAAGGAGACTTGCTAATTAATTAAAGTAAAATTGCATTAGCATGTTGTTTATATACAAACGACTGTAACAAAATAATTATCTAAAATAAAAAAAAAATTGATAAAAATTCCTATTATTTAACAATAAGGACAATCATCAATAAATTATATTAAAGTTAAAAAATGTATAAAAACAGTATATTGTGCTATTTAATGACTAGGAAGTCTAAAGAAGTTAATTTTTAAATACAAAGGGCTAAAATTGAGTGTCAACAAACAACACTTAGCACTGACAATGTATTTGATGTAAGAATTATAATGAACTTGGTCGAACAGGTTACCTTGGGGTTTCAACAAAGTCTTTAAGTAGCACTTGAGCAATCATATTTATATCTTAATTAAAATGACCTGTTCGATTCTCTTCCATATCGCAAGTGTGACGTTTGTGGAATTTTGTGATAACCCACATACCATCGGGCTTTTCAATTCCCCGAAGCATCCATGCACAGCCTTAATACTGTCGTCTACAAACTAATCTCCATATTTTTCTGGTTTAATCATCAACCCTATACTCCCTATTTTCCTTGTAACGATAAATTTTGACTGCCCTTTGCAATGCCTTTTTTTATCCGGACACCATCCCTTTTTCAAGGTAGCAATCATCTTTTGTAAGATCGGCCGGTTCTTTCCACATTTTTTGACAACATTGATCATCTTCTCTGGTGAAGGCACAAGCATCAACACAACCTTGAAGATTGTCTGGATATTGAGTATTGTTAGAATGTCACTGCATTGGGCTTTCGGGAGGGCTTTCGGGAGTTGGGTTTTCGGCAGGGGACTTTGCATCAATGCTATTAAATTTGCTTGCTGCTTACCAGATTGAACATCGACCTCTTCGTCTTCATCATCATCATCAGTTTCTTCTGCATTATCAGGTTCGGTATCAGTTGATGATGTCTCACAATAATTTGGACAATCATTATCATCTAAGAAAGACCTCTTCCTACACGAAAAGTAACATATTTTAAATATCAACATCAAATATATATGGATTAATTAATATCATGGTGATGAACCTACCGATATTAATTTATATTGACATTGTTTGGAGAAATATCATCTCCACCAAACTGAGTGGATTGCCCAAAATCATCATTTGGTACCACTAGCGAGTTTTGTGAATAATTTTCAACTCCACCGAACTGAGAGTTTTGTCCAATATTACTCATATCAGGTGTGTAACCCTATAAAGATACCAAAAATGAATATTTACCAATAAATAAAATAAACACGTGCTACTACACAAAACAATAATTTAAAAAATGGATATTTACAAATTTTCAGTGTAAGTTTGATTAAATTGCTGGCTAAGAGTTTCCAGCGGGACTTGACCACTCAAAATGTGTCCATAAGAACTATAGTCCCTATAAGTGTTATCATGAGTAGGCTGGACTTGAGGGACTTCTTCAGGTATCTTTTCTATATATATTTCAAAAATATAAATGGTGACTAAATCCCTATATTATTCAATTTCAAGAACATAAATGGCGACCAAATCCCTATATTCTTCAGGCGCCCTCAAATACTCCCTCAAAGAGTCATCATCATTGATATTAATTTGAGACAACTCTTTCTCTTTTTAGAAAGCTAGACAACAAATTTGAGATTGAGGGAGTATTTTGTACGGGGAAAATATCATATTTTTGGATGCTGATGGGTGGGCATGGTATGGTGTACACCGATTATCATATTGAAATCGAATTTTTTTTATACCATGGTTTTGGTATTATGGTATTTGGTATGCATTTTTAAAAAGTTTGGTATTCGGTACGGTATTTGGTATTTATAAATAATATACCGAAGTATATAGTTACATATACAATTCATATATATTAATATTAAAATGCTAAAAACTATTTAATCTAGTATTAGTACCAAATTTATTGTTTAGATGTTGAAATTTTGACTAATTAAACTTGATTGAAATGCCCTTTTTGTTTATTGATTTACGAAGGGGATTGCTTGTGCTTTCTTTTGAATATTTTTACATTACATGTGTAAGGTGTTAGTACGATATTATTGAGACGTTTCTTAATAACTGAAGTCATAATTCTCTATTATACTAGACGGCCTATGCCCGTGCTGCGCACGGGCCCAACACTTTAGATTATAGTGCATTTATGTGTATGCAGTTGTTTTTGAATAGTGATAATATATATATATATATATATATATATATATATATATATATATATATATATATATATATATATATATTGTTCAAAACACGATTAATATAACATTATAGTTTGTGCTCCGTATCTAAAATTTTATTATATTAATGTTTGCTATGAACACAAAATCGGCAAATTTATTAATATTTTTTAAAAGAGAAGACTTGTTTAAAAGGAAACTATTTTCTTCTCTTTGAGATAAAACAATAGCAATATTTAAGCATCAGTTGATACTTTCAATTTTAATTCGATTAATTTAAAGGTGTAAAATACTTATTATTTTTTATCAAATTTTGATTTGGACAATTCTAATTCAAATTATTAAATTAATTTTACATGTTTAAAACGAAACAAAGTAGAAATAGATTTTTTATTTAAACGAAGAAATAATATTTTTTAATTTTTAGTAAATATTCTCGGCTTAGCTCATTTTACTTGTCATGTTATCTTTTGCATGGTTTTTTAAGAAAACGTCGATTAGAATTATAATTTGACTAATTTACCTTATTCATTATTTGATCTGCATTTGATATATTTTTTTACGACATTAATTTCTTTTCACATTTATTAGAGTAAGAATAAAAATAAAAAAGTAATTAAATTCTATCTTATTTTAAAATATAAATATTTTAAGTATATTTATTTTAGTAAACATAACAAATAAATGACATGGCGGAATAACAAATACAACAGTTTAATATCTAGATTAGATCTTAGGCTAATATATATATATATATATAAAAGAATATTGTATGGTTTGACTACTTACCCTTTTGAAGAAAAGCAATTTCATGGATTGACACACACGTGGTAATGAATTCATCATTATTGAGACATTATTAGTTTGCACTATTTTTATGCATATATATATATATATATATATATATATATATATATTTATATATATATATATACTATGTTCAAAACACGATTAATATAACATTATAGTTCGTGCTCCGTATCTAAAACTTTATTATATTAGTGTTTGCTATGAATACAAAGTCTGCACTTTTTTTTTTGACATTGTTTATTTTTTTTAATATGGGATTCACTTTTTTTTTATATTGCTTGATTTTGTCAATATGGGATACTATGTTCAAAACACGATTAATATAACATTGTAGTTTGTGCTCCGTATCTAAAACTTTATTATATTAGTGTTTGCTACGAATACAAAGTCTGTACTCTTTTTTTTGACATTGTTTGTTTTTTTAATATGGGATTCACTTTTTTTTATATTGCTTGATTTTGTTAATATGGAGTCCACCTTTTTTTTCCCCGTGAGTTTGGAGATGGTGGGTTCCACTTTATTTACTTCTTTTTTTTTTAAATATTGGTTGGTGTTTTTATTTTTATTTTTTAATATTGGTTGGTGTTTAATATGAGGACCACACTTTTTTTTTTTAAATGCTTAATTGGTTGGTGTTTTGTTGAATTTTTTAATATTGGTTGGTGTTTAATATGGGACCACACTTTTTTTTTTAAAGTATTATAAGTATGTTGCTGTACAATAATTTCATTTGCTCCCACTAATGGGTTGATACGCATGTGGCAATAAATCCATCATTATTGATTTAATTGTTTGATTTTCTAAGCACTTTTGTATTTTAAGTATGTTGCTGTACAATAATTCCATTTGCTCCCTCTAATGGGTCGATACGCATGTGACAATGAATCCATCAGGCTATATGGGCCCATAATTTATTTTTTTCAAAAATTGGAAAACGGATATATATATAAGTATTTTAAGTATGTTGTTGTAGAATAATTTCATTTGCTCCCACTAATGAGTTGCTACGCATGTGGCAATAAATCCATCATTATTGATTTAATTGTTTGATTTTCTAAGCATTTTTGTATTTTAAGTATGTTGTTGTACAATAATTTCATTTGCTCCCTCTAATGGGTTGATACGCATGTGACAATGAATCCATCATTATTAATTTAATTGTTTGATTTTCTAAGCACTTTTATTTTTTAACATTGTTTGTTTTTTTAATATGGGATTCACTTTTTTTTTTAATATTGTTTGATTTTGTTAATATAGGATCCACTTTTTTTCCCGTGAGTTTGGATGTGGTGGGTTCCACTTTTTTTTTTTTTTTTTTTTAATTACTGGTTGGTGTTTAATATGTGGCTCACATTTTTTTTTAAATATTAATAGTTGTTTAAAATATGTGGGCCACAATTTTTTTTTAAATATTAGTAGTTGTTTAAAATATGTGGGCCCATAATTTTTTTTTAAATATTAGTAGTTGTTTAAAATATGTGGGCCCACAATTTTTTTTTGGGCCCACAAACGGTCGACGAAAAAGTGGCCAAACCCACCTTTCTATATAGTAGTAATGAGTATATATAAGTCGAAATCGAGCAAACTATGGTTACCGATTTACAGTACCGTAAAATAATGAAACCGAACTTTAAAATACCGAATTAATTTGGTATAGTAATGATATAGTATTTTTAAAAATCAAAAACTGAAATTACCATATCGAAATTTCTAATATCATACCATGCGCACCCCTAGTTATCTCCTCCCTATTTTGCCTTTTAACTTACTTTCAGAAGGATTTGAATGGCACACAACACCCACAGTTTCACCAATTACCTGTCATTTCAATAAAATGTTCTTCTTAGTTTCCAGCAACAAACTCATTACTCTGTCATTTTCACCTATCTAGTCGAACGATTCATATAATACTAATTTCGAATGAATCCATTATCATTAATATGCCTATAAGCTGTTTGCAGTTTATAACTTAAAAAAATAAGTTGCGGTAGTCTAACTTATTTTTTTTGGCTTATAAGCTGTTTTCAGCTTATAAGCTGCTTTAGATAAGCTAAGTCAAATGGGCCCAATTATTTTTTTGAGCTTATTTTAAGCATAAAATGACTTTAAGTTGGCCAGTCAAACACTCAAAAAAGCTGAAAACAACTTATAAGCCAATCCAAACGGGCTCTAAACCTTTCCAATACAAAACTTCAAATATGCTTGAAGTGGATGTAATCCGAGGTTTTAAAACATGACAAAAAACTACTCCATTTGGACGTGTGTATAATATGATAAACGGACATTTCATCACTCAAATTATGTGCTATATATTTAGGATGTGGAAGGTTATAATTGTTTGTTCATAATTGGCTGGATTCAACATACTAGTATTAATTATTTATCAAGATAAGTATTGCATAGTTGCATTAATTAAACGTTGCTTAAGATGAATTTTAAATTGTAATTTAAAGCTTAGCTCTCCATAACCTTGTCATGTCACAAGATATGGAGATCCATCTCCATTTTCACTCTAATAATCATTTGAGGCAGAGCTAGTTTGTGATTTAATTTTGCTTTTAGACATCAAATATGTGATATTGTATAGAAAAGTGCTTAGTATGAGACAATGTGAACTTAAAAATGGATATATAGTTCGTCTCTAGTTGGTCATGCTCCATTAACATCGATCTAATCTGTCTATGAGTAAGGACTTCACCCAATTGAGGTGGTGGTGGTGGGCTATAGTATACCTATGTTACTCGAATCCTCAAAAAATGACATTGCATAAATCCAACGGCATTTTTATATAGTCCGAGCAATATAATTGTACCCAAAAGATATGTTTATATACCAATTATATATACTATTTCATCATGGTTAAGTGATGAATTGATGCAAGAATACATACTATTTATGGCTTATTAATCAGCATGTGTGTGTATATATTTATATATTATTTTTCACACAATTTTCAATACCCTCTTTGGAACCCAGCTATTAATCTAGATTCGTGTCGGGAAGTCTCATGCACTTTGCGGAATAAAGCGTTCCTTACCAAAGACGATTTCATTCCCAAGACTTCAACCCGAGACCTCTAGTTAAGGATGAAGGGATACTTAATCTGTATTCGCGCCGAGAAGTCCCACTTTGGAATGTCAAATGTTCATTCATTTTCAATACTCGAACCTACACCCTCTAATTAAGAATGGAGAGGTACTTACTATATATCCCTCCACCAACCTTGATGGTGTGTTATATATTCATTGATTTGGTATAAATACGCATTATTTTTTACATGTTTACTCCAACTAGTAGTAAGATGCATGGTTCCTAAATGGAAGTAAATCTTAGCTATGAGAAAACAATGTCATTACCAGATATGGAAATCTCCATAACCATTTTAATAATCTTCTAAGCAACTTAGCTAGTGCTACAAATACTCTTTTTCCCTTACAAAAGTTGTTAATTAATTTGATCAGCTATCTATCTGTTCAACTTATTATAATCCAAAAATATAATAATTAAAAGTGATTAATTAATTAGGAGACAAATTGAACTGAATAGAGGATGTAGTTCTTCTCAAATTAAGTAATTGCTTGTCACACTCCAATATCCAACCAACTTATTTATTCTTTTTTTTTTTTGTTTTTTAGAAATTAATTAATATATAACCATATTTGTTAATGACAAATGACATGATCTAGTTGCTTTTTGCACTTTATATCCACATTGTCTAACTTTCTTACTAAACATGCTGAGATGGAAGAAAGATCGTTCAATTTTTTTAATGGGAAGGATTTGATTTTAAATCATTATCCAATGAGTTAAAATGAAGTTTAGTTAAAATTATATTATCATCCCATTTTTTCTTAAAAGTTCACTGTATGTGGACTAACAAAAATACGTTGAATACTTATCATTGGGATGACATTATTTTAATTGGCGGTGAATGTACTTTAACCTACTTGATGACCTATATATGGAGTGATATAAAAATTGCATTGCGATCTCCATTTTTTTAAAGCATAAAACGTGCAAATATTAAGACTAAAAGTAACAGAAGGTATTATTAATTAAGAAGTAACTCTGTATTAATCCTATTATTGCGAAGGAGTGAACTAGTGTTTTTATTTCTATTGATATACTTATAAGAGAGTTTATTTAATTTATTCGAAGCTATAAGAGAGGATTTTTTTTTCCTCCTCTCTCTAGGGAATACGAGTTTAAGTCATAACAATAATACTTTAATAGAATATATTATCGTGGGAGGAATACATAGATCACAAATAGATCATGCAATAAGTATCGTAGGGCATGGTAAGATAGTTGAGATCCTTTCATACTTAAATAGAAATCTAGGATTCGAATATCAGGAATTGAAAACCTTTCTGTAAGAAGCAATTTACGCTTTTAGTGGGCTTATATGATTTGAATCGGGACAATTTGCACGATTAGCCTTATTCGAGGGTGGTCATTAGTTTTTGTCCTTCCAATTGCTTGTCTTTAATTTTTATCCTTCACCTAAAATATCCCGAGGTTCTGGGTTCGAATCCCGACTAAGTCAAAAAAAAGAAAAATTCGCATGGAAGAGTTTCTTTGCAAAATTAGGCCTATTCTAGCTTTAATCCCGACTAAGTAAAAAAAAAGAAAAATTCGCATGGAAGAGTTTCTTTGCAAAATTAGGCCTATTCCGGCTAAAGCTAGACCTTAAGGCCTAATTTTTTGTAGAATTCCAGCATAGTAAAAAAAAAAAAAAGGTTAAGGCAAAAGTTTGTTTTTTAGCCTTAAGGCAAAGTAAGGCAAGATTTTAATTCTGCCTTAGAAGAGCAGAGCGAGGTTCGAACACATAACCTCGGGATATTTTCGGTCACTTTTTTAAGTGAAGGGCAAAAGTTAAAGACCAACGCCTTTGAAGTGAAATCTGTGGAAAAAAAATGATTCGAATCTATACGAAGAGGCTTGGATTAACAATGATAAGGTTGTCTCTGTGTGACTTATAGAGTGCGATCGAGCTGTGAAATTAGTCACTGATGTTGCGTCAGGATAGGTCATTTGCATCAAACCCTCAGAGTACACGGCCCTTCCCAGAACCATACCTGAACATATTTTATACACCTTTTTTTTTTTTTTTTGCGATATAATAATGATGATCGTAGTTACTCAACCAACCAATTATCTATAACACCTGAAAGGTCAAATAATATTGAGGCTTATTAACAGCCAACAATTAGTGCAAAACGGCTTTTGGGGTTTATTAATTACTCCCTCCATCCCAAATTGTTTGAGACTTTTTATTTTTTGAGAGTTAAATTTCTTAATTTTGACCATATGTTTGAACAAAAAATCTTTAAAATTTTTGAAATAAAATTTATATATTTTGAATCTATGTAAAAAGGATTATAAGTCACCATAATTAATAATCTAAAATATTTAAAAGACATGTGAAAAAATTACTGTCAAATAAACAACTCGTTTGATTCTTGAAAAGTGAAAAGTGTCAAATAAATTGGGACGAAAGGAGTACTAATTTCTATTTTTTTCAGTTTTAATATATCAGTAAAACTTGTAGTGCCAAGGGTATCACTACTAAATATCGAAAATACACGTTAATCACCTGTCATTTCCCCCTTTAATTGCCCTTTTGCATTTTTCCATTATTCTATCTTTCTACATCTTTAATGAGTTTAAGTTAATGAATTCTAGTTTAAGAAATTTTTATACCATCAGAATTTTTTATATGTTTCAACAACTACAATAGGTAATTTAAATTATTTTCAAGATTATAAATACCATATTTTAAAAAGGCTTATCTGTAGGTTTCTTAGGGTGACCCATTAGTATAATAAAAAAATCTCACTTACCATAAATGTGACTTGAACTTGTAATTCTAAGAAGCTTGTGACAACAGTATACCGAAAATGGATAAGAATTTAACTTATAAAGTCAAACCTCTCTATAATTGTCATTTATTATAATAACATTTCACTATAATAGCCTGATTTTCTCCGGAACAGATTTTTCATATTATATTTTACTTCTCTATAATATCATTCTATCTATAACAACAGTGGCATTCATTATAGCGGTACACTCTTTGTAAAATTATCTTTCTATAACAGTCATACTCAAATATTGTGTAATAACATTTTATAAGAAATATATTATGTATAAGAATAAAATATTAAATATTTATGGTAATCATCATTAATGTCATGCACATATAAAATTTCAAGAGACAACGGGTGCAGAAGGTGGCAACGAAAGTGTTGATGAAGAGCCTCAACCTACTTACTGCTACTTGGGGTGAGATACAACAGTCAACTGTTAAGCTCTTAGACAGCCTTTAAGGAAAAGCTATTGAATCCTCTTTTGCTGAAAGTTAGGAAAAAATTCTGTCAATTCAAGCGTTATATTATTATTAAGAGACTAGAATTTACGAAACAACCTAACTACAATTGTAGGACTCTTATGTCAAACTTGAAATATTTAAATTCTCAATTATGAAATATTTAAATTCTCAATTAATTTTAAATGCTCCTTAGATTTTATTTCTTTACTGGTATGGTACAACTAGTTATGAATTCATTTAGTAATTTATTAGTCTTTTTAATTTTTAATTAATGAGATATGCAAATTAATTGAGATTTTAAAATTAACAAGTATATTGTTTTCGTTTATAACATAAAAAAATATAGAAAAAATAAGTGTTTGCGTACTTTTGTTTATAATAGTTAACTGAGTTCTAAATATCAAATGTTATTATACATACATAACAGCACCTCACTATAGCAATCATGAATTTCTCGGACAAACGCTGCCATTATAGAGAAGATTGACTGTATAAATTGATAGTTTGCTAGTATAAAGAGTTTTTACTATGTCATTACTCCCTCCGGATAAAAAAAAATAGTCCACTTAACCATTTGCATATCCATTAAGAAAATACTAACTCTTAGATAAAAATAGATAATTTGACTAAATTACCCCTAATTAAATAAGCAGTGGGATTTGATCATATAACACTTAACAGGGTTAAATCTGGAAAAACAAAGTTAATTCTTTCTTGATTTGATAAGTTAACACTTTCTTTGACCCAAGGAAAAAAGGCTAAGTATTCAACCTTTTTTTTTAATCTGAAGCAAGTTGTCAACTTTATTTTTCAGGTAACTAGTTCCACTTATTATGATAGCTACCCATAGTTATAATTTACTAATTGATACGGTAAAAATTCATGCATTTATACTATAAAAATGTGTAGAAATTATTCTCAATGGATAATTAGGTTGAAAAAAAAAAGGCTCATGCTTCTTTTGTCCCTTAAGTTTTTTCCCTTCAAAATGAAGAATGTACATTCACACTTTGTTCTCACACCCAACGGTCTGCACAATTCACACTCTTTTTTTCCTCTTGAAAACTAAAAAGTTTTTTTTCTTTTTTCTTTACTACTATTCCCAGATAGAACATGAACTACCGTCCCATGTACTACTAATATTACTGTTATCTTCATGAGAAGTAGACTGAGGATAATTACATGAACATAGGTTTAATCTACAAAAGTACATGTGATGTTCCATTTGACTTTGTTCATATGACCAACTTGGTATCTTCCAATCCAACAATCTCGAGGAGTCATCAGCATCAAAGCTATAATGAGAATCCTCTGTTGCGGCTAAAGAATCAGCACAAGAATAATGATCATCTTTTCCATTTGATGATTTTGGTTCTGAATTATTACTTGCAGTATTGCTTCCAGAACATTCTGTAACACGCAACAAAATATTTACACAATTAGATCACTAAAAAAAAAAAAAGTATTGATTGATAACATATAACAAATGGTAAGTAATCTGTCATAACACGGGTTAAATTACACCGATAATATAAAGATTCTTGATATTGTCAATGAATGTACTTAAATTCTTTATAAATTAAGAGATGATGAATAGGGAAGAGAACAATGTGAGAAATTAAGGATAAATTTTGACTTAGACCTTGTTCATAAATTAGTGCTTTCTTTCTCAAATGACTTCTCCAATAGTTCTTTATTTCATTATCAGTTCTTCCAGGCAATTGTTTAGCAATCTTTGACCACCTGTAAATTAAGTCATAAACATTAAACTTAATAAGCAAAATGAAATAGAGCAACATTATATTGCTAGTGTAAAGCATTTGTCCAGCATTTTTTTAAACATAAAAAAGAAGGAAGACTAATTACTTGTTTCCCATTTGTTTCTGGAGTTTAATAATTAGATGTTCTTCATCTTCAGTGATATGGCCATGTTTAATGTTGGGTCTAAGGTAGTTCATCCATCTCATTCTGCAACTTTTCCCACTCCTCCTTAACCCTGCATGGAACCAAAATTTGAACACTGTTAAAAAATAGTTAATCTAAATAGTCGTTCACCCGACATGCAACAATTTAAATTAAAAATAGTCAGCGGATGTGTAGCATATGTATAATGTGTATAATAGTTATAATCAATGTATAATTTATGTGTACAGGATAGAAAAAGTAAAGTGTGAATTTGACCAGCTATTTGTGTCGAGACTCCGAATAAAAGGATTTGATGCTATGCAACAAACCGACCTACAATTGATTTGTCCCTTTGGGCCTAGGCTCGCATGGTGGCTTTAATTAAAGTGTATCACTAAGGTCTAAGGGGCTTACTTCTTCATACACCTAATATATATCCAGCGTGTTTTGTTGATATGAGATTTGCCTAGACTATTACATTCTATCAGTTTGAAATATTATTACCTGATGCTTTTGCTAAGGCATCCCAACGACGTTCGCCTAAAATGGCGACAACATATGCCAATCTCTCGTCTTCCTCGTCGAGCCAAGGCCCTTTTCGTAAATTCTCATCTTGCATGGTTATATGTTGCAATTGGAAAGCCATATTGTATATATGATGTATGCTATGGTTGCAGCAACTTGAGAAAGTGTCACTCCTTATATAGTAGTAGTAGTATTAGTACACATACAAAGATGGAAAATTGCATGGAGAAATTAATTACCTGGCAAAAGTAGGTGGATATTGTACACTAGCTAGTTTGTGGCAACACCACTATTGGCTTTAGGTAGATATATTCATCCTCTTGAGACTTCTATATTAGGTCATCAAAAAGGAATTTTCAGTTTTCATTTAATATTATAACAGCTGATGATCAGGGGCGGATCTAGAAGGTCGGTAATAAGTTCATGTAAAATCAATAGCATTTACCAGACCCGATAAATACATACTAAGAAAATCATCAAATATCTGTAGATATTTAATTGTGAACTCAATTATTATTTTAGTTTTAACTTTAGATTGTTGCAGGAACCCATAAACTTTAAATCTCGAATCTATCAGTCTATGATCTATATCCCTTTTTTGCATCACTAGTTTTGGTATAGTACACAAAGGTTGCATTGTCTGCTATATAACTGCTTAATACCATACAGATTGCATAAAGAATTTGTCTTATTTTCATTATAATAATGTCTAACTTGAACTTTGAATATGCATGAGGTCACACAGAAAAAAAAACAAAGGTTAAGCATACATAATGCTTTGTGGTGCATAGAAGAAATCCAAAAGATGTATCTGCCCAAATCTTTCCTCAATTAAAGATTTATTTTGTGGGGGCATGCATCTCAAATTCTTAAATTTCACAGCTTTGTTTTGAGTTGAGACACATGGACATATTGAAACTTAACACCGTTGTGAAAGACTAAATCATCACATGAGTATGCTATATCAATTATTCCCTTCGTCCCAATTTATACGAGTTTGACTAGGCGCGAAGTTTAAGAAAGAAAAAAAAACTTTTAAATTTTGTGGTCTAAAACAAGCCAAAGAAACTTTTGTGGCTAAAAATCTTTCATTAAAGGTAAATTGAGAATTTTAGAGCTAAATTGTTGCTAAACATATATATAATAGTGTCATTCTTTTTTTAACTGGCTAAAACGAAAAACGTGTCATATAAATTGGCCTGAGGGAGGGGAGTATCATCTTGTTTCCCCCCCCCCCCCCCCCCCCCACCACACACACACACACATTATGCATTATGCCAGTTTGTGTTGCTTGAATCTTGTTATTCTAAGTAAAGACATGTTCATATTTACGCACTTTCAGCCGATCTAATATAGTAGTTTCAAAATTGGACGTGAAAGTTTCTTTTCATCCAGCTCAATAGGTACACCAAATAACGTTGAGCACAAGAAAATTTATCATCAACATGATGATTGGAATGAAAACTAGAAGCACGACTTGACTGTACTTGATTCAAGATAACTAAACCATCGATAACAGTAACATAATCATGAGAATTTTTAATACGTTTGTATAGCGACAACTGAAATTTCAATAGTTCCTAATTTGCTTTAAGAGACAAATTATTTAATATTTAGAACAAAATGAATCAAAGTAATCGACATGCATCAAAGAATTCATATAATCAAAACTCTAATCAAAGAACAGACCATTAACAGGTTCCTAATTAACAGCATTTGGTGACATAAGATCACATACAGAGGATCATCAATTCATGGAAGTTGTCCGCAACTATTGATGCACATATTAACCATTAGATTATGATCAATAACCAACTGTGGTGGATTAGTAAGTAAATCATTCATCCTTAATCAGGATCTTGAGTTCAAACCCTAGGTCTGAAAATCGCATTATCTAGGGAGTACTTTACCCCCAATGTGAGACTTCTTGGTGCAAAAAACTTGACGATGGCTAGACTGACAAAGGGGTCGCAGCGACCAGGCCCAGAGGATTGTTTACCAAAAACACAAGCTTCTGCAAACTTGTACCAATGTAGTACTTCATTCTACGATAAACATATAAAACATTCATATGTATAGATATCATGATCTACATCTTCTGAAGATCACCTTAAAACAAGTATTGCGATTAATAAAGGAGTTTCTCTATTTATAACACTTCCCACCTATCAAATTCAAGTTTACGATACTAGCTATACAGCAAAAAAAGAAAGAAACAAAAAAATACTTCTTTCAAGAGAAAGAAAAAGAAATGCTCAGAATAAAAATCCTGGAGAAGTCCTCTTTTCTTTGGCTTTTGCCCTCCCTGTCCTGATTACTGTAAATTAAAACTGTATAATATCGTAATTTCATGCTCCAGAGAGTTCATTGCAAGAATAAAAATTTCTCCTGACGAAAATTACAGAACAAATTACAACAAGATACTTCCACAAACCATTCTTGAGCTGCAGCACACGACTAGTGATAATCAAAATACATTCTTGAATTATACCCTGCTGCAATGCCTGTCATCATCTTCAATGATCCGGCACATTGAAAACAAAAAAAGAACCAAAAAAAGAAAACAGGAGTAAAATGAATACCACTATAACAGAAGAGCATGGTTGATGCAAGCATCCAGTTCTGAGTAGGCGTGTTTAATCCTGCACTTGAAGGATCAGGAATAACGATCAACGTGTTTTTATGGTTTTACCCTCCTTGTCCGGAAGCAGCTTCTAATCTCTGCCATCTTAACTCTCGTTGTTTTTCCAGCTCAGTGGCTCGAGCTGCTTTCTCGGCATACTGTTTCTGGCAATCCTCAAACAAATCGGCGTCCATTTCAAGGAACATTTTGCGGACATTTATAGTCAGCCCATGGACAGCCTGATTCCAATGACTCCTTATATTCTTTTCCAGAGCCTCAAAAATTATTGGTAAAATGACATTCCGATTCTGGGCAATCAGACCCACAATGTGCTCGTTATTCCATAAAAATAAAGCTCGTTCTGCAACCTGAAAAATATAAATTTACTTCAAAGACACCCCAATGATATTCAAACTGGCTTTTTATAGACCTGAGGATCCACCTCAGACAAGAATAAAAATTACTGAAATAACCTGGGGACATTTAAAACTTCTTTCTAATGTTCTTCAAATAGAAAATAACATCAGATATTTTTGTTATTCTACAATGATTTACTCCCCTCCATTCCAAATTATATGAGGTTTGTTTGGCTGGGCATGGAGTTTAAACATGCCATAAGATTTCTGTCTCTATAAAAGCATGTCATTAAGGATAAATTGGAATGTCTAAAGTTTAAATTGTTTCCAAATATAGAAATGTGTCATTCTGTTATGGCACGGACTTATAAAAAAAAATAGTGCCGCATAAAATGGAACAACGGAGTACCATAAACAAGTAACATGTCCAATGAATAACACTAAACCAAAAATGACACCCAAAAAGTCTATCCTCGAAAGGAAACAAGGAGGAATAGGAGCTGAGATAGCAGGGACAGAGTCTGTTTGCACTAGTTTTGAGTGCGAACTTACCCAGCTTTTCATCTATTTATCACGTGTGGTCTCAGCCACTGCGGGCTACGAATGCAAATTTTCAGGTACTCGAAGTCTAGAAGAGTGTACTAAACAAGGAGAAAAGACAGCTGATTCCCGAAGCTTAAATGAAGAAAGGAAAAGTCAAACCTGTTATTAGCAGTTCCAACTTCCACGGAAAAGAAGAAATCTAAATAACATTCCAAGATGTGATTGGGCTATACCAGCTTGTCCACAGAGGTTTTACACCTTGTTCTCTTCCCCAGTGGCATTTAGAATAAAGAAAATTCAGCAAATTGGTATTCAGGTTCACACTCAAAAAACCAAAAAATAAAAAATAGTAATAAAAAAAAGAGAGGAAAAAAAAAAAAAGAAGGGGGAAGGTCTGAGAGGCATTACCATTAACCTCTGCGCTGATAATAAGGCCTTAATACTCTAGTTTAGCTAAATTCGCATCTCCTTGAGGCTTAAATAACAGTTGTCCCCATGTTCCAAACACTAACTTTAATAATCCTATGGCTATTATCTCTCTCTCTCTCTCTCTTCTGATACACTTTCAAGTGAACTTCATAATGCCAAACTTTCCAGTCAGGAGAGTTTATTAAATAATATAACCAGCGAAGATGGTGGTAAGTCATTTTCCAGAATCTGGTCTTTAATTAAGAAACTCTTTTTTTTTTTTTTTTTTGAAACTGTAATCCAAATACAGTTCTTAATTAGAAACAAATTACTCCCTAAGTTTCATTTATGTGACCAAGTCTTAATGTGCATGGAGTTTAAGGACAAAAAGAAAGATTTTTGAAACTTATGGTTTTAGACATGCCATAACATTTGTATAGATATAAGATTTTTATGAGTAGTGGTCTTAAATATGCCATAACATTTGTGTGGCTATAAAAGCTTATCATTAAGGCTAAAATGGGAAAGTTAAAATAACATCTTTTCCAAATTTAGAAAGGGATCATCTCTTCTTAACAGACTAAAAAGAAAATAGGGTCAAATAAACTAGAACTGGGCTAAGTAATCTACTTAAAGAGAATAGAATCCATAGGACAAATTCACAGAACAAGACGCCCTCATTTCCTCAAGGCCAGAAATAAACAAAGGGAGGTCTAAGAGAATAATGTGTTTCGCCAATTTTTTTCTTTCATAGTGGGAACAAGTGTATCAAGATATGCAGACAGCTTGAGATCATGAGTAGAATCTAAAGGACAAGAAGATCATTTGGCTTTGCATAATTGAGATTACATTGAAATTTTTATATAGTATCACCTATTTAGGCAAATACCACCTTACTGAAACTATAAAATGGAAAAGTAGAAGTTGTTGGATCGATGGGTAACTAAACTCCCAACACTGGCCAAAACTAGCTTAACCCAAACTCAAATTGCATTAACCCATTATGACACAGTCTCCCCTTCTTTTGCCAAGCCAACAGTCATCCCCAAACTGACGACATTAATTTTTTTTTTGAGACTGGTAACATGTATATTTATATATATATATATTAAACCTGCACCATGACAGTGCAGCCATACTTACAAAAAAAAAAAAAAAAAAAAACACCCCACCATGCTGAGGACTACTGCTTCACAAGGAACCTAACATATCAACTAGTGATTCAGCCTCTTCTACATAGTTTTCTTTATACCAAAAGTGAAACAAAATGACACAATTCATCTTGATTTTCTGCATAGAATTGCATTTGTCTTCAAAAACTCTATTGTTCCTCTCCTTCCAAATTATCCACCAAATAACTGCTGGGACAAGTTTCCACCAACTCTTTTGTCTTACTGCTCCCCCATTATAGTTCCAGCACTTCAATAGCTCACAGCTGTTCGCCGGCATAGTCCAACTTAGTCCTACCATGTTCAAGAAAAATTGCCACAATTGTATAGTGAAAGGACAATGTATAAATAAGTGTGAGTTACTTTCTCTGGCTGCATCACACAGAACACATCTAGTACATAGATGAAAACCCCTTCTCCTTAAGTTTTCCTGGGTGAGACATGCTTCTCTTGCTACCAGCCAAGAGAAACATGAAACCTTATACGGTGCCTTAGTCTTCCAAATGGATTTCCATGGCCACTGATCGGATTGTGTATATTGCCTGAGCTGATAATTGTATGCTGATTTGACAGTAAAAACACCATTATTTCCATGTTTCCAGTACAAAGAATCCTCAGATTCTTTAAAACCTTGAAATTGTTCCAAGGTCTTGAATAATTCCACAGCTCTTTCCAATTCCCAGTCATGTAGTAATCTTCTGAAAGTAATATTCCATCCATGTACTCCTTTAGCTGATTCAAGTTTTACCTCCGGTAGAGTAACAATATTATAGAACTCAGGAAACAAATCTTTTAAGGATCCATGCCCAAGCCAGTTGTCATGCCACAAGAGAATTTTCCTTCCATTGCCCACTTTTATACTGATATTTTTGGCCAGAGATGGCCACAATGATCTAATAGCTTTCCAAACACCCACTCCAAAGGGACTATTAACTGACTTAGAGCACCACTCTTCTTCTTGGCCATATTTATCATGCACAAACCTCCTCCATAATGCATTGACCTCCATGTTATATCTCCACAACCACTTCATAAGTAAGCTTTGATTATGGATTTTGAGATCCCTAATGCCAAGTCCTCCATCCTTCTTACTGGTGATGAGGCAGTCCTATTTAACCAAATGGATTGCTTTCCTTTCTTTGTTGCCTTGCCAAATGAAATTTCTCCTCAATGAATCTATTCTTTTCAGAACATTAGATGGGATAGGAAACAGAGACATGACATATGTGGAGAGGGCATCCAGTACACTGTTGACTAAAATGACTCTGCCGCCCAATGATAAATACTGCCCCTTCCAATTAGCAAGCCTCTTTTCACACCTTTCCAAAACATCATTCCAAATTTCCAGAGCTTTACTTTTTGCACCCAAGGAGAGTCCTAGATAAATGGTGGGTAAGGCTCCCACCTCACACCCAAGAATTTCTGCTAGCACTTAGAATATTTTCCACTTTATTGACTGGAAACAACATACTCTTATTCCAGTTAACATGTAGCCCTGATACGACTTCAAAAATCACCAAAATAGACCTCAAATATTCCACCTGGCTGATATCTGCATCACAAAAAACCAGTGAATCATCTGCATATAGTAAATGTGTGATCTCAGTGCCATTGTTCCCCCCAACTGCAGCTCTAAATCCCTTCACAAAACTCCTTTCCTTTGCTACCTGAAACATCTGATTACACCCTCCATGGCAATGAGAAAGAGGAAAGGTGAAAGAGGGTCACCCTGCCTCAAACCTCTTTCTGAGGCAAAAAAGCCTTCTGGTGAACCATTCACCAAAACTGAAAATTTTACTGTCTTTATGCAGAAAGAAATCCATTTAATCCACTTCACCCCAAAACCCATGTCTTTTAGAACTTTAAGTAGATAGTTCCAATTAACGTGGTCATATGCCTTCTCAATATCAAGTTTGCATAATATGCCTGCTTTCTGTCCTTTAAGTCTAGAATCAACACATTCATTTGCTAACAAAGCTGCATCCATAATTTGTCTACCTCTTATGAAAGCCATTTGGTGTCCATTTACCAACTTGTTGATCACTCTTTTAAGCCTCTCTGTGAGCAACTTAGAGATGATTTTATACACACTCCCAATCAGGCTAATGGGTCTGAAGTCTTTTAGTCTCTTGGCACCATTCTTCTTGGGGATTAATGCAATATAAGTTGCATTAAAGCTCTTTTCAAAGAATTCACTTCTATGGAAATTCCTAACAGTGTTCATCAGATCCTCTTTCACAATCTCCCAGCAGCAATGGAAAAATCCCATAGAAAAGCCATCTGGACCCGGAGCTTTGTCAGCTGCACATGATTTCAGACAGTCGATCACCTCTTGTTCTTCAAAGTCTCTCTGTAGCCAAACATTTTCCTCTTCAGTAACTCTGAACTCTCCTCTTAGATTGAAGCTAGGTCTCCAATATTCTGTCTCCGTGTAAAGTCTCCGATAGAAATCCACAATTTCCCCCTTAATTATTTGTGGATCAGTGATGGTATCTCCCTCCACTTCTAGACTGTCAATGTGGTTGTACCTCTTATGGCAATTAGCCATCCTCTGAAAGAACTTAGTGTTCTTATCCCCTTGCTTCAGCCATAGAATTCGAGATCTTTGTCTCCATGAGATTTCCTCATTTTTTGCCACTTCATGATACTCCGTTTGTAAACTTGCTTTCAAAAGTAGTTCATCTTCTGTTAAGGTTCTTTGCTCCTGTATGGAATCTATAGAGTTGATTTTGTATAGGATATCTGCTTTCTTGACCTTCAGATTCCCCCCATTTAAAGCACTCCACTCCTTCAGTTTTGATTTCAGGAACCTCAGTTTACAGGCCAGAATATATTCTGGTCTACCTGATTCTTCACAAGATGTCCACCATTCCTCCACCCTTTCCTTGAAACCTGCAACCTCCATCCACCAATTCTCAAATTTAAAATATGATTTTGAGAAATCCCATTCTCCACATTTCAATGATATAGGGGAATGATCAGAGATAATCCTTGGTAAAACAGATTGTTTAATCATGCTGAACTTTTCATCCCATTCCACAGAATGCAAAAATCTATCAATTCTTGAGGAACATTCATAATTATCACCCCTATTCTTGAGCAACCTGAATCAATTCTTGAATACCCTAAACAAATCCAAAAGGTTGCTCAAGTGGTTCAGGGTGTTCAAAATTCTTTCCAACGTCCAAGGTTCGATACCCAAGGGCAACTTCTTTTTATATGTTTAGCTTTTGTTGTTTTTCCGAACCCCCTGAGTGAAAATACTGAATCCGCCACTGGGTGAAAGAGTTCCATGGACTTCTTGTTTTGCTGGTAACCAAGATCTTATTATGCAAAGAAGTAATTTCAGGGCTTTGACTGCAACAGTTAAGGAAATAAGTAGTTCAACCTATTACTGTCTTCAGTTATCAGTAGGGCATTATTTTCATCAAAAAAGGAGTTTACTTATGACTAAATTAAGCTAAGAAAACTGTTATGCTCACATTTAAAAAACAACATAAGTAATATTTTTTATATTGGAATTCATTGGCATTAAGGTGGTTCACATTTCCTTTATGAAATAACTACCAAAAGAGTATTACTACTGTGGTTACAAATTCCTCTCAGAGTTACTTGCTTCACTTGGACTGCACTGAAGGAAGCATGCCTAACACAAGACAATCTTAGAAGGAGAGGTGTAATCGTCGTTAACATGTGTATCATGTGCAAGCAGACCAATGAGAGTGTCAACCATCTATTTTTGCACTGCCCTGCAGCAGCTAGCCTCTGGTTTTTCTTCTACTCTATGCTTGGTCTACAATGGGTAATGCCCTTCAACATCAAAGATGCATATGCTAGCTGGATACTCTGGAGAGTTGACAAATCCATTAAAAGAATCTGGAGAATGATCCGAGCAGTAATTTTTTGGACCCTATGGAAGGAGAGAAACAGCAGATGCTTTGAAGGAATCTCAACTCCTATTTGCTCTCTAAAGTCTAGGTGTTTAGTTAGTCTTTTTAGTTGGCATTTTTTTGCCCCTGTAAACAATGTGGGTAACTTTCTAGACTTTGTCAGCTCCTTTTCTCTAGTTCAGTAGAGATAGGATATCTTTAGATTGTTCTACAGGTTTTTGCCAAGTCTGTCAGCTTTTCCCATCTGTAACCTTGCATCTTCTTGATGTTTTACTAATGAATTTTATTACTTTACCAAAAAAAAAAACAAAAAAAAACTTATCTGGACAACCCAAATGCACACCAAGATAGTTAATTTGAGATAGGCACAGGAATTATATACGTCAAATTATAAGGCTATGATAATCTACTAGGTGATGGGACCTTTCAATAGGAGGTCTAACTTGGTTTTGATGAATAAATCGCGAAGCAACAAAATACAGAAGCGAAAGTAGAACTGAGTATTCTAAATCAAGTATAGAAGGTGATTCTCAGCAGAAACTGTAATGACTAAGGAATTGCACAGGAAGACTTAATTGCTTCAGAATTTGAGAGGCTTTAAGGCCTGTCGATGGAACCTGATTCAGTGAGATGGTCCTTTACGCATAGTGGACACAAGTTCCTGACTTCCTGGGTACATCGTTAACTTCTTGCTATTTCTGGCCATGATACTTGATATGGAGTTCTGCATGTTGCTCGGACTCTCCAAAAATGATGCCGCACCCGTGTCGGATCTTTCAAAAATACACTACTTTTGGAGGATCCGACACGCACCCGTGTCCATTTTTGAAGAGTCCGAGTAACATAGGACTTCCGCTCCATAAAAAGGTTAAAGTAGCAAATTTTCGTTGGTTAGTCACTTGTGAAGCTGTTTCGAGTTTCGACCCAGCATAATTTGCAGTGAAGGGGGATGGACATGTGCAATAGATGCTTCATATGAGAAAAGAGATGCAGAAGACACCAATGATCTCTACTGCCCCTAATGTTTCCCAGATATGGAATCTATTCTTTTGCATCCTTGGTATTAAACAGGTCATCCAAAAAACTGTCGAGGAGTTGCTGTTATGATGGAGAACAGGCCTAAAAAAGGTACAAGAAGGACTAGAGCACCATCCCTACCTGCGTTAGGTGGTTTCTGAAGGATATGACTGAAAGATGCTTTGAAAGGAAAAGGGAAAAAAAAAAAGATGCTTTGAAAGCATATTGGATTCTAAATCGGGGCTCAATTCAAATGTATTTTCTCTAGCTTTTTGGTGAGGATGAAAAATGTTTACAATGTAAACATTCTGATCAAATTCCTCAGTTCCTTCCAGGATTAGACAGATTCATCAAGCATTTCAATTTTGTAATCTTATAGTGTGCATAGGTAGTGCTGCTTTGACGCAATAAAATCTTACTTATCTATCAACAAAATGGCAAGGGAGAATATAACTTTTGGACCACTAATCACATCCAAGTGTGTGACTTTGATATTCTGTTATGGGTGTATAAAACAATGTAAAAGAAACAACTCGAGGAAAATTGCTAATGTGAAGTCTTAACCATTTTAAAGAGAGTTGAATTTGCTTCTACTAAATTATTAGTACTTCTTCCATCTCTTCTGCACAAGGTTTTTTTATGCCAAGAGATTGAAGCGATAATCATTACATATCAAAGTATTCATAAGGGTTGATGAGACTAAGAGCCCGTTTGGATTGACTTATAAGTTGGCTTATAAGCTGTTTTCAGCTTTTTTTAGTGTTTGGCTGGCCAGCTTAAAGTCATTTTATGCTTAAAATAAGCTCAAAAAAATAATTGAACCCATTTGACTTAGTTTATCTAAAGCAGCTTATAAGCTGAAAACAACTTATAAGCCAAAAAAAATAAGTTGGACTACCCCAACTTATTTTTTTCAGCTTATAAGCTGCAAACAGCTTTAAGCTGTAAGCCAATCCAAACAGGCTCTAAAGCATCTTTCAAACTTAGGAGCTTCACAAAATTCTAATGGGAAGTCCTCTATACATAACTAAGGTAAATTTTGAAGGATAATCTTTCTGAAGAAAATCTGAAGGATAAAAGGATAAATTTTGGTTGTGGGTTGTAGAGGAATATCATGAAGGGATGGGATCATTTCGTGGAAAATATCTCATTCAAGGTCGGAGATGGGAGGAGAATATACTTTTGGGGACATAACCGCTGCGGGAACATATTATTGAAAGATGATTTCCAGAGTTTGTATAGAATATCTTGCCAAAAGACTTGACTATTCAACAAATTAGGGGGGCACACGGTGGAGAGACTTTTTGGGATTTGAGATTTAAGAAGGGGTTTCCAAGATTGGGAAGGGAGTGAGTTTCAAATGTTGATAGACTTGCCTCATAGGCAAGTCAATCCAGTGGATGATCCCGATGTTTGGTGGTGGGGCTTGGGAAACAATGAAGTGTTCTCTGTGAAGTCTTTTTATGAGAAAATTTTGGTTAGGGAGGAGATTGATTTCCCTTGTAATGCAATAAGGGTTCCAAGCGTGCCGAGGAAGGTGTGTTTTCTCACTTGGCTAGCCACTAGAGAGGTGATCCTGACAACGGAAAATCTTAGAAAGCGGAAGGTTGTTTGCGTCAGTTGGTGTTACATGTGCAAGGAGACGGCCGAGGACGTGGACCATCTTCTCCTACATTGCGGGATTACCATGAGATTATGGTCGGATATGTTTAAGTGGTTTCACATTCCTTGGACAATGGCAAGAACTGTGAAAGATTTGATGATTGGTTGGAAGAGTGGGAGGAGGAGGAGAAGACGAAGGGCTTGGAAAATGGTTCCACTTGCTCTAACGTGGGTAGTCTGGAGAGAGAGGAATAGGAGAGCTTTTGAAGGAGTAGAATCGAGTTTCTCTTAGTTGAGTAGCCTCCGCTCCCTTATTTTCTTTTGGTACAAACAGAAAGTTCTTTGTTGTATAGATGATTGGATGGAATTTGTAGTGAATCATATTTTGTAGATTCTTTATCTTTTGGTATACCACATGTATACAGCCAGTTTGGCCGTGTTTATGAATGAAAATACCTTTCCTTGATCAAAAAAAAAAAAAAAAGGAGCAAAAAAGTCAATTAATGCAAATCGGCCACAAAAAGCCCGGTACATTCATCCCGCTCGTACACTTGCCGTGGACAATGATGGTTAAGTGAGAGCTCTAATCTTAGGTATGATAACTATAAAATAGACAAAGAAAGACATTGAACTGAAAGTGGTAATGAAGTATTTCAAAAGAACTCCATCCACTTCCACAGTCAGTTGTATGACCCCCTTCCCCTCCCCTTTAACTAGCACGCATTGCCAATTACATGCACCATAGTGGATGACTAAGAGGATCAGGCTAGGTGTAACAAGGAATATAGTTACTTGGAGCTAGAAAAGGTAATGGAAGAAGTTCCATCTACCTCATTTGGAGAATAATGAGAAAAAAATATTACAAGAAGTGAGAGACACTCCCTACCAACAAAAATTGCAATAAGCTCCACATATAATAGCAGAAAGTAACTTGAAAAAAGACTCATAATAGAGAAATTGTCTGCAAATACATAATTGAAGTAACTTATACTATAGTTACGGGTGAGATAGCAACTAATTTGAAAAGTTAATAACTTTGGCAGGTAAAGGTTTTCATCTAAGAACCCATCTTATTCATTTTCTTTCACCAAGATACTTACACATAGGCAGATGATCTTTTGAAAATGACACCTAAACAGTGTTTCAAAGGCTCGCCTAGGCACACCTGAGCCCTAAATCTAGGTGCAAAACACACTGAGCGCTTCGCCTCGCTGAGTCGGCACTTTAGTGTAGTCACTAAGGTGCTAAGGCGAACACTTCATTGCAAATAGGCGTTGTTCAAAAGAGGTGACACTAAACAACAAAAATTTCACTTAATTGTACTTTTTAAATTTGTTTATCCACTTAAATTTTCTTCCCACTTAATTGTACTTTTTAAATTCATTTGTCCATATATTTGTTATTTATGGTCATAATTATTGTTCTTGAGTTTCATTTTTATCTTCTTAATATTTCCTTCATTTGTGCCTTTCTTTATTCAAGCCAGCGCTTTGCGCTTAACGCTGCAACAAACCTCATTGCTTTTTGCACCTTTCGCCTCTGATAACAATAATAACATTGCACCTAAAAGACAAAATGAGAAAGAAAAGGAAAGGAAACACCTTCTGGTATCTTACCAACCAAAGACAGAAAATACAATCAAGGCATTTTCTGTTTTTCCAAACTTTACAATCTAAAATATGTACTCAGCAATCCTTTTTTTATATCCGTACACAAGTGGTATATAAAAGTAGAGAATCCAGACAAAAGTATGATTCAACAAATAGTTCCAATCCTCTGCACACGAGCACATCCACCAAGCAATAAGAAAATAAAAATAAAAAAGTGCCATAAAGAAGTTACTAGATGCATTCACTAAATTAACAACCAAGGAATCAGGTAAATGGCGGCAATTAATGGCTTTGAAGTTTCTCCTAACCTGGAAATGCGGGCTGTTAAGGCAACGAGCAATCTGTCGAAAAAGAGGAACCATACAACGCTGAAATTCAGCAGCTTGCGCGGCTTCCAGCACTTCTTCAACTTCCCCAATAAATAAAACTTCCTTTTGGCAATTAGTAACAGGCCAGTACTTCAACAAACCCCTTATAACCGTATCAGCCAACTTATAATCCTTCTCGACAAACTGAACAACACAATACGACAACTGTTGATGATACATTACGATTGGTTTCGGCTTATGCAATGGTATAAGAGCTCGTACAAGAAAAAGCTTATGTTCCTCTTTCATAGGCAACGCGAAACCATTTATAATACTCCCTAAAATCTCCAACAACTCACCAATCCCACAATGTCTCTCCGTCTCATAAACAAACCTATAAAAGATATTATTAATCGCCTTCCTTATAAACGGTCTATGCACCATAAACTTCCCATATATCCGATGAAGTATCATTTTCAAATATTCCCTCTCCCTCTGATCCTCACTCTCAAACATATCCAATAACTTCAACACAAACGAATGATCGATAAACCTCTTAGCAACCTTAGTATCAGTATCCGTACTCACGATATACCTCATTAACAACTCGTAAACTAATTGTAAATGTGGCCATGATGGCTCGAGATATGATTCTTCTTCATCAGGTTCTACATTTTCCGACCCTGTATTCTCATAACACGTCGGGCCCAAACATCGAAATATATTAATCGATATCATCTTTAACATCTCTCCTTGGTTACCTTCACTTATTTTCATAGCATTACATTGTATACAATCAATAAGTTCAACCAATGTTTGTCTTTTTATCTCTTTTTCCCTAACAAATGAATTCATTGTATTATTATTATTATTGAATTCAAATTGATAACAACAAACCTGAATTTTCCTTAAGAATAAACTCTGCCTATCAGACATTGACACGTCTTTCAACATCGGAAGGTTCTCGATTTTTTGTGATGACGTCACGTTCGTCGTCATTATTCCGGCGGTGCTTCTAGAAGAGTGGTTAACGACAACTACATTTGTACCGGAGCTCCGGTGACCCGACCCGAAATCCGATTTCGGTACCTTTTTCTGCCCTCGCTTAATGATTTTATTCAACATTCTATTCAAAAAAAAAAAAAAAAAAAACCTAAGTTATTAGCATATCAAACATTAAAAACAATAACATAATCTCCTCCTTCTGTTGAGATTAGCAGTAATTACGATTTACGAGCACTTGATTTTTTTTCAAAATGTGCTAATTTTTGTAATTTTTTTGGAAATGTGGATCTAGTGAGAGGATTGTAGAGAGAGGAGAAAATGAACGGTGATCGGACGGAAAAGTATTTTCCGGCGATCAAACGGAGAAAATAGAGGGAGAGAAATGTAAATAAGAGATAATTTAAGAGAGATATTGAAAAAATGGAAAAGTAGCAGTAAGAGAGAGAGTGGTGAAAGTTGGGATAATTTAAAATGGAGGGGCTAATTTGGAAAATAATTTTTCTTCTTTCATTTTTATTCCTTTCTTTTTCTTATTTATTTTATTTAATTAATAAAAATATCATCAAAAGTTTACTACTATTAATTACTCTTCATCTCAATTTAAGTATCTTAGTTTGACTAAACACTTATGGAAATGCTTGGAGGCTAGAGGTGTACCTGTAGCGTACATTAGGGGGGTGATCAAGGACATGTATGAGGGAACCAAGACCAGGGTAAGGACAGTGGGAGGAGACTCGGAGCACTTCCCAGTAGAGATGAGGCTGCACTAGCGATCAACTCTTAGCCTATTTTTATTTGCCTAAGTGATGAATTGTTTGACGTAGCAAATTCAAGGTGAGGTGTCATGGTTTATGTTATTCGCGGATGACATAGTCTTGATTGACGAGACACGCAGCGGAGTGAACGCTAAGCTGGAGGTTTGGAGACAAACTCTGGAGTCTAAAGGGTTCAAGTTGAGTAGGACCAAGATAAAGTACATGGAGTGTAAGTTCAGTGACGTGACGCATAAGGCTGGCGCGGAAGTGAGGCTTGGTACCCAGGCTATCCAAAAGAAAGAAAATTTCAAATATCTTGGGTCTATTATACAACAAATTGGGGATATTGATGGTGATGTCTCACATCATACTGGTATAGGGTGGATGAAATAGAGGCTCGCTTCAGGAGTGTTGTGTCATAAGAAGGTGCCACAAAAACTTAAAGGCAAGTTCTACAAAGTGGTTGTGAGACCGACTTTGTTGTACGAGGCAGAGTGTTGGGCAGTCAAGAACTCTCACGTCCAAAAGATGAAAGTTGCAGAAATGAGAATGTTGCTATGGATGTGTGGGCACACTAGGCGAGATAGGATTAAGAATGAAGAGATCCGAGATAAGGTGGGAGTGGTATCAATGGAGGACAAGATGCGGGAAGCGAGACTGAGATGGTTTGGGCATGTGAGGAGGAGAGACACAGATGTCCCAGTGCGGAGGTGTGAGAGGTTAGCTATGGATGGTTTCAGAAGAGGTAGAGGTAGGCCGAAGAAGTATTGGAGAGAGGTGCTTAGACAGGACATGACGCAGTTCCAGCTCACCGAGGACATGACCTCAAATAGGAGGTTATGGAAGACTCAGATTAAGGTAGAAGACTAGTAGGTAGTTGCAGTTTTGATCTGTAGTCTATTGTCCTTTGATTCTTGCTACTGTATGTTGTTTCCTATACCTCGATTATCTTATTTATCTGTGGTAGCTACTGCTTCCTTTTCTCAGACTGTTCTATCATAATTTTTTCGCTTTCTTTAGTTTTATTTTCATTTTGCTTTGAACTGCTCGTGCTTATCTGACATTTTCTCGTCGTATTTTCTCTTGAGCCGAGGGTCTTCCGGAAATAGCCTCCCTATCTTCCGAGATAGAAGTAAGGTTTGCGTACACTTTACCCTCCCCAGACCCCACATTATGGGATTTCACCGGGTATGTTGTTATTGTAGTTTGACTAAACACGGAGTTTAAGAAATAAAGAGAGACTTTTGAATCTTAGTACTAAATTAAATACGTGTATAATTTACTAAAATGTTATTTGGATATATAGTGTATGATATTTAAATTATCAACTTACTAAATATCGAAGAGGCACTCTTTTTGGGACAGACCAAAAAGAAAAATAAGACACTAAAAATGAGACAGAGTAATTAGAACATATTGTGACCATATTATAATTTTTTTGTTTTGTATTTGGAATGATTCTATAGTTCAAATCGTTAAGTCACGAGTTCAAGTTACCGAAAGAGATGGATTGGGAGACGTTTTTCTCAAGTTGGGTAGTAGTTGATGCTAAGTGTACTTGAACTATGTAGTCCGTTGATGCAGTAATTCAACGTGTGTTGTTTTGATGGAAAAAAAAAAAGTTCACGAGTTCAAAATTCAAGATCAGTTGGACGTTACTCTTTTTAAAAAAAAATAAAAAAAAATTAATAATGTAAAAAATATTACTTTGTATTTTTCTTATACATTTGCTTAGATACATTAGTTAACATAAAACTTGAAGCTAAAACAATTAAATTATAGTTAGGTAACAAGAATTGGACACACACACATTAGAATGTGATGTGGGATTTCCACTTGCACAATACGGCAATGCTCTAAGCTCTTAAAGAATGTGTTTAACGAAAATTGTATACCATGAAGTTACATTAACACAAACTATATCAACATATACGAAAATAGAGTAACATCAAGTCAATGAGTGTGATGTTTGGTGCATATTTGTGTTTCTTCTTTTCTTTCTATCACAAGAATAAATTAGCATTAATTGTAATAACTATAAAAGTCACTGAGAGATGTGGTGGCCGGGATGAATGAAATTCCTCCACCCTTTATCAGAGAGCTCTGATTTGAGTCCTAAAATGAAACATATCATGATAGGAAGCGCTTCCTCTTTTAAGGGGTCTTATGCGGCGCGAAAACGAACTGATCGGGCATCCAAAAAAGGTATCAGACACTGAATGGAAAAAGAAAAGGAAAAAAAAAAGCACTATATAACCACTAAGATGTATGGTGAGATGAATGAGATTCCTTATCTCTTAACTAGAGGTCTCATGTTCGAGTTCGGAAAATCGAAAATCCCTAGTAAGAAACGCTTCTCTTTTAGTACACTTTACATGATATAAAGTGAATCTTGATTAGTCGAATCAATAACTTTGAATACCTTATAGTTATACAGAAACCCACTTGTATAGTGTTGTGACAAAAGCAACAAGAAGTAGATAGCAACCTACTTTGTGGTTTAGATGGAACTACGCCAAACCTGTCCCATGGAACTATGCCAGCCCAACAAATCCACGACAAATATAAGTGATCTGATGTCAAAGCGGCCAAAAAAGGTCTATCTTGTAATCATATTTATCCTTTATCCTTTCAATATATGCTAACTTTTATGAATAAGTTTTGAATTTTTCTAGAATATGGTTTCAAGATACTTTTTGTTTTTTGTTTAGAGAGAATGACAGATTTTAGAGTGCAAAAGTTGATGCATCTATTTTTTGAAGTGATTACGTATTCAGAAGTCAGATAAATCGTAGAAATCCATTTATCACAAACACTTACAACTAAAAACAATTTGAACTTATTAAAAATATTATTGTGAAATAAAACTTATTTAACCCTCTAAAAAGTAATAATATTATGTTTTCTAGGCAGAGGCGGACCCAAAATTTTAAGACGGTAGGGGCACCATTATCTTAACATACACGCCAACAAAATTTTTACTGATGACTAAGGGATAATACTGTGTCGGATCGGTCGGATCGGTTACTAATAGCGTAGCAGTGGCGAAAATACAAGTATATAGGCGAAAAAATTGTGTTGGAGCCGAGATTTGATCTTGGGTGGTGACCAGCGAGCACTTAGGGACACTCCTACCAACTAAACTACTTTTGCAATTATATTTGAGGGGTCCTTTTAAAATATATTATAGTTTTTCAAGGTATATATATATATGGTCTTTTTGGAAGTTAGGGGGCACGTGTCCCTCCACCCACCACGTTGGGTCCATCCCTATTTCTAGGATAGGTGGAGCATAAAAATAGGGAAGTAGTAAGTTGAGAAAAACTAAGTGTATTATGTTTTTGCATTTTTATTATTTAAATTTGATTTTAATATGTATTTTTACCTAATTTGTTACTTAACCATGATTTGATATGCATGTCTTGTCTTCTTCCTTTTTTTCTCCCAAACTGTTCTATCCTTTCCTTCGATTACTTTCATTTTTAGCACAATCAGGCTCCATCTTCTTATCAGAATAGCCATTTAGTTTGATTCTTGGGACTAGCCTTGAGTGCTAGTCATTTGGAATTGGCATCATATTGATTTAAGCATGAACGTCATGCCAATGTAAAAGAATCCCATAGCTAGCTTTTGGTTTCATTTTTCTTTTTGATAGTTGTTGTCCGCCTTAAATATTTTATTAGCTATCTATTACTTTCAGCTGCACAGATCGTGACTTGTTCACCATTATTAGGAGTCAAGTTAAACTTTGTTAATTAATTGGTGAAGTCGATTCAAATTTTCTATGATCTCATTTTGGGAAGATTTCTTATATAATGAGTATGTCGGATATATCCTTTACCAGTCATCGTGGAATTTGGATAATATTTGGGTTTTTTTCTTCTAGCTAGTACACGTTCTTATCTCTTGAAAAGTATTTTTCTTGGTAGGACCAACGTTTTCAATTTATTAATATGTCGTTGACATATTCTTTACATTTTGTAAATTCTGGTAGATTTATAATTTTAAATTTATGAGTTCTGGATTATAAGACACGATAGAAATAAATTATTTGTACATATTACGTAAATTTTTTAATACAAATATAGAGTTTGGATTAAAGCTACTAAACTCTACTGAACATATAACTTAGGTGTAGATCCGCCCTGCTTGTTCTTCTTTTTACTATTTTCTTTGTTTGTTCTCATTTCCCTTTGGTCAAGTGGATTTGTCTGGTTTTTCATATGTGACGTAAAAGAAGGAACTCCATCTTGTAGGAGGACAACCAGGTCGACGTAGTAGTTAAATAAATGACCACTCAACAGATCGTTGTCAAATTCGATAACTTATAATATCTACATGTTGTAACGTAGATAAATGCCCAGAAATACAGAGGAAACAGACAACACCATACCTGGGGTAATTCACAAGTGGGGTCTTGAGAATTTATAGAGATGAAAGGCATTCAAAATTTAATCGTTTTTTAATACGAAAATAACATTTGGACAATAATACTTCTGGACTAAAACACGGAAAGCCTTAACTTTGGAGATACCACAATCAAGCAACTCGAAATACAAAAACTTTAGAATATCTTTGTAACTTCATGAAAGTGAACTGGAATTCGAGATTGCACAAGTAAAACTCCATGTCAGTGTCATGGAGTTCTACAAGAACTTGCTTTCAAAAGAAGAAGAAAAAGGAAAAACACATCTTTGTAATTGAAAACTAATAATATTTCAAATGCTGGTTATATTTTAACAATTGATCCTAAAACAGGCTAGTAGGTATAACTTTTTTATGGGTGATAATGCAAGAGTTGACTCACAATGACAAGCGTATACTTGTAGGTCTCGTATCCAATTTTATCATGCATCTAGATTTGGACGAAAATCATAGCAGACCAAGACTCAAATATCAATATTGTTGAAAAAACATCGGGTAACTTGCTCTCATCAACATAGAGCCCGTTTGAATTGACTTATAAGTTGCTTATAAGCTGTTTTCAGCTTTTTTGAGTGTTTGACTGACCAGCTTAAAGTCATTTTATGTTTAAAATAAGCTCAAAAAAATAATTGAGCCCATTTGACTTAGCTTATCTAAAACAGCTTATAAGCCAAAAAAAATAAGTTAGACTACCCCAACTTATTTTTTTTAGCTTATAAGTTGTTTGGAGCTTATAGGCATAAGCCCATCAAAACAAGCTCATAAGCCTCAACAAGCAAAGTGAACCGATGCGTTTACTAATAGAAGGTAAAGCCTTGGTGCACAAAGTTATCTGATACTTTTGTTACTTGGAGATAGCAAGTATTTTGTGGATTTAATCGATGTTCTAGTGGAGATAGCAGATATTTTGTGGATTTAATCAAGGTGCGCACAAACTGACCAGAACACCACGACTAAAAGAAAAGGACTTTGACCTCTGACAAAAACAGGAAGAGGACTTTGGTAAGCACAAGCTAGCCAAATGATATCAAAGAACACTAAACTATAAACAAATAAATAAATGGAGTTGATTTAGTATACCACAAATATTACAAGGGATACATTTGCTGCTGCAACTTAATGGTAGGTAGAAATATCAAGAACTTGTCAAAGGCAAACCCAATACTCAAATATATGACATTGTTTATGCACTCAAGGTAAAAGAAAAAAAATTCTCGAGCAAAGTTAAACAAATGTGGTAACATTGTTTATGCACTCAAGGTAAAACTCATTCAATGTTGTTCTCTGCACTTTTTTTTTTTTTAACCCCTCCCCCAAGGAGGGAGCTCCTAGCTCCCTTGGTGACTCGAACTCGCAACCTTCGGGTTGAAAGTGGAGGGCGCTTACCATCTGAGCAACCCTCTCTTGTCTGTTCTCTGCACATTAGCATAAACTCTTAAGATATTTTTCCGCTAAACATGTTATAAAAATAACAGACATTTATCTAAGGGGAAAATTTGGGAAGAAACCAAAAACACAAATTATACAAATGGAAAACCACATCCAGATTTACACCAGAAGCATCTATGGCAAGCTGCATCATGTCAATACCGAGGATCTAACATCACAAAAGATGGTTTTTAACCCAGATCGCAAATCTACGTTTGTGCTGCAGACTTTGTCCAACGGAGGTTAAGAAAAACTTCATGTTATGGACACTGCAGCCTTCAAGTGTTATATTTCAGAGTCACTTCGTTGATCTGCACAGGAGTTTTGGGTCGATAATGGTCATCCGTATCTACCTCTTCAATTTCCTGAGTGGCCATAACAAACCATGAAACATTAAATGCGTCCAAAAAAGCATAGAAGAAAGAGACCTCACTACAAAATTTGTAAATGAAATACGCAACCAAACTCAAATTGCATATTTAGTTTTTCTGTACTTAAAGAGTTTTCCCCACTATGAGCTCCATTTTTACATTGCATCAACCCTTTACTTATAGCTGTGCTATACTCGTGGATTAATTTCATTTGGTTATTCTTTTTCTTGCTCGAGCTGGATGATGAAAAATAAGCTGGTCCAGTTCCTCAAGGGGCGCATCTACCATAACCACACCGTTCCGGACTTGGATTACTACTAAATGCTAAACGATATCACTACTAAAATAACAAGAATTAGAGACAGACAAATTTAACAACAAAATCCATCGCTAATCCTATCTAGCGATGGATTGTCATAAAATTTGTTAGCTACAATTTTTTTTTTTTGGTAGTGATACGGGAAGGCAGTGAAATATCAACTGTTTAACTTCACTGTCCTCTATGCAACAACTGATAGGAAAAGGAGAATGTAACTCGTACCTGCACGATATCTTCTCCCTTTATCACACGACCAAATACATTGATCTTGTCATTCAGATCTGGAATTGGTGCAGTTGTTATAAAGAGATCAAATCCTCCACCTTCATGTTTTGTTTTTGAAGTACCAAGCATAAATGCTTCATGCTTCAGGCTGAATACAGAGAATCATAACTTAGTGATCAATGAAAACAAATGGATACCAAGACTATTATTTACAGACAAATAAGATGAGCCAAACCTCGTATCTAGTCGACTGTAGTGCTTTCCCCTTGAAGTCCAATTTTCTGTAGCTTCAGGTTTATCAATTTTACTACCATGGATAACAAAGTGCTTTATTACACGACTAAAATGCATCCCTTTGAAGTGTCCCTTCTGACTGCAAATGCATTTTATAGAGTTTATAATCGTAGCTAAGAAATGCAAGAATTCCGTCTAAAACTTTGCAAATGGCAAACAGCTGAATAAGAGCAACATTTACCGTATAACCACAAAAGCAGAGAACTTCTCCAAGCCCAAAAGTGTTTTTTTTTTTTTAAAAAAAAAAGTTCTCTTTTTTTTCAAAGTAGAGGTGTTTGGCCAAGCTTTTAAGAGAAGAACAAGTGTTTTTGAGTAGAAACAAAAGTTAATTTTTGAGAAGCTGTAAAAAGTAGTTTCTCCCGAAAAGCACTTTTTTGAAAGCACTTTTGAGAAAAATACACTTAGAAGGACTTTCAAAAAGCTTGACCAAACACTCATTGCTGGTCAAAAGTGAATTTCAAATTGATTAGTCAAAAAAAAAAAAAATTGTCTCTCACCAAAAATACTTTTTCGAACCCTCATTGCTGGTTAAAAGTGAATTTCAAATTGATTAGTCAAAAAAAAAAAAATGTCTCTCACCAAAAATACTTTTTCGAAAAGCTCTTTCAAAATAAGCTAAGCTAATTTCGAAGCTTCGCCAAACAGGCTATAAATCAAATTAACTACATAAAGCAACATGTATCAGTGCCAACTAGTCTCAAAGTGTCAACTTATACCATACGAACCACTAGCAAATTAGCATGACATAGCACCACACGGCACATTTTCCTAGATTCTGGTTCTATTCGTCTACATGATGTGATGTTTTAGATTCATTTATTGATCACTGTGACACTGAAATTACCAGTCATAGCCTTAAAGGTTCTCTTTCGGATAACAAAGAAGATGAACAGTTTATGCCTTCTTAAGAAGAAAAATCTTTGAGGAAGCCCTCTTATGAAGCGACCAATTGTTGCTAAAAGCAAGTATTTTTAGCGCGTCTTCCAAGATTTCTCAACGAGCTTAGATCAAAAACTAACCACATCAGTCCAACAGGAAGATCAAAGTTTGAAATCTTGGGATTCATATGAGGGGTGATGAGTTAATTAAGAAATAAGCTCTTCATCATTTCATAGGCGTGAATCAAAAAATCAATATACATCTAGCACATAACCCCTCCCCAAACCCCCAAAAAACCCCCCAAGTATCGACTACTGCAGAGTGAAGAAAAAACTTAAGGTGACGCGAATACTAATCCAACACATGATTTCTATGGAACATTGCCATAGACATAGACCAAAGATAGACGAAGTACGCACCAGAAAGCAACAAAGTCGTCAACAATGTCGGGAGAACCATCCTTGTAAAGTTCCACCGTTATCAATCCTTTTGACGTGGTTATGAACTGTCAAAGTTTGAAAGACTTAACAAAGGTTAAAAATAAATCAAGCGGAAAGCCAAACAACCAATTGGGGTTGTGAATTATCCAATTGTACGCAAAATAAACAAAAGAATAAAACTTGTAAAAAGAAATGAAACAGTAGTAAATTGTCATTTGCTTCCATCTACAAAAGTCCGAGAAAGATCATTTCCTCATAAAAAAAGATGACTCGTCAATAATTGAAGTTAATCATAAGCTGTGGAAGAGCACGTGCTAGAAGTAGGAAGAAGGAAACTAGAAAAGGATACTTGAAACTATACAAACTTCTGATATTTTATAAGAAGCTGTATCAAATACTTGCTTTTTAACAAAACTGAGATTGAAATCATTCATACGACCACTTCCATATAAACACAAAAGAAGAAAGTTTCTGTACTCACAGCATATTTAGGGCCGTCAACATCAGATCTCTTATGCTCAATAAAAGGATTTTCACCCTGCATCATGCAAACATAAATATGTATGAAGCAAATAATAAAAATAAATAAATAAATAAAAAAGAATAGAACCAAGAATTTGTCACTCCTGTTGTTTCGTTTACTTTGGTTATCTTTACTATTTTTGCTGTCAATACTTTTATTTCTTCAATATTCTCAAATCTGTGCTGAAAAATGATTTTCTTGAGATGATCGGAAACAGCCTCTCTACGCCACGAAGGTAGGGGTAAGGTCTGCGTACACCACACCCTCCCCAGACCCCACTTGTGGAACCACACTGGTTATGTTGTTATTGTATCTGATCCCCTATTCTTGTTCAAAACCAGATGATCTAAAATGATGGGGGGTTACAGATCCATCATCCCTATGAGGCAGGAAACCAATCCCTCCTACAAGTCATGAATTATGAAATTCTCACAGCAACAAGGTCTACCCGAAAAGAATTCCGTTCATTGAAACTTTTAACTGTGACAAATGCAATTTCTACGGTAACAAGTATCTCAACACAAACCATGACAAGCTACAAACAAATGAATCCCATACCTTTCTAAATAGCCAAAACAGTTTATTTATCATCAAGCAAGAACTGAAATTGGCAGTAATTCATACCTCAGTGGTTGACAAGTCACCGTGTGTCTGAATCATTGACCTAGAAGAAAATTATCAAGTATAAGGTCAGTGAACATGTATATAACTGGACCCAAGTTGCTTGGGGTTGAGACTTAGTTATTGTTATTGTTATAAGGTACTTAAAAAATGATCGAATGGGGCTTTTATAAAATAAAACTGTTTTTTCCTGAAGCATGAACCATTAAGAACTACATTTAAGAAGATCCCATGCAAAATAACATAGAACAACTGAAAGTTCAATCAGACTCAAATATGGATGACTGACAGCACAAGAGTACAGAAGTTTCAAAATCTCTTCTTCTTTCAAATATTTTTTTTTTTTTTTTTTTGATAAAGCAGAAGTTTCGAACTTAAGGGTACATGGCATGGAATCACATGTTTACATATACAACTTTTTTATTAAATCCACCAAAAAGAAGAGAAATAACGAAAGGAAGAAAAACACCAATTAGCAATCAAATAACGTACAAATTTCATATATCACAACACCAAAAAGAGTAGATTCAAGTAATTCAATATCATAGTGAGTTTAAGTAAGCATATTTAGTTCTGTCCAACACATGTTACTTATCACAATTCATTTTTCACCGTTCAATATAAGCTAGAGTTGTTAGAGAACATAGAATGATTTATCCATTATCAATAAAACCAATATCAATGTGATCACTAACAGCATCACTACAGATTCTTAATAACATGCCCCTTCATAGTACTTTGAACCTTAGATGATCTAGATTTTTTGCTAGCCGTCACATGTTCTTAGAAAATGAAGAGACTGCAGGAAAGAAGGAGCGAGTATGGGCAAACAGAGGCATCAAGGAAATGTTTTAGGTTCGGAAACATTGGGGGCTTAGGAAACTTAGACCAGTTGCAAGGTTTTTCTTCAGAACCACCCATTCTTGGATTCAGGTAAAGAGTTAACCTTTGGATGATAAAGATCAACTCTGACTAATTTACATAACAAGGCCATTTACTCAATCCATTCAAAACTAGTCTGTCTGTCCAGATATAGAGATGATGTATATCGATTATTGCGCATATGATCTTATAAACAACAAGTTCATTTCCACATATAAGAATAAAACAGTAATCACTAATCCAAAAGGAGTTTGATTCTGTATTAAAATTTTACTTTATTGTTATTTATATTTTTACTTTGTGAAGATAATGTACAGACTGATGAAACTTTGGACCTCCTAGTACTAAATAATTCTTTAGTATAAAGTACAGAAATATTATGGACCAGATTAGAACTATTATGATATTGAGGATTCAGACAGCCTAATCGAACTAGCTTCGGGTTGAGGCTTAGTTTTTGTTGTAGTATTATTTCTATCTTTACAACAATGGTAGCCGAATCAATTTATGTGCACCTCGACTATCAGACCAGAATACACATTCGGCTAACTCTAACCAAGGCTTAGACATATGGGAATTAAATTTTTATTTGTCTCAGTTGGAATTGAGCCCTGCTTTGCACATCCTCCAATCCACCCACTAAAAGGACAATATCTCTTTTGAGTCATTTAGGTGTAATGTATGTTGGAGTTACTTTTACATCATATGGGTTAAAAAGTAAGGTCTGCGTACAGTCTACCCTCTCATTTGTGGGACGTTACTGGGTATGTTGTTGTTGTTGGGTTAAAAAGTAGAGAAATTTGTTTTTCCTCCCTAGATGTGTTTCACTACTTCATTAAGTTGTATCCATAATCCACCGAATTTCGTACTGTGTGTCTTTGGTTCTCAGGGATTTCTCGGTTATGACGGAGAAAAAATTAAAGTAGTTGTACTACCCATACAGGTTTATCTCTTTTTCAACTTGTTTTTCATATGTACAATCTAAACCAAAGCAAAACCCAACATATCAATAAACAGCTCAAAAATCACATATTTTAGACCCTACAAGCAGGCAGCTATAACAAGCATCTAAGATAGCTACAGCAATAAAAGTATGTACAAAGAAAGGATTTTTACAAACCTTCGAGACCAGTGTCTATAAGTAGCAAACAGGAAAAACACCGTTACAGCAATAACTAAACCATATAGCATAATCGTAGGGACACTAATTCGACTCGGCCCCTTCTTCTTTTTGCTTTGCAGCAAAAGAGCTTGTGGTTTTATCTTCGCCATGACGCCTATGCCTTGCAGGTATATAAATCTCTGAATTTACAAAAAAGCAAGACAAAATTAAAATCCATTTTACCAAGCTAAACAAAACAAACCAGTATAAACATTTCGAAAACGACCAAACCGAAAAATATAATTTGAACCTCAGATGTGTGTTTCCATATAGCAAATGTAAAATCAACTTAATGGGCCAAATTTAAATTTATTTCCCCATTTAATTCTTGAAAATTTTAGTCCAGAATTCAAATGCAGCAAAATCCTCCTTTTTTATTAGAAATGAACTTGATAATTACATAAACAAAACCACAAAGATTTTAACTTTGAATTTCCTAAATTAAAGCTACAAGCTAAAATTCATTAACACATACATAATAAATACAAATATGAAAAAAAATAAAAAATTAGCTCTTTCTGTAAACATGGGGTTTGCTTAAAACAACCTTTGAACCGGTCCGACTTTATTTCCTTTTAAATTGACACATGACAATTTCAGATTCTACTTAAGTTTCTAAACTTAGCACAATCAAGAAAGTTAATAGTACTAACATTTTGTACCTAAATTATGCCAAAAAATATCAAGATTCGATTTTTGAACCGAAAAAACAACATTTGAACTTTGAAATGAATTTCCTAAATTAAAGCTTCAAGCTAAATTCATAAACACATACATAATAAATACAAAAAAAAAAATAGCTCTTTCTGTAAACATGGGGTTTGCTTAAAACAACCTGTAAACCGATCTGAATTTATTTCCTTTTAAATTAACACATGAAAATTTCAGATTCTACTTAAATTTCTAAATTTAGCACAATCAAGAAAGGTAATACTAACATTTTGTACCAAAATTATGCTTAAAAAAAACTAGTTATGTATCAAGATTTGATTTTTGAACCAAAAAATCAACATTAGAACTTTGAGTTTCCTAAATTAAAGCTTCAAGCTAAATTCATCAACACATACATAATAAATACAAAATAAATTTAAACTTTTTTTTTTTTTTGCTATTTCCATAAACATGGGGTTTGCTTAAAACACCATGTGAACCGATCTGAATTTATTTCCTTCTAAATTAACACATAAACATTTCTAAATTTAGCACAATCAAGAAAGTTAAAATCAACATTTTGTACCGAAATTATGCTTAAAAAACCCTAGTTATGTATCAAGATTTAACTATTGAACCAAAAAAAAAATCATAATAAATATAAAACAGAATAAAAATTTAGAGTGACCTGTGGAAAAAATTAATTAGCACAATCAAGAAAGTTAATACTAACATTTTGTATATAAATTATGCTAAAAAGAACCTTAGTTATGCATCAAGATTTGATTTTTTAAACAGAAAAATCAAAATAAATATAAAAGAGAATAAAGATTTAGAGTCACCTGTGGAAAAAAAAATTGATTACTTTTTATTCTTCTTCAAATGTTGCCTCGTTGTACTCGGTGTGACTTTAGGTGTACAAAAGAGAATAAATATTAAATCTTGTTTAAATTTCAAAGTACTTTAATAAATTGTGCTTTTTCACAACCCCCCCCCCCCTCCCCCCAACTTAAGTTAATTATACAAGACAAATGCCTAAAAAACATAGTATAACCTCACATTTAGACAAGGGATAATTATTATATCCACGTAGCCATGTTTTTAATTTTTTTTTTTACAACAGTGTTTATATACATGAAATATAATATTATACATTTATTGTAGATAATGTATAAATCTAGTATAAAAGTGTATAATAATATATAAAAGGACCATTTCTTGTAATATTAAAAATATGAGCTATTTCGGACAAATATTTTTCCAAATAGACATATAACTTGTATGGTCAATCTTATTTTTCCCTCAAAAGTACTTATTTTTTCAATAAGTGCTTATTTTAAAAAAAAATGGGGTGTTTGACCAAGCTTTTGAGAGAAAATAAATACAAGCTTTTGAGAGAAAATAAGTACTTTTGGGGAGTAGAAGAAGCAGTTTTTCAGAAGTTAAAAAAAATAGTTTTTGCCCAAAGATACTTTTGAAAAAAATACATTTAGAAGCACTTTTTAAAAGTTTGGTCAAATAGTAATTGCTTCTCAAAAATACTATTTAATTCAATTGGCCAAATAAAATTATTTTTAGCTAAAAGTACTTTTAAAAAAAATAACTTTTAATATAAGTTGTTTTTTTAAGTTTGACAATGGAGTGTTATTTTCCTTTTAGACACGGCATCGTACGTCTTGTGCAGCTGACTTTCAGGTTTGTATTACATGTCAGCAAACTAAATATTCATTTTGTTCTCTGTAGAAGTTGGAAGTTGACATTAATTCTAATTCTATTCTAACTATTTAGAAGAGCCGGTTGGGCACTTTTTTTGTCGACCAACCGGCTCCTTCTTTGTCGTCAGTCCAAGTTAAAAAATTATGAGTCCATATATATTAAAAAATAATAATTAATATTTAAAAAAAATATAGATCTCATATTAACAAAATCAAGCAATATTAAAAAAATAAATAGGTGAATTCCATATTAAAAAACAAACAATGTTAAAAAAAAGTGCTTAGAAAATCAAACAATTAAATCAATAATGATAGATTCATTGTCACATGCGTATCAACCCATTAGTGGGAGCAAATGAAATTATTGTACAGCAACATACTTGAAATACTTATATATTACTACTATATAGAAAGGGGGGTTTGGGCACTTTTTCGTCGTGCGTTTGTGGGCCCAAAAAAACACTACTAATATTTTTTTTTTGAATTATGGGCCCACATATTTTAAACAACTACTAATATTTTAAAAAAAATGTGGGCCCCATATTCAACACCAACCAATAAAAAAAAAAAGAGAAGAAAAAAAAACTGAAACCCACCACATCCAAACTCATGGGAAAAAAAAAAGTGGATCTCACATTAATAAAATCAAGTAATATTAAAAAAAAAAAAGTGAATCCCATATTAAAAAACAAACAATGTTAAAAAAAATGCTTAGAAAATAAAACAATTAAATCAATAATGATGGATTCATGGTCACATGCGTATCAACCCATTAGAGGGAGCAAATGAAATTATTGTACAACAACATACTTAAAATACAAAAATGCTTAGAAAATCAAACAATTAAATCAATAATGATGGATTTATTGCCACATGCGTATCAACCCATTAGTGGGAGCAAATGAAATTATTCAGCAACATACTTAAAATACTTAGATATATATCCGTTTTCCAATTTTTGAAAAAAAAATAATTGTGGGCCTATATAGTCTAATGGATTCATTGTCACATACGTATCAACCCATTAGAGGGAGCAAATGAAATTATTGTACAGCAACATACTTAAAATACAAAAGTGCTTAGAAAATCAAACAATTAAATCAATAATGATGGATTTATTGTCACATGTGTATCAACCCATTAGTGAGAGCAAATGAAATTATTGTACAACAACATACTTAAAATACTTTAAAAAAAAAATGTGGTCCTCATATTAAACACCAACCAATATTAAAAAATTCAAAAAAATACCAACCAATTAAGCATTTAAAAAAAAAGTGTGGTCCCCATATTAAACACCAACCAATATTAAAAACGGAAAAGGGCCTAAAATACCCTCCAACTATTAGAATTGGTACAAAAATACCCTTCATCCACCTTTGAGCTCTCAAATACCCCTGTCATTCACCTTTGAGCTCCTAAATACCCCTGACATCCACCTATGGGGTCTAATATACCCTTATTTCTAACAGTCCCATGTTGATGCCCAATTTTGTCCAATTTACATCGTTAAGCTTCTATTTTAATATTAATTATATATTTTTTTTATCACAACCTATAGTTAAATTTCTTGATGATCTCTATTACTATTATTATTATTATTATTATTATTATTATTATTATTATTATTATTATTATTATTACTACTATTATTACTATTATTATTACTATTACTATTACTTCCCTCTACTTTTATTATCATTATGAAAATCGAGAAAATCTATTTGAAATTATTATATTCCCCAAATAAATCAAATAATTTTTTTTCACCCATTTCCTAAATTTTCTACCCAGCCCATAATCCCTTTCCAACTAAAAATCCCCAAAGGCATCAGGTTACCCCCAAAACCAAATATACATAACTCATTATTATTTACTCAAAATTCCTAAGACCCCGTCATTTCTAAATTTCCTTAAAATCAAACATTCCCCGATTCTCGTCGAAATTCCCTGGCTACAAAATCCCTTTCTTTGTGCCTTTTATATTCTTTCATTTATTCTAGTTTGATTTTCTCTTCTCTTCTCTTTTCAATTCCACTTTCTTTCCTTAATTCACTCACCTTAATTTCTTACTAGTAATCATAAAAATCATAGCTTAATATCCTCCTTAATTGCGAAATCGAAACTTTCCTCTTTTCATCTAATATGCCAAGAACAAAATGACAGAAGTTTGGACCCGAATCTATTCGAAAAATCCGTCCAAGTTCAAGATTAATAATAATAATAAAAGTAATAATAAAAGTAATAATAGTAATAGAGATCATCAAGAAATTTGACTACAAGTTGTGATAAAAAAAATATAATTAATAATCTAATAAAATAGAAGCTTAACGATGTAAATTGGACGAAAGGATGGACAAAATTGGGTGTCAACATGGGGCTGTTAGAAAATAAGGGTATATTAGACCCTATAGGTGGATAGCAGGAGTATTTGGGGGCTCAAAGGTGGATGACAGGGGTATTTGGGGGCTCAAAGGTGGATGAAGGGTATTTTTGCACCAATTCTAATAGTTCAAGGGTATTTTAGGCCCTTGTCCGTATTAAAAATAAAAAAAACACCAACCAATATTTTAAAAAAATAAAGTAAATAAAGTGGAACCCACCATCTCCAAACTCACGGGAAAAAAAAAGGTGGATTCCATATTAAAAAAATTAAGCAATATAAAAAAAAAAGTGAATCCCATATTAAAAAAACAAACAATGTCAAAAAAAAGAGTGCAGACTTTGTATTCGTAACAAACACTAATATAATAAAGTTTTAGATACGGAGCACAAACTACAATGTTATATTAATCGTGTTTTGAACATAGTATCCCATATTGACAAAATCAAGCAATATAAAAAAAAAAATGAATCCCATATTAAAAAAACAAACAATGTAAAAATAAAGTGCAGACTTTGTATTCATAGCAAACACTAATATAATAAAATTTTAGATACGAAGCACGAACTATAATGTTATATTAATCGTGTTTTGAACATAGTATATATATATATATATATATATATATATATATATATATATATATATATATATATATATGTGTGTGTGTGTGTGTGCATAAAAATAGTGCAAACTAATAATGTCCAAAAGGGTGGGCCCCATACTAAACAACACCAAGCAATATAAAAAAAAACTATATAAAGCATGGGTTTAGACCCATGCTTCGTCGTCCGTTGTCCCTTAAAAAAAGGGGGGGTGGACCCCATACTAAATAACACCGAACAATAAAAAAAAAGAAAAAAAATGGAACTCACTATCTCCAAACTCATGGGGAAAAAAAAGTGGACCCCATATTATCAAAATCAAGCAATATCAAAAAAGAAAAAGTGAACCCCATATTAAAAAAAAAATGCAGACTTTATATTCGTAGCAAACACTAATATAATAAAGTTTTAGATACGGAGCACAAACTACAATGTTATATTAATCGTGTTTTGAACATAGTATATGTATATATATTATATGCATAAAAATAGTATAAACTAATAATGTAAAAAAAAAAGTGCACCCCATAAAGGGTGGACCCCATACTAAACGACATCAAGCAATATAAAAAAAAAAGTGGATCTCACCATCTCCAAACTCACATTAAAAAAAGGAAGACCTCATATTAACAAAATCAAGTAATATCCCAAAAAAAAAAAGTGAACCCCATATTAAAAAAAAAATGCAGACTTTGTATTCGTAGTAAACACTAATATAATAAAGTTTTAGATACGGAGTACAAACTATAATGTTATATTAATTGTGTTTTGAACATAGTGTATATATATATATGCATAAAAATAGTGCAAATTAATAATGTCAAAAAAAAGTGCACCCCCTATTAAAAAATCAAACATTATTCATGTATTTCCAATGTATCTCATTAAGTCAATAATGATGAATTCATTACCACGTGCGTGTCAATCCATGAAATTGCTTTTCTTCAAAAGGTTAAGTAGTCAAACCATACAATTTTTTTTTTATATTAGCCTGAGATCTAATCTAGATATTTGTTATCTTTCTTTTCACTTTTTTATTTTTATTCTTACTCTAATAAATGTGAAAAGAAATTAATGTCGTAAAAAAAAAAATATCAAATGCAGATCAAATAATGAATAAGGTAAATTAGTCAAATTATAATTCTAATCGATGTTTTCTTAAAAAACCATGCAAAAGACAACATGACAAGTAAAATGAGCTAAACCGAGAATATTTACAAAAAATTAAAAAATAGTATTTCTTCGTTTAAATAAAAAATCAATTTCTACTTTGTTTCGTTTTAAACATGTAAAATTAATTTAATAATTTGAATTAGAATTGTCCAAATCAAAATTTGATAAAAAATAATAAGTATTTTACACCTTTAAATTAATCGAATTAAAATTGAAAGTATCAACTGATGCTTAAATATTGCTATTGTTTTATCTCAAAGAGAAGAAAATAGTTTCCTTTTAAACAAGTCTTCTCTTTTAAAAAATATTAATAAATTTGCCGATTTTGTGTTCTTAGCAAACATTAATATAATAAAATTTTAGATACGGAGCACAAACTACAATGTTATATTAATCGTGTTTTGAACATAATATATATATATATATATATATATATATATATATATATATATATATATATATTATCACTATTCAAAAACAGCTACATACACATAAATGCACTATAATCTAAAGTGTTGGGCCTGTGCTGCGACCGTCTAGTATTAATCATATATACATGTATCAACAATTTTTATGAGTGCATATATATTAACAGTTCTTTCATATTATTGAAATTAAAATATATTAGAAAACTTGCATTGTAGAAGTAACGTTGAGTAAAGTTCTTGCTAATCATATTTATAGCCTGTTTGACCAAGCTTCTAAAAACAACTTATTTTAAAAAGTATTTTTTTCAAAAAAGTATTTTGGGCTAAAAGCAGTTTGTGTTTGGCCAATTAATTTAAAAATTACTTTTGAGCAGCAATTAGTGTTTGGCCAAGCTTTTAAAAAGTGCTTCTATATGTATTTTTCTCAAAAGTACTTTTGGGCAAAAACTATTTTTTTTAGCTTCTAAAAAACTGCTTCTACTACTCCTCAAAAGCACTTATTTTCTCCAAAAGCTTGGCCAAACACTTCACTTTTTTAAAAATAAGCACTTATTGAAAAAATAAGTACTTTTGAGGAAAAAATAAGCTTGGCCAAACAGGCTATTAAATGGATCGTAAAGGCTTAAAACCATGCTATATTAATATTCTATGCGGTATATGTTTGTGTATCTCCACTTGTGAAAGTAAAAAATAAGATCACATTTAAGAAGAAATGTAATAAAGCATTCATAAAGACAGAACATCAAAAAATAACGGTGACATATTTCCATGATTAATTTTCAACTCTACTATGTTTGTACCAAAAAATGTAGTAAAAGAAATGACAATTACAAAATTCTATTTAATTTCATATGTGCTGAAATCCTCCGGTAATTCCTCCAAATTTCCCTTGAAAAAAAACATTTTTCTTAAAAATCAACATGTCGAATCTTAAGAAGTTCAAAAGTTATTAAAATAACTGGCAATACTCCAACTTTAGTATTGTCTGAGAATTCAACTTGTAAAGCTTCACAAAACACCTGAAGATCCTGACAGCTTATGCGAGCAGGTGCTTTGTGATCACTACTTTGAATCTTCCCATCTAGGGTTATAAAAAAAATTGCGGCCTCGCGATTGTAATAGAAGTTAAAATTACAGTTGGGGTTCTGAACTGAGGACGTAAGGTTCCAATTATCAAGATTGTGCAAAATCTAAGGATGAACGTAACGAGTTAACACAAAGAATGAATAGGGTGACACCGCCTCAACTTGGAACTTGGGGTCATGAAGCATTGTAGTATCCTCACGCGAAAAGCCAGAACGATACCCAGTGCAATAGCTAATCAAATAATAAAATCTGTAAGACCAAACTGTATTAAGAACTTTTGGTGGAATGATCAACGACCATTGTACCTTTTATATCTAATTATTACCATTGTTTTAAAAGGCAGTGTCAGGACTCGCCCCGGGGCTCGCCTCGGGGCAGGGCAGTGGCAAAACACCCTGGGGCTAACGTGCGGGGCTTAGTTCCTATGAGGCTTACGCCTTAAGCGCCCAACCGTACGCCCTAAACACGCCCAACGCCCAGGGCTCGCCTAACAGTTCTTACACAAATTATATTTTAAATTCCTTAATTAAAATCATTCACCCTCATAATTGTTTAACAAAATAATGATACTTAATAGTTTTTCATCTATAGAAATAGAAGATTGCGTGTAACTCATATAACAAGTCGTAGTATTGGATATTTACTATTTGAGAACGTCGTGAGAGTGAATATCACTTAATTTTAAAAAAAAAAACACATAGCGGAATTGTACATTTTCACTTGTCATTGGTCATAAGTCCTATGTATCAGAATTATCATATAATTTTACTTTTTGTTCATGAATAAGTTATGTTTTAATTGTAATATTGATAAATTTTATTGATTATTTGCTTATAGGGAGATAAAATGAATAGTATGATAGTAATAGTGTTTTAAGAAACTGTATTTTTTTTCGTGTTTGAAAGTTAAAATGTTAGAATTGTTTTGCATTTCATAATAGCTTTTATTTCATTGTATTGTTTATACTTGTAAAATTATGTTATATATAATTACAAGTTATAAGCGGTGTATAATGGATTGCTTTGATCATTTTTTTGTGAGGATCAAGCGCGCGCGCTCACACACACACACACACACACACACACACACACACATATATATATATATATTTCATTTATTTACAATTTTCTTTTATTTTTTTATGTAATTTTACCTATTTAAAAATATTTATTGTAATTATATTATTTTAAGAAATATTAAAAATTAAATACTCATGGGGCTTACGCCCCGTGCCTCGAGGCTTACACCTCGTCGAGACGTATGTACAACGCCCCGCCTTACGCCCCCGCCTTTTAAAACACTGATTATTACAAAAGGATCAAGAACCAAATATTTCTCATCTAGAAATATTTGAACGCGGGTTAATGTTTTAATCCCTCCACCACGACTGGGTCTCCAAAGAACATGTGGCATATATGTTGAGGAGAAAATCCCCTTAGAGATTAAGCGAGAAACTGGACAAGCTAGCAATGCAAAAGATGAGGTGAATGAGAAGAAAGAAAAAAACAAAAAAGGCAATCTAAACGTGGTGATTATGATTCTTGGTTGCCTGTTGGATGGGAAAAGATTGAATGATATTGCAACAATGGAATGCTTGCAGGCAACACTAATAAGGTAAGTACAATACAATCTTTCTGAGTTTTTGTTCTAATTTATATGTCTATCTTTTCATCATCACCACACTACTAGGTAATAGTTACTATTTGTAAATTCATAGCTTAGATTTCATGTGATGATAATGAAAAGATAGGCATATAAATTAGAACAGTAAATCAGAAAGATTGTATTTTACTTTATTAGTATAGTATATCATTTTTGCGATATACATCAATCTTATCCCATCCAACAGGCATCCAAGAATCATAACCACCATTTCTAGATCACCTCTTTTTTCTTTTTCTCTCTTCTCTTTCACCTCATTTTTGGCACTGTTAGCTTGTCAAATTCCTTACTCATCTTTCACCTCATCTTTTGCACTGTTAGCTTGTCAAATTCCTTAATCTCGAAGAGGCTTTGCTCCTCAACATATACACCACAACCTTCATTGGAGACCCAAACTAGAGGTATATAGAGAGGAGAATGCAAGGTTCACCTTATTTAAATGTGTTAAATTAAGTGTAACTCTATATCTTATTGATGTCTCCTGTAGAATTAGAAACACCGTATATATAATGTACAATTTCATTGAAGATTACAAGATATTAATGGAGTGTAACAAATATATTAATTTCGAATCCAAAATAGTTCATGAATGAGTTGTTGACATCCACAAGTTCAATGAATTCATAACAACATTCACTTAATTTAATTTATTCATTTATAAATGCAACGAACCTTGAGAAGAAAACGTTGTACAAAATAAAAAGAGTCTTCATGCTATACAAAGTTCTAGATTTGATTCAATGTGCTTATTCTTTATCTTTTTTCTTCTCTTTTTTTTTTTTCCATTTTTATTTAGAGAACATTGAAAGAAATAATTTCAATTTGGAATATATCCCAACAGGAAAACACGTGGCTGGCATAATTTTAACCAAATCATTGCCCGCAAATCAGTTCAATAAACTAGTAATTAAGAGCACAAGCACAACTAGGGGATATTGTCTAGATTTTACATCAAGGTAAAACAAGATCTATAAAAATTCCAAGATATTTGGAAATGGTTTATGAAGAGATTACGATTCTTTTTTATTTAATAAAACACGTGTAACAGATTTTTTTGTTTTTGCATGTTTGTTCATAATAATGGATCAGTCAATATCTATTTTTTCCTATTATTATGGAAGTAGTTGCTAAGCTTCCTTTAAATATGTGTTAGTCATTCCCTTCATTCACTAATATAAGAATAGAATCACTTCAAGCAATCTTCTTGTTAACATATTCACCACATATCTCAAAATGAGGAAACACAGCTACTACTCAATTTTGGTCATTTTTGGATCAGTTCTCTATTTGCCTTTATTCTTGAATGCAACATCCATTGGTCATCACAAAGGTTGTAAGTAATGGCATATACAAAGCCTAACTAGAGGCAAATTCAGGATTTGAATGAATTCTGGCGATTTTGCGGTTGTCATAGAACCCACAACCCAATTATGCAACTGATTTTGCAGTTTACAATATGTACATATTTAGTAGATTTCTCAACTCATATACAAAGTCAAAGCTAATAAGTTCAGTTGAATCAATATCATATACTTTATATCCGTCTCTGCCTACTCAACAGGGCAGATCTAATATGGGTTTTGTGGGTTCAAGCGAATCTATTGTTTTTGGCTCAAACTATGGGGTCAAGTTCGAAAATAGTCACTTTCTGGCCTTGTTATTGAAAGATAGCATCAATATCGCGGATTTTTAATTTCCACGAGTGTGAAACTCCATGATATTGTCCAGAAATTTCAATCATGAATTTTGAAATTCCAGAACAATTTCTATTTTTAAGGCCATTTTTAAAGATATGAGCAGAAAAGTAGTCAGTGAATGCTATTTCTACCAAACCATGTTAAATATGCAAATATATATATATATATATATATATATATATATATATATATATATATATATATATATATATATATATATATATATATATATATATACACTCAATCATTCTAAACTCACTGACTCTAGATCCTGAATTGCCTATGCATACTCTTATATGTTTGCTTCATTTCTATCACTTGATCCTCTTGACATTAATTTGACCTTTTTGATGTTTTGTGATGTGTAGAGTGTCACGATGAGGTGGAGTTTGATTATATAGAAGGGAGTAAGAAAGGTCCAAGTAAATGGGGAGAGTTAAAAAAAGAATGGGAGACTTGCAATTGTGGGAAGATGCAATCTCCAATTGACATTTCAAGTTGTAATGTCAAAATTCAGAGAAAGTTGGATCACAAGAAAATTTACAAGCCATGTAATTCTACTATAAAGAATAGAGGCCATGCCATTTCAGTAAGTGTTACTCCTAAAAGATATTCACAGTTTGTAGAATCCATTGGCTTTAATTGACTAATTTTATTGTTATTTCTTTCTTTTTTTACAAATTACAAGTGATATCATGAAAAGATTCAATATATCTTACCATATTTGTATAAATAAATGAATCTTTTGTATATAATTTTTTTCCCTACTATTACTCAATAAAACTTAAATTCTTTGCAAAAGGACTTGTGATTACTATAATTGGGCGGTGGCGAATTCATGATTTTAGATTTATGAGTTTTGAATCGTCACTTTTTTTTTTAATTGAATTCTAGATATATTTTTTATACTAATTGACTGAATATTTTAATACAAGTAGAGGGTTTGAGCCAAAGCTATTAGGTTTTGAAAAAACTTGTAATTTCTATTATGGCTGCGCTCCCTGTCAATGGAGAATGTAGAGTTATATCATATATGTATGGGTTCATTTGAACTTCACAATTTTGGCTAGAACTCTACAGATGTGTTAAAATATTCATTAAATAAGCATACAAATAAATGATAACAAATTCAGTAAATCAAATAAGTTGTGGTGGAATTCCGAATTTGAATTCATAAAATTTAAATGTTGAATCCGCCTATAATACTATCACTATAAGATAAATTGTACGTGCATCTATGAAGGTAGAATTTTCATATTATATTTCCTCCCCTTAATTTTATCTCCCTCCCCCTCTTATAATATGAAGAATATTTTAATTAAATTTATTTTTCATATCTATATGCAGTTGCAATGGCATGGGGATGCTGGATCCATTTGGATGAATGGCACAAAATACTCTCTTCTACAAATTCATTGGCATTCTCCTTCTGAACATACCATCAATGGTAGAAGGTACCAATTATATAACACACATATTTAGATTTTAAATTCGATGCACCAACAATACAATAAAAATATTTACACAATTGCATCACTCATAAAGTAATTATGTATATATAACATTAACTCGCAACGTAACCTAATAAATATAATAATCAAAATAGTATCACAGGTTAAACTACACCGATGATATATCTATAAGGGGCTAGGGCTTGATAAGTAAATAATCACTCAATCCTCATTTATATTGTTAATTACTCCTTCCGTCCCATTTATGCATGTGGCACTACGTCATTTAACAAAGAAAAAACGACTTATGAAATTTGTGATGTAAATAAGTCATAAATATTTATGTGACTGTAAATCATCTTATTGAAATAAAATGAGAAGTTTAAAGTTAAATTATTTTTAATATGAAAATGTGGTGTTATCTTTTGCCATAATCTAAATAAAGAAAGTGTGTCGCGTAAAATGGAACGAAGGAAGTAATAGATAAAATTCATTTAATCTCTTTGTGACCCTTTGTCTATTTTATTTTTGGTATGATTTGAATGATAGGTATGCCTTGGAATTGCATATGGTTCACCAAAGCACTGATGAGAAGGTGAACAATAAGATAGTTGTTAATGCTGTCCTTTACAAATTAGGCTTACCAGATCCATTTCTTTTTACGGTAAGCATTTTTTTGCTAACTCCATTTATTGTCAACAAATATGATATAATCATCAAAGATTCTGGTGAAATGAATAAGATTTTTTCATTTGGGAACATAAAACTTTTTTATTGGGAGTGCTTCTCCTTTTGAGTCTTATGCCATATGAACCCAAATTAGTATAACAGGAACCATGCATCCGGTAGAAAAAAAATGATCTAAAGATTTACATAGTATAACAATAATTGTGTCTTCATCCCAAATAAATTGGATTGGTTATATGAATCCTCGGTAACCAAGCATAATCGGGATCAAGCATCTTAGATTTATATAAATTCTTGCATTACAAGAATCCTCAGTAACCAAGCATAATATCGGGATCAAGCATCTTAGATTTATATAAATTCTTGCATTACAAGATTTTGATATATGCAATCTACCTTTACATAAGCAATAGTGATTGAGTTTATTTTTACGGTTTAAACATGTAACTTATGTATAAGCCCCACACAAACAATTTTATCATTGCTGCAAGACTCCCTATACTCACTATTGTTGATTTTGATGCATTTTGTGATTCTTGATTATAGCTGGGGAGACACATATTTTCAATGATGGATCAAGAAGGTGCAGAGAGGAACTTGGGAATGATTAATCCCAATTACATTGCTAATATGCATAGCAAAAGATATTATGAGTACAAGGGTTCACTTACTACCCCTCCTTGCACAGAAGGCGTCACTTGGATCGTCAACAACAAGGTAAATTTTCACATTTAATTTAATTTAATTAATTCACAAGACAAATACAATATTAAGGGTTGTTTGGTAGCCGGTTAGAGTTATGTAGGTATTAGTAATATAGGGATCAGTTATGCAGGGTTAGTTATTCATGTATTAGCTATTCCATCTTCTATCCTGCGTAAAAGAATATATGGATTCCCTCATAACTTACATATATATTTGTTATGCGGGTTTCTAAATCGCAAACCGAACACCGTATTAGGTGTGTTGAAATTTATACAACAACAACAACAACATCATACCCAGTGAAATCCCATAATATGGGATCTGGAGAGGTTAAAGTGTACGCAGGCCTTACCCCTACCTTGAAAGATAGAGAGACTGTTTCCGAAAGACTCTCGGCTCAAGAGAAAACATGACAAAAAAGGTCAAATAAGGACAAGCAATTTAAAACAGTATGTTGAATAATCATGATATTACTTAATACTTATATTGGTCTTGATACATGAATAATTTAGCTCCTAACTAGCTACGAAATGATTATGGCATAAGATTAGTTAAAGTTTATATTAGAACTAATTACACCTTATCTATTTTAGGTACAAACTGTATCAATATTTCAAGTGATGTTGCTCCGAAAAGCTGTCCTTGATGTAAGTTCCCCTCTACTTTTTTATTTTCCTATCCTACATAATAATTACGAAAGCTAAAAACAATTTTATTACTGTATTCGTTTCAAAAAAATTGTTACTTTCTGTATTTAGTACTACTTTTTAGTTCAACTATGCTACATGAGATGTTTAAAATCACAAAATTCAAAATTTTGATACATTACATCCGTCTTTAATCTAAAATCACAAGATTTGAAGTTTTTCTTTTTACTTTCTTAAACTCCGTATTTCGATCAAACTAAGACACATAAAATGAAATAGAGAGAGTAACATTTTTAAAGTAGTTTTCAAATATTTTGAAGTGAACAGAAAATGTTTGGTTGTAATATTTTTAATTTGGTTTGTAATTATATAGTTTATTAAAACTTACATCTTGATTTACTTAATAATTTGGAAAAATTGACCATCAATGAAGTTAAATAGTAATAAAATGTAAGATAACAAGGATAAACAGTAAAATGATTAGTCGAATATTCACAATGTAGAATAAGGAGGTTTGATTATTTTTCAGTTATATCAATTTTAGAGAATTTAATTTATCTATTACTACTAACAAGAATAATTTTATTATTATTATTATTATTATTATCTGAATGTTGTTTTTCAGTATGCTGAAAGTAATGCAAGGCCACAGCAACCACTTAACAACAGACAGATCAATCTTTTACTCTCCAAGCACTAGAGCCCCTCAATTTTCAATAAGTGTCAAAAGTCTACTATTAGTTTTTCATCTTCTTGAGTCGATGTTTAGTACCGGCTTTAAGGCTCGACTAATTCAGATCCACGCTGGGAAATCTCATTTTGGAGAAAGTGCTTTTTATCAAAGGCGACTCTATATCAGGACTCGTACCCCAAAACCTCTGGTTGAGGATCGAGAAGTACTCATCGCTATACCATAATCTCTGGTGGTTACTATTAGTCTATTGCTCTCTTTCAAAACTACTATTTTCTTTTCATAGAAATGGTGTAAGGATGTAGTAGAAAGAAGATGTTTTCAACATTTGTACTGAAAGTTTATCAGAATATTGATGGGAGAATTGAAATTATATTAGAGAGCCTTAATGAGAAAGATTGTTTTTCTTTTATCAAGACCTCTGATTGAGGGAATTAGCGATTTAGATTTGTTCTTTAAGTAGAGTTTACAAAGCCCATCAAAGAGTGTACTGGAATAGATGGGGTTCCTCCGCTCTTAATCAGAGGTCTCGACCAAACCTCGGAAATGAAAAAACTCCTAATAGAGAGAGATTTCCCTTAAGTGGGCCTACTCAGCACCAATCCAGATTATTCGGACCAGTGAGTTTGAAACACCAGATTCAAAGAACAAATATAGCAAAAAAATCCACTGTTGTCTTCAAATTTCCAACTCATTAAAGCATATTGTGTTGCGACCTTTTCTGCTTAAGCTTTAGCTTTATTCAAACACTAAACCAGCTAATCATACTTCATTTGAAATTTCTTCTTGTATTTCCCCTCAGAGAAACAAAAAGCTAGTAATATTTGATGGGAAATATCATCAGTCAACACTTCAAGATCGTAACAGACGTACAGATCGAATTGAGAAGTCCATCTGCATGGAGCCAGGGGCGGATTTATAATGCATAATACAAGTTTGGCATAACTCAGTAGCTTTGCACTGTATTCGCATTAAGGAATCTACTTTAACACCTATAACTAGTAAGTGAAAAGGACTGTGCGTTCAGAACCCACAAACTTAAAATAAATCCTGAATCTGAATCTGCCTCCACTGTTCCGCAACTCCTTGTTGCAAGTAATAACCTGTAAGTAGCTTCCTCTTTGATGTTTCCCACGGTAAACTCGTCAGGGAAACGAAGTTAAATCATACCAATTATTGCAGTCGTTCGTGTTGATTTCAACGTTTAAACACTTAAAAAATCTGGTCTAATGTCGCGATTAAGAACGTCATCTGACCCTTTCGGTAATATTAGCGCAAGAACTGGTGCCTCCTCTTGTCTGCCTTGTATTGTAGGATTTGCAACTAGGACATTTATGTGCTACAATATGGAGGTTAACCTCAGATGTTTCTGTACAGTCATTGCAAAGAATCCAGACCTAAAAACATTCAAAGAAAGTACTCAAATGTAAGATAAGGCGATCAAAATCTGATATGAAATTACACCGGATGGACAAACTGGTTTCCTACCATCTTGTTCTGATACATTTCGGGCATAGGCATTGATGCAACCTAGAATTAGAAAGTAGATGAAGCTTGTCAGTTTGAAAAAAAAGATTAAAAAAAAAAAGTCTACCAACTTAGTAACTACTGCCTCCGTCCCAATTTATGTGCTACTCTTTCCTTTTAGTCGGTCCAAAAAATGACACTTTTTCTATATTTAGTAACAATTTAACTTTAAACTTTCCATTTTACCCTTAATGTGTACATAGCCACACAAATATCTATGGATTATTTTGGACCACAAGTTTCAAAAAGTCTAATTTTCGTTCTTACACTCCGTGCCTAGTCTAATACCTTCACATAAATTGGGACAGATGGGGTATGTAGTATGTACCTCCTGGTCCAGTTTCTCCCAAACTTGGGACATGTCACAGTATGATCTCGAGCAAACAGGACAAGAATACCTGCATGCACAAATTGTTGGAACCGAGCACAACAGTACCAAAATCTATGTTGCTCGGACCCTCCAAAACTGTTGTTACAGCCGTGTCGAATCCTCCAAAAATGCATAAGCTTTTTGAGGACCCGACACACAACCAGCGATAATTTTGAAGATCCCAAGCAACATAGAAATGAGATCAATATTAAGGAATTGACTGATCATAGAAAATCATTAACACGTTAAAACATACTGGAAATGTCGTTCCATCTGCATGACACATTCCAGATGCATGGTGTGACCGCAAGGCAAGACGGTGATGTTTTTTGTTGTATCGAAAATATACTGCATCAAGTGAAAAGAATCAATAGACATCCATTTCATGCTTTTTTTTTTTTTTTTTTTTTTTTAAATATATATATTTTCCAAGTTTGCCTTACCTCGAAGCAAACAGGGCAATTGTGGTGCATCGCTCTTTCTATACAAATATGTGATTCCTTCATCAACTTTGAATAGCAACATCCTGAAAAAGGGAGGAAAAGGGTCAGATATCCTATTACTATAATCAATTAAATGCTAATATAAGCTTTTGTTGTTGAATTAAGTTCTTATTCAAGTTGAGCATCACACTCACCACATGTGTCACAGTGAAAGAAATTCTCCTCGCCACCCGTTCTTTCAAATATTTTGTGCAGGAAAACGAAGAATAATATATTAGATACAATGTTTCCACACTAGAAAGATAAAATGGCATGTGCTGACCAACTGATGTAAGTCAACTGAAATGGTGCTGGTGTAGACACACTTCATTTCATCTGAAACACAGTTTGGCCGCTTTGATGAGCTGGGGCAGGATTTACATTTGGATAGGGTTGCATAGTAGAATAACTAATCCCACATTGTACCAACATAAACTATGTTGCTTCGATTCTTAATAAAGGACACCTGGTGCGTGTCGGATCTTTCAAAAGTACTACATTTTTGGAGGATACGACACGGGTGCGACAACTTTTTTAGAGAGTCCAAGCAACATATCTTTACATAACAAACTCATTAACGAAACATGATTTAGCATGCAAACTAAACCAAAACTCTTCCCTAAGGGAGGTTGGTATCAGTCCATTAATTTCATGACCAGTAGCACAGCTAGGAAACTCACTAAAGGAATTCAAAATATAACATCTATCATATATATATATAAATAAATTTACATTGTATATATAGCGTTATTTTCTGGTGAAGCAGATTGGAATGAACCCCATTGCGCCCCCCTAGCTCCATCCCCTGTTTGGCCGTTTGTGACCACTGACCAGCCTATGTCTCAAATGTTGTTGGCTTTGTGTTTTTACGAATGGAGTAATTAAGGAAAATGCATTAAAGAACCGATAACGATATACAGTATGAGAAAGATTTTAACCTGCAGATTCCGCATTTATCACAGTGGTATTGATTCTTCGAAACCTAAAGATAGAAAGAAAATCATCTTGTTTAAGCATAGTTATAAATATCGATCAACAACGTCGTAGAAGAATTATATAACGAGTCTTACATCATCGTCAAAGAAGTTGCATTTTGAGCAAAAGTACTTCCCCATGCAAACCCCACATTGGATACATGTTTGTTGAACCTAAAACACAATCAAGGACAAAAAAGTAAATGTCACCTCAGCTCAACATATATAAAACACTTGAATTGAGTCACTGAAAATTGAGGAAAACTCACTTCCTGTTCAGTATTACACACTGAGCAAATGACCTGAAAGACATACAGAGAAGTATACTTAAATCAGTCAACAACAAAAAGGTGTAACAAACAAGAAATTTCAATCAAGTACGATCACACAATGGCGAAGTCACATAAACCGAAGGGTGCTCAGTTGAATACCCTTTGTCGGAAAATTGATTGTGTACATAGAAGATTATGTTGCGTATATAGGTCAAATATTACTTTTCATATATACATTATCTATTAAATCTTAAACACCCCTAATGAAATTTTTGGTTTCGCCACTGCTGGATCACACCATGATCATTTTCCCATTATATAACCCGTCCATCTATCAACTACGCTTCAATCCTAAATGAAAATGATGGAAAGAAACTTAAAGAGAGGTGTGTTGCTCGGACTCTCCAAATATAATTTTAGAGGATTGGACACACACTCAGCGATATTTTTGAAGAGTTTGAGCAACATAGATTTTAAAAACATCTTTATACAATAGAAGAGAGAGAACATTGAAAACTAACCCTTTTTATATCATGGCGAGGAATATCGTGGCGTTTGAGTGGATCAAGTTCTAAAGAATTCTGATCAAGAATTGGAAAACCTATGATTAATTCTCACATAAAAGAAAAAAGGTCAAAATAGTCAACTGAATATGAAAAAAAGTCTCTACCTTTGAGTCATTATGACAATGCCTGCAATCAAATATCTCATCACAACATGGTGCTTTAATTTTGCATCTCCTTCTGTAATGTGAGCACCTACAAAAGAAAAAAAAGGAAAGATCAACAAAAACTCATGAAAATATTAAAAAAAAAAAAAAAAAAAAAAAAAAGATGAAAAAATACCCATAATTCTCAGAATCCATCTCCATTATAAAAGTTATCTGTTCCTTCAACCAATTCTAATGAATCAAGAATTTTTTTTCCGGTGGGTACTCAAAAATCCCTGAAATTCACTAATTATGGTAACATAATATAAATTTAGACACCAAAAGTTTGGAACTGAACTAAAAATCACACCTTTAACTTTAACAAAAACATATAAAAATTGAGACATAAAGAAAGACTGAAACTGAGATAAAAATCAGACCTTTAACTATGATCTACAAATTCAGACATCAAGAAAAGAGTGAAAGTGAACTCAATTCTCTTCACTCAATTCAACTAAATCAAGGAGTTTCTTCCAATGGGTACTTAAAAAAGCCTTAATTCAACTAATTATGGTAACATATTACAAATTTAGACATCAAAAAGTTTGGAACTGGATTAAAAATCATACCTTTAACTATAAACAAAAAGAAAGGACTGAAGTGAACTCTCTCTTCACTCAATTATACTAAATCAAGAAATTTCTTCCAATGGGTACTCAAAAATCCTGAAATTCAACTGATTATGACAAAAAATGTAATAAAATCCAGACATCAAGATTGAAACTGAACTAAAAATCACACCTTTAATTATGACAAAATATCTGCAGTTTCAGACAAGAAAAGATTGAAACTGAACTAAAAATCAGACCTTCAACTATGACAACAAAAGTATACAAATTCACACATAAAAAAGATTGAAACTGAACTAAAATCAGATCTTTAACTAAGAAAAAACATCATGCAAATTAAGATAAACAAAGAAAAGATTGAAACTGAACTAAAAATCAGACCTTCAACAATGACAACTAAAATATACAAATTCACACATAAAAAAAGATTGAAAACTGAACTAAAATAAGATCTTTAACTAAGAAAATTAAACAAAGAAAAGATTGAAACTTAACTAAATATCAGACCTTTTGGGTGCTGATGATGTTGAATGTGATTGTTGTAGATAAGAACAAGAAACAGAAAGGGTTGAAACAATAATGCATTACAACTTTGTTTATAACTGTAACCCCTACCTATAAGTTATATGCCCATAGTTTTCAGTTTCACTGTACCATTTTATTTGGCTTTGATCATTTTAAATTGATGACCAGGCGACACGTTAGCGTTATGCATAATGCATGCTGTATTTATTGAATGCAATGAACTTTCTTCTTTTAGCTTTTCCTTTTTTTTACTCTATTGATAATGACTTAATCCATCCGTTTTACTTGTCATCCTTATTAAACATAGATAGTTCAAAGGCTTAATACATAAATAAACCTTCAAATTTGAATCCAGCTAGCAAGTAGGCCCTCCAACTTTAAGTGTGTACAAGTAGACACTTCAACTTGTATAAAGTTGAACACATAAACACAAATGCTGATGTGGCGCTAACGTGACACATAAATTTTGGAGGTGTCATGTCAGTACCACGTCAACATTTGTGTTTATATGTTCAACTTTATATAAATTTAGGTGCCTACTTGTGCATACTTAAAGTTAAAGGACATACTTATCAGCTGAGGTCAAATTTGAGAGCTTGTTTATGTATGATGCTTAGTTCAAATGGGGAAATAATTTTATGGTCGTACTGGAGATACAAGCAGAAAAGAGATCCTGTGGGTGTCAAATTGTTTTCAATTTTAAATTTTGGGAAAATGACAATGGAGGTGGATAATTGCAACCAATAGAATAAATGCAGTGGATTATTTGACAAAATTTGGGTCCCACTTGAGAAAAAAGTTTGTGTGCTAATTATTTTCCGTTCTCCGCTTTTGCTTTTGCAATTAGGTGTAATTGGAGTTAACTTGTACACAACTGTATCAGATATTTATATTAGAAAAATCATGATTAATTTCTTTTAGCGTGAGAAGGACCGACAGATTCCTAGGTTGGCAAGTTCTAAAGAATGAGTATACATAATATCTTAGGCGAATCTCACATCAAAATGAGATAGAAAAGTGAAAAGCTTTATAAAAGAGGGTATAATTAATTCACATGCTTTTGAACTCGATAATGTTGTAATTTAAAGGATAAATCCGCGAGGTATGGTGAGTCGCAACGAACAATACATTCATGAACTTAAATCATGAAAAATATGATATCAAAGCCGAACACTTTCTCAGTACCATCTAGGAGAGACCTCAGCGAGTACATGCCATAAACTTGGATCGTGACATTGTAATGCAACAATTTGACATTGTAAGGTGTCAATCACCTATTGCTCTGGATTCATCATGATTCAAGCGACTTACGTTTGGCCAATCTGTTGATTCAATTAATTTTAACCGTTAAATAAATTGTATAGTACGTAACAAGTCAAAAGGCATTATGTGTTTTTCCTTAGAAATTTTTATTGACAACAATTTCAACGATAAACATCTTTACTAATATGGTTTTTGATTCGGTGCAAAATACAATTTAATTACAAGGCTATTGACATGTGATAAAGTTGTTGAGTTTCTTCCTAAATAATTTCTCTACTTCCTATTATCAACTTCTCAAAATGAAGATTCTTCTTGGCGTTTCCATTTACATTCTTTCTTGTTTCTACTATGTAAGAAAATCATCCCATCCTTAGTAACATTATTATCTCCATTCCAATTTATAATTTCCGGTTAATAGTACTCTCAGTTTCTAAATTATTTGTTAACTTTGATTTTAGTCCATATGATATCTGATTACACATTAAACCTTCGTCAGTTGAATTGTGCTCTTTTGAGCCCTTTGCTTGTAATACTCACAAATTTATCATATTATTAACTGTTTCTCCACTTCATTACTCATGTATTATGTTAAATTTGTACTGTTACTCTATATTTGATGGTAATATAGTTCTTTAAATAGTCAAATACACTATATTTTCTGTATGAGGAGACCATTAACACATGGGCTGGTCTTTAATTTTGCCTTCAAATGGGTTGACCTTTAATTTTGGTCCTTTAAAATCGAACTTATGTCTAGCGGGATATAAGTTCTTTAAGGGAATGGGGATAACTTGTAGATGTAATGATGCATCTCTCTAGGCATAAGTTCAATTTTGAAGGGCAAAAATTAAATACTAGGCCATTTGAAGGGAAAAAATTAAACACCAACACAAAATAGGGACAAAACTGCAAATGACCCAACCAATGGCGATTGAAGAATTTTTTTTTTTTTTTTTTTGCGCGGATTTCCCATCAAAGGCGCCGGTCTTTAATTTTTGTCCCTCAAATTGCTGATTTTTAATTTTTGTCCTTTGCTTAAAAAAGTGGCCGAAAATACTTCGAGATTCTGGGTTCGAACTCCCGCTCAGTACCAAAAAAAAATCGCAACACAAGGCCTTCGCAAAATTTTTGTCCTATAAGGCAGAATTTAGTTATTCCTTAAGGAAAATTCTGCTTTATAAGGCGGAACTTATAAAGCAAATTTTTTTTTTTACTCTTCTAGGATTCTACAGAAATTAGGCCTTAATAGTCAATTTTTGCCCGAATAGGCCTAATTTTCTATTAAGTTCTGCCTTGCGATTTTTTTTAATACTCTGCTGGGATTCGAACCCATAATCTCAGGGGTATTTTCGGCCACTTAAAAAGCCGAAGGGCAAAAATTAAGGATCAGCAAATCGAGGGACCAAAATTAAAGACCCCCATCGAATAAGGACTTTTGTGCGAATGACCCTGAAGAAATTTCACGGTTGCGCTTCAAATGGGCTTACCTTTCTGAAGTGAAAACTTTAATATTTAATGCATTTATGATTTCTGATATTTGAGTTATTTTTTAAAGTTGTTGTGTGTATATGTGTGTGCGCATGTTCATCATGAAATTCAGCAATTCCATAAGTTAATTGAGAAAATACATAATTACCCTCCTGGAGATGACACCATTTTTCCAATAAGACATTTAAACTTTGCGGGAATCTTATGACCCCCTTGAATAACTTCAGAGTAGTATATAGACCCCTTTTTTCGGTCAATCCTAGTTATAAAAAAATGTGTGCAAACCACGCACCAATTGTCACTTGCCACATGTCAAATTAATTTTTAAATACTTTTTATTTCTGTTTTTTCTATTCGAATCCTTTGCTTTCTTTTTCTATTTATTTTCTCCCTTTTTTCTTCATCTCAACTCTGTAAAAGCTCCTCCGATGAAGCCACTACCATCGCCGCCACTGTAACAATCACCAATTCCGCTATATCACCACCAAATAGTTTACAAACCATCATCAATCAGTATTGGAAAATCAAACCCACCAAATAATCAAAATCTGAAAACTAAAATCACCACCAAACAAAAATCTAAAAATTATCCACCCCACCTTCTCCCCTTCCCCTAACCGTGAGCTTCACTGAAATAACAATAGAGGTGTGCTTGGCTTCAGAAATGGAAACAAAAGAATCACTCCACCATTTTATGCTATTATTATTGCATTTGGTCTATCCTTCTCTTCCAGAAATTATACAAACAATTATGGCTTAATAATCAATTTGAAAAACTCTCTTCCACCTGTGGCAGAAACCATCATGGCTGACCGGTCGCCACTGCTCTGCCATCTCTTCGCCGACGACCACTTTTTAATATTCTTCTGTCGTCCTCTTCTAATTCCCCTAAAATACAATTAAAAGTTCATTTATGCCCAGAACCATTCCATACCACCATTAAAAGAAACAAGCTAAGAGAAGAAAATCACCATCAATGGCCTGGAAAAAAATGAAGAAGATGGATGAAATAAAAGAATAAAAAATAAAAGGAAATGAAATTAGGAAAAAGGTAAAATAAAAAGAGAAATAAGTAGAAAAAAACTTTTTAATAGCTGTCAATTTTTTTTCTTCATTTTTTTAGGTCCTCACTCTCCCTAGGAGGGTGATATACACTCTCTATGCTGTGTGGCCGAAAAAGGATGTATTAATTCCAATTCAAAATTGTTCAGGGGATCATCGGACCCCCGCAAAGTTTAGGTGTCTTATTGAAAAGGAACCTCATGTAAACACCATGGAATAAGGTGAACCCTTACTAAACTGTATTAAAATATTTAGGGAAGGAAATGAGGAGTATGAAAACACACATTTCAAGAGCGGCAACAATTTATTGCACTTGATATCTCTATCAAATCAAGAATTTAGATAACAAAATACTCGTCTTTCGTACGTGTGTCTTTCTATTGGCAGGACAAAATAACAGGAAAAGATCCTGCTCAAGGTGAGTAGTATTTGTTTAAGAGAAAATGAGGAATTCTGTTTCCGTTCTTTGGGACCTTTTGAGCTCCTCTCTATCTTTGTTGTATTTGAGAAGCAGGAAGGAATTTAACTTAAGTGACATCAATGAACTATCATTGATGGACGTGACACTCTATGTTTAATTACACTTGTCTTGCATTTATTAATGTGAAGTAAAATAATGAGTGCGATTTTACCTTCCAACTACATCGACCGTTCATTAATATATAAAAATATTTTTTGGTCATTCTCAATAAACCATCAGTTGACATTCCCAAGATCTCTCAGTATCGTTTCCGTACTTGATATCTTGTAAACCTAATAACTTTTTAATTCTTTAAATGCACCCAGATAAGAAGTGAAAATATATACAATGTTAATAAAGAAAGAAATCTCACCAAAACAAGAGAACAGTTTTGAGATTACCTATCTAAATTCTCTTGTCCTTACTTTTCTTCTTTAGAAAAAATAAAAATAAAAATTGGAAGGACCAGTTTAAGTTGCATACTGAATTATTACTCTTAAATTTAGGAAACTAATCATAAATAAATTTGAAATACATTCTTTTAGAAGCCCCGGATGGATATGATTATGGTATTTCCATGATTGATGATCAGAAAAAGTGGAGCTCAACTCACAAAAACATGTATATACTCAATAATTAAAGTCCATTCATTTCTATGTTAAGCAAAAAATAAATAAATAATAAAATAAAATAAAATAAAAAATTAAAGTCCATATGTTGCTAACTTAATGGAGAGAATAATGGGTTTTATTAAGTTATTTAAAGAGAATAATCTTGACGTGCATTAATTTGCATTTCTTCTATTTTTTCGGAAATAGCCTTCCCCTCATGTACCAGTACATTTCAAATACGTATTGTGAATTTATGTTTTTTTTTAAACCTTTCTTTTATAGGCTATTCCAAATTGTTGAGGTAACAAAGCTAGATGATAACATAATAGAAGGAAGCAACACTAAGGACGAAGAGAATAATCGTTCAAAAAAAATGGACGTTGGATGTAACTCAACCTCAGAAACTATCTCATGAGGTGAGAACTGTTCCAGATCAAATAAAGAATTCAATTGCCCATCGCACAAACGATATCAAGGATTCAACCTTTATATTTATCATGCATTTTATTATTTTTGGCTTGTAATATATGTAAAGAAAGGATTTTGGGCCTAACTCAACCCCAAAAGCTAGCTCATGAGGGGAGGATTATCCAAATCCATATAAGGAAACCACTTATCTCATTAACCACCAATGAGGTACTTTTTTCATTCTTCAACACCTCACCTCACGCCCAGGGCTGGACATCTGGTGCGTGGGGAATTTAATTTGGGAGCCCAACATCGAGTGAGATGGGTCCTGCTCTGATACCACGTAAAGAATGGATCTTGGGCCTAACTCAACCCCAAAAGCTAGCTCTTGATGGGAGAATTACTCAAGTTCATATAAGGGGACCACCCATCTTATTAACCACCAATGTGATACTTTTTTCATTCTTCAACAATATACATGTATAATAAGTAAAAAAATTAGCAAGAGGTATCATTGAATCCCCTAATTGCTTCAATGTGGCTCTGACGCTGCCCGCATACCTAGGACTATCAACTGGAGCGTGAAGAACATAATATGCGGTGCCAACATCAGATATATAGAGAAGCATGTAACACCTCGTACCTTTAAACTAGGTTACGTTCATGATTTGAGACTTAGAAGACCAGATAAGAAGTGTGGGAAATAAATCCGTCTCAGTTCAGCAAAGTTCTATTTATACAACCAGTTTATGTGGACCGTATATTATTATACAGCCCATATATCTACATACCGTACTTTCAGTTTGTGGAACTCATTTGGGAAATTCCAGTTTCTGGAATTTTAATTCGGCCAATTTATACGGACTGTATAACTTTATACAGACCGTATAAGTTGATCGTATAATTTTCCGACTCAGTTAAGTATAAATACGTCATGTTCAGTTCTTTTTCCACTCTTCACATTCTCCAAGCCCTAGAACAAAGGTTTTCTTCTTCCAACAATCCAAAACACCAAGGTAAACCTATTCCAATCATTCCAAGTTAATTCTATCATATATTCATGTAATCTAATAAGGAAATCATTGTTCCTAACCTAGGGTTTTCAAGAAAACCCATTTAAAGGATTCAAGACTAAAGCTTTAGGGATATTTCTTCAAGTTCAGATTATTGATACAAGCTTTGGAGTATTACTAGCTATGTAGGGCTTCTATCCACGTGTGGGAACATATTTGTTCTTCCCTACGCCACGTTTCTCCATGATTATACAAGAGTTTACCAAAACTAGGGTTTAGACATGTTCATGATAGCCCTAAGTCTATATACCATGTTTCTATACGTAGTTCGTTATTGTGTTATTGATTTGGTTATTGAGAATCTGTTTGTAATCCATGCAAAAAGCCATCCCTTGCATTCCATGAGTTCTTACATTCAAGTTATGAAATATTATGTTATTTTCATGGAAATCCTACATGTCCGCACGTTTTCATGCAAGGTATATTATGTAATTATATTCATGTTATATTATATTTACAATCTATGTTTACAAGTCATGTTTATGAAAAACCATGGGCTCAGATGACACCTATATTCATGTTCATATTTTGGGAGTTGCAAAGATTTTCGAAAGGCTCAGATAGCCTGAAACTGCGTTTTCCACTGTAGGATATGGATCAATCTGCCCAGTTAGGACGATTCCTTTATGTTTCCCTCATTGAGGGATTTGGATCCATTCATGTCATGTTTGATACGCTCAAATTACACCTATTAATGGCGTAAAGCGGACGTTGTCAAATATAGTAACCCAACAAGGTTGGGGTCGAATCCCACAGGGAATATGGAGAGAAAAGAGTACTAATCGTATGCGATACCGGTCTTAAAATGCTTTAATCCTATTCCGGATAGTTTGAATTGATTGTTGAATAATGTAATTTAATACTTTGACTTAAAATGTAATTAATGTGAGAGAGAGAGACTAAGGTTGTGTTCCCCAATTTGATTAGATATTATGCTTCAGGTTTCAAAGTGATATACTTCTAATGGTTGTTCTATGAATATGCACTTGGTCTCTTAAAGACTTCTTAATGTTTCCCAACAGTTAAGCAGTATTTCCTCTTTACGATTCTTCCGAATATAAAAGAGTTACAATCGAAGAGCGACCAATGATGCCAATTTAGACTTATTCTTATTCCTAAGTTAGTCTATTAAACGAGGGTTAACGCCTCGAGTCATTGTTATTCAATCTTACCAATATTGATTCTCTTTCCCAGGAAAAGTCAATATAATGGCTTCGGCTAATGCTTGCAATCATTACCCAACGTTACAACTCAAAGATAGAATAAATAACAACAACCATTATGCATATATCAATAATAGAAACCCATTCACATAATACCCATCATGGGATTCACAACCTTAGAATTGAAATTAGCTACTCATAATGTTTCTTGATAGAAAAAGCTTAAAGATTAACATAATACACTTACAATACTAATATAAGATGGAATGAGAGTGAAGTTGTTGCCTTAAATGCTCCAACCACTTCAAGATTAAAAACCTAGGGTTTATGCCTCTAAAATAAAATCTGAATTATGAATTAAAACCCTACATTATGTATTTATAGAGCAAAAAATCGCGCCAAGTTTCTGGACAAAAATGCCCTTACGCCGCATTGTTACGGACCGTAACTCAGGTTACGGTCCGTCCTTCATTTCGTCATTTGACCATTTTGACGTTACGGCCACCATGCGACGGACCGTACCCTGTGTTACGGTCCGTCCTTCTGAAGCGTAAGTGGTGACAATTACTTGGCAACTCTCTGGAATTTTGGATGATGTTACGGTGAAGGGTTACGGACCGTAACATGAGTTACGGACCGTAACACTAAACCGTAACACTGAAGGTTTTATTGAAACTCTCTGGAAATTTAGCTCATGTTACAGTGACATGTTACGGACCGTAACATGAGTTACGGACCGTAACACTCCACCGTAACACTGATGGTTTCAATGAAAACTTTCTGGAAATTCAGGCCCTGTTACGGTTCAAAGGTACGGACCGTAACATGAGTTACGGACCCTGTTACGGTTCGTAACATGAGTTACGGTCCGTAACATGAGTTACGGACAAGTTACGGACAAGTTACGGTCCGTAACATGAGTTACGGAGCGTCGCTTAGCTCCAATTTGTCCGTTTTTTCAGCATTACTTCTCATTTCCGATCCTTAGTTAATCAACCCTATAAAACACAAAAATAACATAAGAAACAATGTAAAAACACTTAAAATAAAGCAACATGTCTAGTTACAAAGGCATAAAATGTGCTAAAATTCACGGCACATCAATGTTCATGTCTTGTACCCCGACAAGGTACAAGATGACTTAGCTGATCGGGCAGAGATCAGACACCACGTGTTAACGTGGTAGTTACATGTCGGTTATACTAATGCACTCCCACAAATATTTTTACTCATGTTATATATACGTATATATGTATTTATGTCCATGTCAGATACTCATGCTCATGACCAGGTTTTTGTTTCAGTTTCAGCTTTTATCATTGTTATTTCATGTGTCACGCTTATTTCATTTAGTTGCTTTACATGCTAGTACATTCAATGTGCTGACGTCTCATTTTCTATTGCCCAGGGGCTTGCATTTCACGATGCAGGTACGGATTTACAAGACGACACATCTGCTCATAGGACTCTATATGTATCAACTTGTTGGTGAGCCCCATGCATCTCCTTCGGGGTTTAGTCGTTTATCTATTTCCTATTAGTTATCACAATTTCGGGATAAAATACCCATCAAAACAAAAATACTAAAAACAATCTCCAGTATACTAAAACAGCAATCCCAACAACCAATCAGTAAATACTACACCCTCAACTTAAAAGCATGCATTGCCCTCAAAGCATCAATATAACGCATTAAAAAAATGGAGGGCCTCCCTGGAGCGCACTAGGCACTCAGATCTATCGCAGCATCATGGGGTGGAGCAGTGGGTGGGGGAGAAATACGGTGAGCCGGCTCAATGGGCTGAGCTGAGCTAGAAGTAGCTCCTGCGGTGTCGGAACTTAACCGGGACTCCTGGCGGATTCTTTTCAAAGTACGCCGCTCCTCTTCCTCATTCTGTGGGCGCAACTCAGCATATGGATCAAGACTTTGGAGAATGGGCTCGAGATCTGGCGATGCTCTGCTTCGCTTCCCTTTGTCCACAGAGGGGATATCCTCCTCCAACTCCTCGTCGTGCTGTTCCTCAACCGTGTCTTCGTTGTCATCATCACCTATTAGGCTCTGAACCGGCTGGTATAGGCTCTGTACCAACTCCGTGTGTACTTTAGGAACCTGGTCTGTCGCCACAGCCACTTCTTGGGCCTTCAATTTCTGCACATCATTCTTGACAGACCGCAACTCACTCCGAATAGCGCCCAATTCCAATGTAGGGTGTGTCCTAGTCAGCTCAGTCATCCTGCCCTCAATACCATCTATTCGGGAGTGGATTTGTAGGTGGTCCGCAGCCATTTGTTCTTTTATCGGTCGTAGCGCTGCATCAATAGCCCTTTTTGTGTATAATTTTAGCTCAGTCATGATCCGCTTGACCTGCCTATCTGTGCGATCCGCTTGCAGGACCACTGCCCCAAAATTGTCCCGGTTGAACATCATTTTTCTCGAAAGCTTGGGTGGGACTCCTGGTATTGCCTGCGGTGGTGCTGGGCTTGCTCTAGTGGAAGAGGTAGGACCACCCGAAGTAGGTGCGGCTGGAGGTGGCATAGGCTGTGTAGCATGATCAGCCGGTGGAGCCTTAGAATCTGTGGGCTGATCCGCAGCAGCTCCCTCTTCACCCATGATAGCCAAGGGTATAACATCTGACCCCGTAGGCCCCTCCGGCACCTCAGAAACCGATGCAGAGGGCAACGAACCCTGGGTCAACACCTCATCTTTCCCCTTTGTGATGTCATAAATATGGCTGGCAATCACACTGTGATCGATATGGGGTAGGGGTTCTGGTTCTGCACGCAAGCATAGTAGCGTAAGCAGGCATGGATGAATGAGGGAAGTGGCCGGCTGGGTGGCTCTCTCTCGGAGGTCTTCGGCTATCAGTCGTTCGAAGTTGATCTTATATCGCTACATTATGGAAGCCACAAGAACAGCCCTGTCTGGAGTCAAATAATTATCTGATTGGGTAGGACGGATGCGGAACAGAACAATTTGCCACCAAAACTTTGCCTCTGGCGTTAGGGTGTTTTTCCAAATCCGCGTGGTGGCTGTAAACTTTGGCACTATGGCCCATTCAGGATCTGTTGTCCGTGCAATAACAGAAGCTACCCATTTTCGGACGGGGATTGTATCCTTCTGTTCAATTTTGTAGGCAAACTCCCCTTCTTCCGCTGCTGTAGGCTCTATATAATCTTCCCCGAATAGTGTTTTATTTATAGCCGATGGAGAGACATCTATCTTCTTTGTCCGGAATACAACCTCATCCATTGCCGGTACTTGAGTTGCTCGCTGCCCTTTCTTCACTACTTTGAATACAGCTGCCCTATATGAAGCGTAGAATTCCCTAACAAAAACCGGTATGTAGGACCCAACGGGGTTTTTCAAAAACTCCAACTTGTGGAATCGGATAGTATCACTAATGCCGGGATATCCTTCTATTCCATCGAAGATGACATTCCGTTCCTCGAAAATACTCCGCCTTGGGTCCATTCCCTCACCTTTTACCCGCTCACACCCCTTGTTATACAAATCTTCAGATCCCTCCACATTAAACCGGAGGATCTTCTCAGTCATAGCTTGCAGCCGAATGTCAAGTTTCCTCCTTTCCTGTTCGCGCTCTTTTTCGCGGTCCTCCGCAGTAGGCTGTCTAATGGGTGGTTGAGGTCGGTGTGTTGGTGTGATAGCCCGCTGGGGTTCACTTTGGCTCGACGAACTCGACGAGCTCGACTCTCTCAACTCCTCAGTCGAGGAGGAACTTTCTGATTGTGGGTCTGGTTGGCTGGGTGCAACTGGTGGGGGTGGCTTGCTAGGTGCGACCGGCCTCTTTTTAGGCCTGGCGTCCTTGATCAGATCGTCATCGCGCAGCCGTGAGGTTACCTTGCTTGCAGCACGACCTTTTCCTTTTTGCGCGACCTTAGGTGAAGCCTTCTTTGATTGTCGTGGTTTACCCATACCTGTGGAAGGAAAAGTTAGATATGATGTACGAGAAGTTGTTAAAAAAAATTAGACACCTTATGAATTTAAGCTAAGGACTTTAATTAGGCCAGGTACCGTAACACAGTCGACGGACCGTCGATGGTGTTACGAGCCGTATCTTCAACCGTAACTCAAATGGTTCAATTAAGCAAAGGGACCGTAACACAGTCGACGGTCCGTATCGTAGGATACGGTTCGTAACGTCTCACCGTAACATGATCAAAATTTCCAGAAAAGTTACTGGAAATTTGAGAGGTGTTACGGTATGATGTTACGGTCCGTCACTCGTGTTACGGTCCGTAACACTTCACCGTAACGTCTGTCAAAATTCCAGAAGGTTTTCATGGAATCCATCGATGTTACGGTGTGGTGTTACGGTCTGTAACATAGGATACGGTCCGTAACATCCCACCGTAACATCAGCCAAATTTCCAGAAAGTTTTCATGGAAATTATCGGTGTTACGGTGCGATGTTACGGTCCGTAACGTACGTTACGGTCCGTAACACATAATGACAGGCAACAGATTAGCAAACAAATGACTTGGCCAAATTTTCTCGTTTTAAGCACGAGGCCAAGATTTTCGACTTAATGTCCCATGGGTATGTTGTAAAACAATATTATATCCCCTCACATGCCTCGGGTTACTCAGACTTCACCCGGTTTTATTAAAGTTTTCATTGGAGACTTTTATCGAACAGTTGGTGGGCAAACCGATTTAGTAATTTCACAAATGAAACCTTTAACCGGATTTGCCCTCCAATTCAGTGGGAAGCAATTGCTTGTGCCCACAAATCTTTTAAACAACACCAATACCAATCCCAACCCCCAACCATTGTCAAATCCCCCATAACTTATCAATTGAAATTCAAACTCAATCAACACAGCCCAAAACACGAATTTCAACGCATATTATACGAAATTACTCATGAGCATCATAGAACTCGCATTGATAGCTAAAAGAAAAGAGCAAAGACATGTAATACCTGATCGTTGGCGATTGTAAGGATGAAACTCAAACTTACAACAGGGATTGTGATAAGAAGATAGTAAAGAGATTTTTAGAGAAATATGGGGGAGAATGGAAAGATGAAGAGAGGAGGATGTGAAGAAGAGAAGAGAGGATTTATGAGAGAGAGGGAGGCGAAAAACGTTTTAAGAATCCTTTTAATTTGAAATGGGAACCGTCGGTAATGTATTTAAACATTTCCGACAATTACGTTACCTGTTACGGACCGTATCCTGAGATACAGACCGTATCTTGTGTTACGGTCCATCTAACGACCCCGTTTCACTTATTCATTAATGACCTGGCAGTCCAATCGACGGACCGTAACTCGTGTTACGGTCCGTATCACCTGGCGTAACATGTTGAAAATTTCCAGTGAAGCCCAGATTTTGTATCAAAGTTACGACCCAGTGTTACGGTCCGTAACACGTACGACGGACCGTAACTTGTACCGTAACACTCTACCTCATCCTTCAGTGATTTTTTTTTTTGCCTGTTACGCTTCATGATACGGACCGTAACATGGAGCGTCTCGCCTTGGATCACTCAGCAGTTATTTGGTCCCTTCAGTTCTCAAAATCCCACCACATTAGCACATCAACAACACAAAAGAATACAAGGAAAATACAAACTTTAAACTACTTACAAAGCAGTAAATGTGGGTTGCCTCCCACATAACGCTTGGTTTAACGTCACAGCTCGACGTGGTACCTCATTTTCGAGTTCAGGAGCCATATTTCAAACGATACCTATCCACGACCTTACCATCATCAATACACCAATGGTAATGCTTCACTCTTTGTGCATTCACCTTAAAAGTCCGAGTGCCATCCTCGGATTTCACCTCAATGATGCTTCCATTTGGGGACACACTTACAATTTCAAAAGGACCAGACCAACGGGACTTTAACTTGCCTGGAAAGAACTTCAGGCGTGAATTGTACAACAAGACCAAGTCTTTTGGCTGAAAATCCCTTTTTAGGATCTTCGTGTCATGATAGTATTTCATCTTTTCCTTGTACAATGTTGCACTTTCATAGGCATTGTACCTAAATTCATCCATCTCGTTGATTTGAAACAACCGCAGCTTGGTTGCTTCATGCCAATCCATATTCAGCTTTTTCAATGCCCAAAGGGCTTTATGCTCAAGCTCAATAGGCAAATGACATGCCTTCCCAAATACCAACTTATACGGTGAAGTCCCTATAGGCGTTTTGAATGCCGTGCGATATGCCCATAAAGCATCATCCAACTTTTTAGACCAGTCAGTGCGATTCACATTGACCGTCTTTGCCAAGATGCTTTTTATTTCTCTGTTTGAGACCTCAACCTGACCACTCGTCTGAGGATGATATGGAGTGGCAACCCTGTGATGCACGCCATATTTTTCAAGAAGATCAGCAAATGGTTTATTGCAGAAATGAGATCCACCATCGCTAATAATAGCTCTAGGAGTGCCAAATCTAGTAAAGATGTTCTTTTTGAGAAACGCATTGACTCTCCTACCATCATTGTTAGGCAAGGCCACCGCCTCCACCCATTTGGAGACATAATGCACTGCGACAAGAATGTATTTCAGGCCGTAGGAGCTCACGAAGGGCCCCATAAAATCAATTCCCCATACATCAAATAGCTCCACCTCAAGAACAAAGTTCATCGGAGTTTCATGCCTCCGACCTATTGTGCCCTGGCGTTGGCATTTATCACAAGAGCGTGCCAACATATTTGCATCACGATAAATGGCTGGCCAGTAGTAGCCACACTCTAGCACCTTGGCTGTTGTTCGATTTCCACTGTGATGTCCACCAACTGGAGAATCATGGCACGCTTTCAAAATGTCCATCACCTCAGATTCCGCCACACATCTCCGGATCATATTGTCAGCACACGTTCTGAATAAGTAAGGCTCATCCCAACAATACTGTCGGCAGTCTCTCAAGAACTTCTTCTTTTGATATGTATTCAACTCTTCAGGAACGATGCCAGTTACCAAATAATTGGCAATATCGGCATACCATGGTGTCACATCATTGGAAATGACCAAAACTCTTTCATCCGGGAAAGTTTCATCAATATCTAGCACATCACTCGGTCTCCCTGGTGCTTCAAGTCTGGAAAGATGGTCAGCTACTTGATTTTCTGACCCTTTCCGGTCTTTGACTTCAAAGTCAAATTCTTGTAGCAACAAAACCCATCTTATCAACCGAGGCTTAGCATCCTTCTTCGCCATCAAATAGCGCAATGCAGCATGGTCAGTGTGAACCACTACCTTGGCACCCAACAAATAAGCCCGGAGCTTTTCAAAAGCATAAACAATGGCAAGTAATTCTTACTCCGTTACTGTATAGTTCAGCTGAGCTCCATTCAATGTTTTGCTGGCATAATAAATTGGGTGCAGGATTTTGTTTAGCCGCTGACCAAGCACAGCTCCAATTGCAAGACCACTGGCGTCACACATTAATTCAAAGGGAAGTGACCAATCTGGGGACACAACAATAGGTGCGGAGATTAATTTTAGCTTCAACTCGTTGAACGCCTTGATGCACTTCTCATTAAAATTGAATTTGGATTCTTTTTCTAAGAGTTTGCACATGGGATTTGCAATTTTGGAGAAGTCTTTGATAAACCTTCTATAGAATCCGGCGTGCCCCAAGAAACTCCGAACTCCTTTTACTGAAACGGGCGGAGGGAGTTGTGAAATCACATCGATTTTAGCTTGATCAACCTCAATCCCTTTTTCTGAAATCTTATGGCCAAGGACAATGCCCTCCTTGACCATAAAATGACACTTCTCCCAGTTGAGCACGAGGTTGGTTTCCTCACACCGTTGTAGCACCCGATCAAGATTACCCAAACATTCATCGAATGAATCTCCCACCACAGAGAAATCATCCATGAAAACTTCAAGAAAGTTTTCAACCATATCAGAGAATATGGACATCATGCATCGTTGGAAGGTAGCTGGTGCATTGCAAAGACCAAATGGCATCCGGCTGAAAGCGAATGTCCCATAGGGACAAGTGAAAGTAGTCTTTTCTTGGTTTTCCAACGCAATGTTGATCTGGTTGTATCCTGAGTACCCATCCAAGAAACAGTAATAAGATCTTCCGTCTAGCCGATCAAGCATTTGATCAATAAAAGGCATAGGGAAGTGGTCCTTGCAAGATGCGGTATTCAGCTTTCGATAGTCCATACACACTCTCCAACCGGTGACAGTCCTTGTCGGAATCAACTCATTTTTAGAGTTAGGGACAACAGTGATGCCCCCTTTCTTTGGCACACACTGAACTGGGCTTACCCATGGACTGTTGGCAATCGGGTAAACCACCCCAGCATCTAACCACTTAATAATCTCCTTCTTCACCACCTCTTGCATCAGTGGATTTAATCTTCGCTGATGCTCAACACTCGGCGAACTTTCCTCCTCCAACTGTATTCGGTGCTCACAAATTCCGGCGGGAATCCCCCGGATGTCTGCAATAGTCCAACCCAGAGCTCTTAAATGCTTCCTCAAGACTACGATGAGTCTTTGAATTTGGCCCTCATTCAGAAGTGATGACACAATAACTGGAAGAGTAGCATTTTCTCCAAGAAATACATATTTAAGATGGGATGGCAGTTTCTTGAGTTCCAGTTTTGGTGGCTCAATAATTGATGGTTTTGCTGGAGGAGTTGTTCGTTTCTCTAAATCAAGAGACAATTTCTTGGGCTCATAAGAGTAAGACCCCAGACCTGTGAGTGAATTCACTGTCTCATTATATCCCTCAATTTGTTCGGCATCAAAATTTACCAAGATGGCCAACAATGCTTCGCTCAAGCATTCTTCCTCCATTTTAAATTCCACTGCTTCATCCACCTCGTCAACAGAGTTTATGACTGAAATGCTTTGATAAGGACTAGGTAATTTCATGCCTTTACTAGCGTGAAAAGTCACCTCCTCATCGTTCACCCGAAACTTTATTTCGTGCTTTTCGGAGTCCATAAGAGCCCTCCCTGTGGCAAGGAAAGGTCTTCCCAGAATAATAGGGATTTCTTGATCAATATCACAATCAAGAATCACAAAATCTGCAGGCAGTAGAAATTGCCCGATTTGAACCAGCACATCATCAACTACCCCAACTGGCCTTTTTATTGTTCTGTTAGCCATCTGCAACCTCATGGTAGTTGGCCTTGGCATCGCTAGCCCCGATCTCTTAAATATTTCCAGGGGCATAAGATTTATGCTAGCCCCGTTATCACACAAAGCCCTGGAAAAATTTTGCTGCCCTATGGTGCATGGAATTGTGAATGCTCCCGGATCTTCCCTCTTTTGCACTGTAGTTTTGGAAAGGATGGCACTAACGCGGTGAGTGATACCCACAGTGTCGTGTTTCAATGGATTTTTCTTCTTTGTTAGGAGATCTTTCAAATACTTAGCAAAGCCAGGCATTTCTTGGACAGCATCCATGAACGGAAAATTCATCGTTAACTGCTTGAGTTGATCATAAAATCGCAAGCACTTCTCATCTTTTGTTTTTCTCACCAGCCTTTGAGGAAAAGGTGGTGAAGATTTGAACAATTGGCTCAAAGGGCGAAGAGCACCGGAAAGTTTTGCCTTCCCCTTTTCCTAGTTTTCCACCGGTTCCTTTGGTTTATTAAGATCCAACTCTTCTTCAACTACAATGGGGACTTCCTCCCCTGCTTCTTCCTCGACAATATCATCCAATACATTAGGCTGCGCTTCTTTTTCAACAATTGGTTCCTGATCAATTGGCTTTTTATTGTCACCCTGAAGTATTTTTCCACTTCTGGTGCTAATGGCAAGTACATTCTCCACAGAGTTCACTCCACTACTTTTTGGATTAGGAACTGTATCACTCGGTAATTGTCCCCGTTGAGGAGTATGCACTTCTCGGGAAAGGTCTCTGAATTGCGCTTCAAGCTTCTGAATGGAAGCTGAATGCGATAGTTGGACCTGGGACATTCCCTTGATTGTGCTCTCTGTTCTGTCTTGATTCATCAGCATTTTCTGCATCATACTCTTCAGTTCTGTAGAATCATTAGACGTGTTGCCAGCAGAGTTAGTAGCTGAATTATCTCTCCATGGCTGGGAATTGGATGCTTGCCCCCTAGGTGGAATGTAGGGGTTAGAGCTCTTGTTGCCATAATTATAGTTATTGTAATTCCCTTGATTGGGATTACCCTGATCAGTTCTTCCATAATTATTTCCTTGGTAATTTTGTTGAGGCCTTTGCCATGGGTGATTACCGGGACCTTGGTAGTTTTGCCGTTGATAACCCCCTTGCGAGTTATTGACATAATTCGCATCCTCAGATTGTGGCTGCCCCTCAAGATAAGTTTCGTCAGAAACTTGATACATTCCGGGAGCATGAGGTGGCATCTCATCGACAGCATTTACACATTTGGCCTCTTTCTCCATAAGCCTTTTGGATAATAAATCCACGGTGGTTTGCAATTGAGCGAACGCATGATCTCGCTCATGATTTTCTTTGGCCACCGCGGCCACATAGGGACTACCATATGATAGGATTTCGCTATCACTCGAATGCCAGGCTTGATTATGGGTAGTAAGCTTGTCGAGCAACCGGGTGATGTTGACAAAGGATTTGTCCATGAAGCATCCCCCAGCTGCAGTGTTGACAACTATTTGATTCATTGTATCTAGCCCCTTGTAGAACTTCTCTGTGAGAATTGCATCTGGAAATCCATGAGTCGGAGATTGAGCTAGATAATATTTGAACCTCTCCCATGCAGCATATAGTTGTTCCCCTGGAAGTTGTTTAAACCCAAAAATCTTATCCCGAAGCTCAGCCTTTTTGCTGGGTGGGAACCATTTTTTTAGAAAGATATTGGCTAGCTCATTCTAGGTATGAATAGTATTGCTCGGGAGCTTTTCATACCATTCCCTAGCTTGGCCAGCTAAGGAATATTTGAAAACCCGCAGTCGCAGTGCAGCAGGAACAACACCTTGAGATTGTTGGGAACATACATGCACGAAATTCTTTAGGTGTCGAAGTGGACAGTCCTCCGAAGAATTTCGGAAATAGCCTTCAAGTTTCAATAGCTGATAGATAGAACTATCAATTTTGAAATTAGCATTTCCTGTTCTCGGGGGAACTACAGCAGAAGCATAATCAGCTTCGTCGATGAATTCTGCAAATACATTCTCATCCTCCTCTTCTTCTGGTGCAGGATGGTTCACTTGGATCCCCCCTTGGTTCCCTTGATTGCGATGGGGTCTTCCAGCCATGTTCACCTGGTTCACTAAAACAGCAAACGAGGTGTGATGGAATAGAAAAAGTTTTAAAGAATAGTACCCAACAATTAGTAATTTCTGAACCGTATTCCCCGGCAACGGCGCCAAAATTTGATACGCTCAAATTACACCTATTAATGGCGTAAAGCGGACGTTGTCAAATATAGTAACCCAACAAGGTTGGGGTCGAATCCCACAGGGAATATGGAGAGAAAAGAGTACTAATCGTATGCGATACCGGTCTTAAAATGCTTTAATCCTATTCCGGATAGTTTGAATTGATTGTTGAATAATGTAATTTAATACTTTGACTTAAAATGTAATTAATGTGAGAGAGAGAGAGACTAAGGTTGTGTTCCCCAATTTGATTAGATATTATGCTTCAGGTTTCAAAGTGATATACTTCTAATGGTTGTTCTATGAATATGCACTTGGTCTCTTAAAGACTTCTTAATGTTTCCCAACAGTTAAGCAGTATTTCCTCTTTATGATTCTTCCGAATATAAAAGAGTTACAATCGAAGAGCGACCAATGATGCCAATTTAGACTTATTCTTATTCCTAAGTTATTCTATTAAACGAGGGTTAACGCCTCGAGTCATTGTTATTCAATCTTACCAATATTGATTCTCTTTCCCAGGAAAAGTCAATATAATGGCTTCGGCTAATGCTTGCAATCATTACCCAACGTTACAACTCAAAGATAGAATAAATAACAACAACCATTATGCATATATCAATAATAGAAACCCATTCACATAATACCCATCATGGGATTCACAACCTTAGAATTGAAATTAGCTACTCATAATGTTTCTTGATAGAAAAAGCTTAAAGATTAACATAATACACTTACAATACTAATACAAGATGGAATGAGAGTGAAGTTGTTGCCTTAAATGCTCCAACCACTTCAAGATTAAAAACCTAGGGTTTATGCCTCTAAAATAAAATCTGAATTATGAATTAAAACCCTACATTATGTATTTATAGAGCCAAAAATCGCGCCAAGTTTCTGGACAAAAATGCCCTTACGCCGCATTATTACGGACCGTAACTCAGGTTACGGTCCGTCCTTCATTTCGTCATTTGACCACTTTGACGTTACGGCCACCATGCGACGGACCGTACCCTGTGTTACGGTCCGTCCTTCTGAAGCGTAAGTGGTGACAATTACTTGGCAACTCTCTGGAATTTTGGATGATGTTACGGTGAAGGGTTACGGACTGTAACACTAAACCGTAACACTGAAGGTTTTATTGAAACTCTCTGGAAATTTAGCTCATGTTACGGTGACATGTTACGGACCGTAACATGAGTTACGGACCGTAACATTCCACCGTAACACTGATGGTTTCAATGAAAACTTTCTGGAAATTCAGGCCCTGTTACGGTTCAAAGGTACGGACCGTAACATGAGTTACGGACCCTGTTACGGTCCGTAACATGAGTTACGGTCCGTAACATGAGTTACGGAGCGTCGCTTAGCTCCAATTTGTCCGTTTTTTCAGCATTACTTCTCATTTCCGATCCTTAGTTAATCAACCCTATAAAACACAAAAATAACATAAGAAACAATGTAAAAACACTTAAAATAAAGCAACATGTCTAGTTACAAAGGCATAAAATGTGCTAAAATTCACGGCACATCAATGTTCATGTCTTGTACCCCGACAAGGTACAAGATGACTTAGCTGATCGGGCAGAGATCAGACACCACGTGTTAACGTGGTAGTTACATGTCGGTTATACTAATGCACTCCCACAAATATTTTTACTCATGTTATATATACGTATATATGTATTTATGTCCATGTCAGATACTCATGCTCATGACCAGGTTTTTGTTTCAGTTTCAGCTTTTATCATTGTTATTTCATGTGTCACGCTTATTTCATTTAGTTGCTTTACATGCTAGTACATTCAATGTGCTGACGTCTCATTTTCTATTGCCCAGGGGCTTGCATTTCACGATGCAGGTACGGATTTACAGGACGACACATCTGCTCATATGACTCTATATGTATCAACTTATTGGTGAGCCCCATGCATCTCCTTCGGGGTTTAGTCATTTATCTATTTCCTATTAGTTATGCATTAAAGGTAGGCTGGGGGGCTTGTCCCAGTAGTTATGTTTAGCAGACTTATGTTCATGTTAGAGGTTTCATAGACTAGTTAGTCAATTATGTCAGATACTCAAAGTCGTGTAGCCATCTTTGGCTCAATTTATGATATTTGCATTCATGTTTTAAACAAGTATTTTCTTCAATATCATGACTTTTCATGTTTTATTAAGGCTTATCATGTTTCACGTTATATTCCGCTCATGTTATGCCCCATGGTGATTCAGCAAGCCATGTGGTTCGCTCGGTCACATGCAGTAAGGCATCAAGTGTCGTGTTACGTCCAGACCATGGTTCGGGGGTGACAAAGCATGGTTTGATTTAGACCCAATTTTCATTTTTTTTAAGATGGTATCAGAGTTAGATTCGTCTTAAGTCTTGATTTATTTGATGGCAGGCATCATATTATTGTTCATGAGTCAGTTGACAGAACTGGCAGGTGGTGTGTTGGATTCCTATAACAACGGTGAAATGTTGAACTTCTCTTTATATAATCATGGACAATATTCACCTCATAAATTAGCTTCTAATATTAATGAGTTAGGCTTAACGTTAGTTTATGTACCATAACTGAGGAAAATTACAAGTAACTTTTCCAACACCCCCTCCCCCAGCCAAAAAAAAAAAAAAAAGACAGCATAATATGGTCAGAATATTTTTTCTACAAACTCAAACTCTAGGTACAAAATGATATCATAGACTCATAGGCATTAACTTTAACTGAGATAGAACATTTTCTTATTTGAGTGTATAACTTAATGATTAGTAGTGTTATTATGTTATGCTGGAAAATACGGTATTCTAAAAGGTTACGTGCCCTTCATAAGCCATATTATTCGAATTATTTGAAAGGCTAAATAATTTATATCAAAGCATAGGTCGTAAAGTAAAATGCCAGGACTAGTTTGAAATGAACTCGATATTAACTCTATAGATAATATACATGACGAGATGAAAACATTACGTCTGATCATCATCAAATCAAGGTTGTATAGGGTGGTAAGTATAAAGTACTCATTTATTTTTAATCAAATGGTTTGATTTCGAGCCTTGAAAAGAAGTCACATTCGGTAAGTAGTAGTACTTAATCCCAAAATAAAACTAATTTCTGGTGGAAATCAAGATTAATCGGGCCCAAAATAAATTTCGGACACCAAATGAAACAAATAAATTATGTCTGCACCTAGTAATATGAACCCTGGATCTCCTCGTCCAGAAATAATTACAAGTTACTATTTGTTATCAGTAAGGATTGTGGTGGAGTAATAAGCACTCCTTCATTGATCTCGAATCTATCCATGTCGTATCAAAGTGACTCAAAATTACACTTTTGGACTAACGCATTTTCTTTTAACAAGTAACATTTTTTATCCCAAATGATTTGCCACCGATTTTAAGTAAATAAAGTGGACCAGATTTATTCTTGCACTACACTGTACATCTGATTAAAAAATAGTACAGCAATTATTCTGTACGTAATTTTTGCAAGTTCTATCATATATGAGATATAGAAATTCCTTTCTTTATGGACCACAAGACCAGATAAACCAATGTTACATGTTATTAAGGGACCCTTCTCGCTTTTTCCTTTTTTTTTTTTTTTTTTTTTTTTGACCAGTAATTGTTTTGCTGAGGCCTATAGATCTCTCTATATATATATATAAGACAAGCTAGGTAAGCAAAACAAAAGAGAGACATGCAAACGTACTACCATTCTATTTGTTGATCACCAAAGTTAGTAGTGGCCTGGAGTGGTGAGTACTCTGTCAATTTTAGAGCACTTAGGTTTGAGCCATGACATAAACCATTTTTGTATCGTGCAAAAGTGGGATGTCTTGAAACGAATTGAATTAGTCGAGCCCAGAAGCGGAGCTACAATATTAAGTATAAATTGGACGAACCAGATAGCTTTTGCTTATATCCTCTATTTATATTAGAAAACCCATTATATATGTACAAATATTTAATTGCGAACGCAGTAACTAAACGAGCAATGAATCGGTTACAAATTTAGATCCTATAAAGTAATTGAAAGGCAACCAGTTGGATTAATAATTCATAATGTGATAATTAAACTTCTGTGTTTTCATTTTTATGAAAATGCACAAGCCACTGCAAAAGCTAAAAAGAATTAAATTCTCAATGTTGACACGGTGTTTTGAATTTTAATTAAAGGAGGTAATCGTGCAATAATTTTAAATAATAAAAATAGATCATTACACTGATAAAAAGTAACATTTCTTGTTTTTCATTTGTGAAAAGAAACAATTATTAGTGTATCATCCTTTAAATTTGTATTTTTATGTTTTAAGAACGTTTGATGCTTTGCTCCCTCCTAATTATCATTGACCTAGGCAAGATATATAGTGCTTGATAATTTTGAGTAACTACTTCAAAATATTTATCTTTTCAAATTAAATTTTAAATTCTCATTATTGTGTAGGCATATCTTCAAAAAGTTTAATCATAATAAAAAGAAATATATTTTCGCAACAATCACTAACGTAATTCATTAAACGTATTCTTATTCAAGTTAATTTTAGACTTAAGTCGGTGTCAAGACATGTAAATAATTTCGTTCTATTTTAGAATTTGGAATTAAAAATTTGGCATGAAATTTATTTTTCTTCTAATTATATTAACTTTTGTCTACTACATTAATTATAATAGCATATCAATACATTTCTTACTCGAGTTAAATTTCAGAGCTATATTTGTTAAGCGCAATGACAAAGTTAAACTTGATGTTGGTTATATTGAATTGTTGAAGATTTTCATCTGTAGGTTGTTTTATTTTAAATTGTATTCTCACTTGCTCACCAAAATTTGGTAAAGCATTAAGCATATTAAAACACTTACCTTTTTAATTTGAAAGTTTTATTATTATTGCAAGTGCAAAAATGTATTTTAAGCATCAATATGAATTTATTTCGCTACTATAGTTTTCTACATGGTGAAAAGATTTCGCTAGAATCACTTACCATAATTGTGAAGAATTTTATATATAAATAATCATCTTGTTTCATTTCTTAGAAGCAACACATTTCCCTGAGACTCTCATCAATAAACTTATAATTTTCTTTATCCTTCCTCAAAAAACAAGTTATGGCAGATAAAAAATCGCTAGGACGTCAAAAGATCCCTATGGCCAAAATAGAAAAGGAAGAAGCCCGATACGCGGCATTTTCAAAGCGTCGGAAAGGTCTGTATAAAAAAGCTAGCGAATTGATTGGAGAATATGACGATCTTGATATAGGAATAATAATGTTTTCTCCCACCGGTAAGCCTTACTCTTTTTTTCACCGTACGGTTGATGTTGTTATTGATCGCTTTTTAAATCCAAATACGTTGTCAAGTGAAAGTAATAGCCTTGCTGCTGAAAACTCTCGGAACAAAGCGAATGAACTGAAAGTTAAACTTGACGAATATGATATTCCAAAAAATGATGAGACTGACGAGATGAGATTGTGGGAATCCATCAAGGAATCTGATGTAGAGGAGGTGACAAAACATGAGATTTGGTTGAAGTCCACTGTTGCTGGTTTGAAAGATCGTTTGATGCAGTTGACAAATGGTGCTTCTCCCTCTGCACAATCCCCTCCTGAAGATGCGAATTAAGCATATAGTGATATCTAATATATCGAGGCCCCGTATAATGAAATAATTAAGTTTAAATTCATATTTCTTGAATGTTCTTATTTAGTTTTTGTTAAGTTTAGTGTTTAAATTTGATTATCTTACTTGAATTCAATAGTGATTTCCATTTATGATAGTTGATATTTGAGTTGTTTGTTAAAATAATTGTGTGCTGTATCAAATTTTTAGTAGTGAGTGTATTGTTTGAACTATGTGACTCTCTTACAATCTTACTAACACAGCAAGTCTTTACGATATTTTCTAGTTTATCGGATAGCGAAAAGACTTCGGTCTATATATCCAATTCAAGCTCAAGACTAGTTAAGAGCTATGTTCAGCAGATCTTTTTGCTTGACATTAAGAATCTAAAATGCACATTATTAAAGAAGTTAATTTGAACAACACTAAGTGGAGCTTTCTAATATTCCTCTCCTACATCATACATGTTTAAACAAATTCAAAGTTAAATCTCATTATTTAATAACATTAAAAATATGGCCAATAGGTAGGAAGTTTTAGAGATATAACCAATCTTTTCTTTAATTAACCTTCCATGAGCACAAGCATGTAAGGTGTCATCATCATCAAAGTTGAAAAGTTTGATTTCAAAATGTTAAATTCTATTTAGACATGAAAACAGGATATTCCAGAATTTTTCTTCATTGAACGAGAAGATCAATGAAACTATCGCCTTTTGACAAAAGTTAATTTTTAGCATATCGGTGCGCACTACCATAAAAAAGTCCTCCTATTTTTTAAAGCATGATGGCTTTCCAGATATATTTCTTTTTATCTGAAGAATATTGTTGATATTTAAAAAACTTATAGCTGGTCACTTTATTATAAGGTGCGATTTGTCGTTCCATCAATGTTACTTTTCCTGCTTTGATTCCTAACATTTTTAAATATTATGTAATTAGATTACTTCTTAGGGTCTATAAAAGGACTTGATTGAGATCACATTTCTTTTGGTCTCGAAAGGAGTTTGACCTACTTAAAACACTCAAGGAATGCTTAAGAACTGGACAATAAACACAGATATTTGATGCTACAAGAGACAAGATAAACTAGTGTTAGCGAGTGATCTTTTTCAACTTTGCATTTTTTTCGACGTTAGTCGAGTCCCAAAGCGGATATGAAATGTTGGATGGAAAAAAAAATATATAAGGTCTGTTTGGACATGAATAACTTTTACTGTTTTCTGAAATGGTATTTCGGAATCATGTTTGGATATAAAATAGTTATAATTTTCCGGAACTCAAAAAACTACATACACCTATTTTCACATTTTCACTCCAAATCACTCACAATAATTCAATATTTTTTCAAGTTGTATTCATGTCCAAAAATAATTTCATGTCAAAAAATAACTCCAATTTTTAAAAATCATTTTTCAACTTTTTTCAAAATACTGCTTTTTTAAATTTTCACATTTTTTATGTCCAAACGCCCACTATATCTGCACCGACTATTAATATGAACCCCGGATATCCCAATACGGAAATAGTTATAAGATCCTTGTTTTGAGGCATTCATTGTGATAATTTTCTAAGAAGGAAAAAAATTAAAGACACATGCACTAGTCCAATTAAAAGGTAATAGGACCTTGTTCTAATTCAAAAACAGGATGGCCCGTTAATTTGCTTATAAATGGGGTGAGAAGAAACAAGACATAACACAAAAACATTCCTAGTAGAATTTTGTGGCACCAATTAATGAAACCTGTATCTTAACTGTCAAAGGAAATAAGTACAAGGATTCACATGCATCAATTTTGACAAATGTTTGTGGGCCAAAATTAAAAATAAGAAAAAAAAAAAAAGATATTCAGACTTTTGACCCATTTTAAATATCGTTTTAGTCCTTAAAGATATTCCAAAATAGCTAGTATCATTTTAAAAATCAAGACAAAATTAATTGAGTATTGCTTTTTATATTACCCTTGTTATTAAAGAGGTCAAACGTGATTAATACTCGGGAGAATTTTGTTTGACCAAAAGTAGCATTTCATAGTCAAATACAAATAAGAAATACATGAGCATAATTTAATAAGCTATACTTTATATTTAATTTTTTCTTAATGGACGCGATAAAACTTTAAACAACACTTAAAATAGGAAGCAGTGAGTATTCATTTACGAGGAGCTCCAACAAGTAAAAATTGGTTGATGTTCACGCAATAAACTCGCATACTTAACCCTTAACCACATGCATATTATCCATTTCCAAAGTAATTATCGATTTTAATACACTTCTATATAGTGTGAACGTAATCCTTTGCACTAATTAATTACTTTGCATAATTCCATTCTTAAACGAGCTTAATTAATTGTTGTTTTTTTCTTCTTTTTCTTTTGGTGGAGAGATTGTCAAAGTTATAAAGTTGTCGACAAGTTTTGGGATTGATTTGAATCACTATCATATTATATCTCAATCATCAAGCTAGCGCCAGATAACATTATTCTTGGAGAGCTAGAGTTCAAATAGTGTTCTAAAAGATCGGAAGGGATCAGAATTGGCCTTAAATTATGCATACATAATTGGATAACTTTAACCTAGTTAAAAGTTGATCTCGAATCTATTCATATTTTATTACAGTGGCTCAAAATTACCTTTGGACTAACGAATATCTTTTTTTAATTAGCATTTATCCTGAATTATCTGTCACCAGTCCTAATTAAATAAAGTGGAACAGACTAAATTTACCCTTATAAAATAAAGTGGAACAGACTAAATTTACCCTTATACTATACAAATGATTTGATTTTACCTCTATATTACGTGTAGACTAGCGAGTGAATATTATTCTATTGGTGTCAACCAGAGTACAATTTGTTTGTGTACGTAATTCTTTGTAAGTTCTATCGGGACTATGGGATAAAGAAATTCTTCCTTTATGGATTACAAAGACAATATCAGATAAACCAGTACTAGGGGTGTACAAAGTAAACCGATAAATCGCACCAAACCGATAAACCGAGTCAAACCGAGAAAAAAACCCGATTAGTGGTTTGGTTTGACTTGGTTTGGTGTTGGAAAAAAAAACCGATCATAATTGGTTTGGTTTGGTTTTAGCTAAAAAAAAGTCAAACCGAACCAAACTAACCCGACATTACATGTATTCAATTTTTAAAATATTTTATACATAAATTTATTTGTAATGTAATTTATAAATATTTCTTAATTTTTTTCATAGTTTTTCATCTATTATCATATTATTCAAGCTTGAACTTAGGATTTTGAATGTGAATAAGTTTTATATCCTATGGATGTTAGTAACTCATATAAAGTCCAAACCAAAACCAACTCAACACTAATACTAACAAAAGAATTTCAATTTACCCATAGAAATGACAATAATGTTGGATATCTATTCTTTAGTTTTGCATAATTGGTTTAGACAGTGAAAATACAGAACTTAAGTTTTTTTTTTCTTGTCATGTAATTAATACTTATTAGCCGTACTTATTTTAGCATGACTTAGTATTTTTAGATTATGGTCATTTTCTTTATGGCTTATTAATTAGCAATATTTATTTAACCGATTTTATTATCTTTTGTTGAATATTTTAATACAATGTCATCATTCTTCTCACATTTTGTGTTATTTTCTTATGAAACACCTTAATTACATAGTTGTATCTTACTGAGACTAAAGAAATATTTGACGTAAAAGTTATATGTTTTGTATCAAGATTATTCCGAAAAAAAAACCCGAATAACCCGAGACAACCGAATAACCCGAGGTTGAAAAACCCGAATTTTATTGGTTTGGTTTGGTGTATAAATTTAAAAACCCGACGCAATTGGTTTGGTTTGGTGTTTAAGAAATCCGAACCAACCCGGTTCATGTACACCCCTAACCAGTACACATCTTATGTTTACTACTACGGGACCCTTCTCACTTTTTCAATTTTTAAAATATTTTTATTTTGGAACCACTATTTGTGATGCTGATGCTCATGGAGCTCAAGACAAATAACCAAATAAAAGAGACAAGCAAACCTACTAAAATTACCCACTTGTTAAAACTTAAAGGTTGTAATGGAGCGGTAATTACTTCTTCAGTTTCAACAAGAGTCTCGGATATGAAGTCGTTTTTTTTATCCCGCAAAATGGGACGTCCCGGCAAGAATGGAATTAGTCGGCAAAGAGGCGGGGGTAGAATATGCCTATAAATTTACCTATAAATGAGGTGAGGAAAAACAAGACACAACACAAAAACATTCCTAGTAGAAGTTTGTTTCACTAATTAATGAAATCTGTATCTTAACTGTAAAAGGAAATAAGTACAAGGATATTCACATGCATCAATTTGACAAAGGTTTGTGGGCCAAAATTAAAAATAAGAAAAAAAATATCCAGACCCTTTGACCCATTTTAAATGTCGTTTTAGCCCTTAAAGATATTCCAAAATAGTTAGTATCATTTTGAAACCGAAATCTCAGAAGGATCGAGGAGTACTTATCCCTCTATCATAATTTTTGGTGGTTATTATTAGTCTATCTTTTACTCTTTCAAAACTACTATTTTGTTTTACAGAAATGTTGAAAGGATGTGGTAGGGGAAAAAGATGTATTTAACATCTGTACTGAAATTTTATCAGAATATTGATGGAAAACCGCTACAAGAAAGCACAGAAGTGGTAACAACTCTTTGGCAAGAAAAATAATATTATTGGCAAAATTCAATATTTGGCAACAACTTAGTTTTATTTTGTTGGCATATATGATGAAACTTTTATAAATGAACTTTTTTGTTGGCAAACAATTTAATTTTGTTGTCATATATTGACTATTGTTGCAAAAAGTACTTTTGGCAACAACAAAAAAATTGTTGCACGTCATTGCAATAACAGCCGATCGATGAGAAAAGTTTATGCGACAAAAAAAAATAAAAATTGTTGCCAATAATACTCTTTGCAACAAAAAAAAAATTATTGACAAATGTCTTCTTTCTTGTAGTGAACATAAATAATATTAGAAAGCCTTAATGAGAAACCTAGTTTTTCTTTTCTTTCTTTTATTTGTCTAACCATCCGATGTCTAGAACCCCTTGTACTCCCTACGTAGTACTAACAGTTCGGTATATTTATCTTTATTTGATAAGGTAATATACACCAAACTGACACTAATTCAACCTGATATAAGATTTTTATTGATGAATTAAATTCTAATTCAAGATTGAGCGTCTCACTCAGGGGCGAATTTAGGTGGCAAATAAAGGTCACGTGAATCCATGGTCATTCAATTAAACTCGGTATATTATGTGTATAATTCTTAAAAATATATCTGATATTTACCTTTTGGAACCCATGCTGCAAAAGGCATAATGTGCACTTGGTTGAAAGTTAAATTATTTACCTAGAGTTTCAAGGATCAATCCCCGCTCAATTGCATTTTTTTTTCTCCTTTTTCCAGTGGTGCACCCATATTCTAGAAATCCCAGATTCTCCTTACCGTCCGTTCTGTTTTCAAATATTTTGAGCATGAAAATGAAGAGTAATATATTAGACATATCGAACTCATTAACGGAACATTATTTTGCATGCACTTAAAATAAAGCTCTTCCCTAAGGGAGGTTGTTATCAGCCCGTTTTGTGATAAGTAGCTAGGATTTTCACGAATTCAAAATATGACGACGAAGTTGAGGCATTCACCATCTACTACATATATATACTATAATTTTGACACTGTATATAAAGTATAATTTTGCGGCGAAGGAGGTTCAGATAAACCACCTTGAGCACTCTAGCTCCGCCCCAGTTGTTGACTTGGTGATATTACAGATAGGGTAATTAAGGAAAATGTATAAAGAACTGATACTGAGAAAGATATTATCCTGCAGATTCCGCATTTATCGCAGTGGTATTGATTTTTTGAAACCTAAAGATAGAAAAAAAATCATCTTGTTTAAGCATAGTATAAAAATCAAGCAAACGCCATCGTCGAAGAATTATATAAAGAGTCTTACCTCATCATCAAAGAAGTTGCACTTTGAACAGAAGTAATTCCCCATGCAAACCCCACATTGGATGCATGTTTGTTGAACCTAACGGGCAATCAAGGACAAAAAGTAAATGTTTACCTCAGAATCAACATATATATATATATATAGACTTGAGTCGATTCATTAACAAAGGAGTCAAAAGTCACATCTTGTTCAGTATTACACGATGAGATGACCTTAACGATGCACAGAAGAGGGGACGAAGAAGATTGATTGTCAGAGAGTAAATTTCAATTTGTTTCAGTGCGTGAATTGAGGCGAAACCTCTGAATTATTTATAGCCATGCAAGTTAGGGAAAGAAGGTGTTTTTTCCTCTTGGTTGCGACCAATTTTTCCTTCTTTGTTTCTTGTTTCGTGTCTGGTATTTACATGAAGTAATTGCACGGTTTGCCCTTCAAATAGATTGATCTTTAATTTTTGCCCTTCAAATTGGCTGGTTTTTAACTTTTGTCCTTCAAAATCGAACGTATGCCTAACGAGGCATAATTTTTTAAAAACCGCTGACATAACTTGTGATATTATGACGATAGCCCATTTGAAGGGCAAAAATTAAAGACCAATACAAAATAGAGGCAAAAGCTCAAATGACCAATTCACACTGCAAATTTTGTACTGGAAGATAAATCGTTCTCTAATAAATGCGATATTCTATTTTAGATTCGAATATGAAATCTCTCATTAAGGATGAAGACAATTACCGTTCCACCACAACACTTTTACTAGCCTTTTCTATCTTGTAAACAGTGAGACTTATATATAGTAGAGGCCATAAAGGGTTTCCTCGTTATATTTGAATAGAGTTTTTCACTTTTAAATATTTCCTTTCAAAACTTTGAATTAACATTGTTTCCTTGTTATTCTGTGAAAGATTGACGTGTCCCATTAGAACATACATTCTAATCTTGTCTTGTCGATGGCAATCATTAAACAGATAAAAGATATTTTTCCCGTACTAACAGTTTGGTGTGTTTTACCTTGTCAAATAAAGATAAATAATGAAATCATCCTTGGCATGAAGTACTTTACTCATTGAAGTGGAATGTTTTGCGAGAATATGAACAAATCCGTTCCTAAAATGTGTATCCGACATCGATGCAAAACCAAAAAGAAAAATAATAATGTGGGGAAAATTAATATTGGACATTCATTTTGAGGTTTTAATTTAATTCTGAAGAACACCATTACAGTTTTTATAGTACGTATTTTATTGATAATCAGTTAATATTTATTATATTAAAAAATCTATTAAACTATCTTTTTATAATAAAATCTAAGGCAAGGTTGTGAAAACGGCCTCTTGCAGAAATACAAGATAAGGTTGCTTATAATAAATCCTTATGGTTCGGCTCTTTTTCGAAACCCGCACATAGCGAGGGCTTAATTAGGGCACCGGCCGCCCTTAATTACCTAGCTAAGTATCGAGAGTTAGGCAAATGAAAGTTAACATTAGGGGTGTTCATGGTCCGGTTTGACTCAGTTTGTGGTTAAAATCAAACTAAACCAATTAAATCGGTTTTTTCTGATATTCAAACCAAACCAAACCATTATAGTATAAATTCTATCGGTTTTGGTTTTGTTGATTTTATCGGTTTGGTTCGGTTTTTGCAGTTTTTTTTGTATTTTAAGAATGTATTAATACAAGAACCTTTGAATCAAATGGTAACTAAATACGGCTTTAACTGTGATCCATTCAAATCTAAGAATTTTCTTAATTAATTCATTAACTTTATTTAGGTATAGGCCTATGACTATGAGTATAGGAATTACAAAAACATAACATCTACTTTTCATGATTCTAGTTACCTCCCTACATATAGTCTTTTGATATTACGCAACCCTTTCGCAATTTTTGTTATCTAGACTCATTGTATTTATGAAGCATTGAGAAGAAAGCACAGAAGTTAAAACGGAAAATAATAAACAGAAAGACAAAATCATCTACCAAATCTTTTTAAATTCCAATTGTCATTTTATTCCCTTTAATTTGCTATGGATAAAATGCTAGCTTATTAGTAGTAATTAAGATGACATGTAAATGAGGAAACCGTAAAACTGAATAAGGGGAAAATTCTATTTGCTATTTTTTTTAACCTTAAACTTAAATGGGCTACACTTTTCTTTCTAATTATTTGAATTTGTATTGGACTTGGAATGAGCCCTAATTTTGATGAAGATGTGTGTGTATGTATATATATATATATAATATTTTAAATATGTATGTATCTATCGGTTTGGTTCGGTTTTGATTCGGGTTTTTTTGGTTTAACACCAAACCAAACCAAATGTTTTCAGTTTTTTAAAATTTAAAACCACATCAAGTCAAACCAAGCCGGTTTTCGATTTATTAAATCGGTTTGACTCGATTTATCGATTCGGATCGGTTTTTCGGTCTCATTTGAACACCCCTAGTTAACAACATTGATATTTCGCTTAAGGTTGATAACTATTGCCAGATGTTCGTTATACATTTTCAAGTTAAAATTCATATACTCATTATTGTTAATGCATATCTTAATTCTTTTTAACCATAAACGATCTTTTTCTATTCTAGCAACATTCACTTAGGTAAACACATAAAGAAAAAAAAATCCAACTCAAGCTACTTTTTCAGATTTGGTTAGTGTTAATGCAAGAGGAGGGTTTGATTTTCATTATTGTAATGCATTAAATTATTTACTTATTCAAGTTATCAGACTTAATCAATGTCAATTACACATGTCAATAATCTGATTTTATTGTAGAATTTAAAATTAAAAGTTTTGGTATGAATTTTTTTTTCCCAATTATCTTAAATTATGTCTGCTACAACTATGGTAGTACATTTAGAAATTTTCCTATTTGAGTTAAATTTCAAACACATTTGTTAAGGGCAATGGAAAATTTGATCTTGAATGAATAATTTTGAAAGATTTTGGTCAAAGGTTTATTTTATTTCAAATTATGTTTTCATGACTTACTCACCACAATTTGGTAAGTTTAATCAAGCATATTAAAATACTTGCCTCTTTAACTTGAAATATCTGATTTCTTTCATACTATGGTAAGTGCAAAACATGAATTTGTTTTGCTACTATGATTTTCAACATCCTGAAAAGATTTACTTCCAATTCTGATATTTGGTTAGAAATTTAATGATCAATGTAAGAAATTCTTATATAAATAATCGTTTTATTCCATCTCTCATCAACACATCTCTTTGAGAACCTCATCAATAAACATATAATTTTCATTTTTCTTCCTCAAAAATTAAATAATGGATGATTTCTCAAAGCATCGGTCGAGTTTATATAAACAAGCTAGTGAATTGATTAGCGATTTTGATGTTGACATGGGAATAATAATTTTTTCTCCTGCCGGTAAGCCTTACTCTTTTCTCCACCCTACAGGTGATGTTATTAACCGTTTTTTAAATCCAGATATGAAGCTTAGTGAAAATAGTACCCTTGTTGCTGCAAAAACTCAAAAAACAGTGAACTATCTCGAATTTCGGCTTCACGAGTATGATATATAGAAGCTGCTGCACGTGATCGAAAACTTGCACGTGATAGAGGCAGCGAAATTTGATGTTAATTTGGAAATTCGTTTGGAACAGTTGGAAAAAAGTGCTTCTTCCTCTGCACAAGACCCTCCAGAAGATGCTAATTAAGCATGCAGTGATTCCAAAAATAGCAAAGCTCCATGCGATGAAATAGTTAAGTTTAGATTCATACATTTTGAATGTGTTGTTTTAATTTTAGTTTTAATTTTAAATTTAATGATGTTACTTGAATTGAATTCAATTTTAATTTCTGTTTATGATATATGATCTTTGAGTTATTTAAAATAGCCGCGCGCTATATCAAATTTCTAGTGTAGAGTACGAGTTCATCATATTGCGTGCCTCTCTTATAATTAATCCTGAGAACAAGGCAAGCGTCTGCTATCTTTTTAGTTTAGATAATGCATTTTAATAGAACACTTATGTATAACCTCGGAAATACAAAATTGTTATGAACTCTAAAACATAGAACATCATTTTGAGAGACATTTAGTTATTATATCGAAATCTCTCGCTTGACATTAAGAATCAAAAGTACAGGTGGTAAAAGAAGCTTTAACACAACGACTAATTTTTTTTTTTTTTTAGGTATGACACTAAGTGGATAGTTTAGCATTTGTAAAGAGCACACGTAGATACACAAATGTTATGAAATGTTTAAAACGTCAAGTTTCAAAAACCTTATTGCCATATAAATATTGAAATCACGAAATTTTTCACGAAAAGAGAAGAATAACTAAATTTTCAAAAGCCTTAGTCATTGAGTTAAATAGACTAAGAAGAATATTTAGTCTTAGAACTTCTTAGTTATTCTTCTCCTTAGTTTTTGTAGTTTTTTAACAGTCCAACCCACTAGTCTATTGTTCGCTTTGGGTATAAGCACGCACGACTTTAAAATACGTCACTCGGGGGTAAGGCATGCTTACTTATATACCGAACATATATCGTGTGTTTTGCCGATGTGGGACTCTTCTCCTAAGTTGAGGTGTCACATACACCCCCTCTTATGAACTCAGCGTCCTCGCTAAGGTTTGCTCCTCCATATGGGATTGCCTAGATTCAGCATCCCATCTTCGTGGGATTGACCTAAACTCAGTTGAACTCTGGCCCACATCGACAAGACTGACACAGGAGTGGCCCTGATGCCATTTGTAATAGCCCAGCCCACTAGAGATATTGTCCGCTTTGGGCCTAGGCCAGCTTGTCTTTAAAACGCGTCATTGAAGGGCGTTGCTCCCTAATGCACATGCAAGTATACGCGGTCGTACAAGTAATATAGGATTTTAAAGTCCAGATATCGATCCCACAGAGACTTATGATTATCTATTTATCAAATTAAACTAATGCTAATTATCTAAACAAGAAATAAAATCCAAATTATATTTGTAAACTAATTAAAAATAAAATAAAACAAATAATGAACTTCAACCAAGAAAGAGTAAATTTTTATCGGAGAAGAGATAGATCTAGGGCTATGACCACTAACAATCTAGTTGAGTTTTCAAATCGTTCTACTTATGGGTTACTAGTTGACGGGTTAATTGTAACTTTATGATATTCTCTCGAACTACTCACAAGCCTGTAGAAGCTACTATAACGCCTTTATCTCTATGGTCGTCGGAGGTAACAATAACGCATTTATTTTTCCCTATTCAACTAAGTAGGGCTAAAAGGTATATCTCTATCCTCAGTAGCGAAACGATTAAATCGAACGAATTCTATTTATTCTTATTACGTACGTGAATTCCCTTTCTCAAATCCAATTCCTGCACCACAGATAGTGTTCAATTAGTGATCAAGTAATCAAACAATTAAGCACAAGAATAAATAAGCAACCCAAAAGATGGAAATCCAATAGATAGAAACGATAATCAAACGTCAACTTTCATGTTTGTGTCAAAGCCCTAGAACTAAAGAGTTTAGCTCCACATAGACATGGAGAAAAAATAACAAATCATCCGAATAAAAATGTCACAATAAGTATTACAGAGAAGAGAAGATAAACCCTGTAACTACGGCCACCACGGCGGCTTCAAGCTCTCTCTAGGTCAAAAGTTCTGAACTAAAGGTCTCAAGTTACCTCAAAATTATGTAAAAATCGTGTAGAATATGTATTTATAGGATACTAAAAGATCTGGACTTTAAAAAACCAAATTCAAACCGAACCTGAAAAAAATTAGAGGACTGAAGCCTAGGGCGCCGCACTGGGCGTCGCCCCAGGCGGCGCACCAAGAAAATTTTCCAGTGAACAATTTAGTTTGCTGCTTTGCCCTTTTTTCTTGTCTTTTCAATGGGGGACAAACTCTAAGGATGTCCCCTTTCTTGTCCCCCATCTGTTTCTTCTTTTTTTTTCTTCCGGTTTTTATTCAATTTTGCTTAAATTTTTTCATCTTCACATTAATTTATTCCTACATAATAAAAATATAATATTTAGCATAAAACAATATAATAGTACTCAAAAGACGATTAAAAGTATTGAAATGTGAGGCAAACAATAACTAAATATACGCATTTTAGGCCGAACATCACCACCACAAACTTAAACTCTTGCTCGTCCTCGAGTAAACATTAAAACCACTCTCAATAACTCAAGCCTAGGAATACCATTACTTTGATTGATACCAACAATTAGGCCCTATAGAAACTCAAATCATCAAACATACACTTCCTGATCATCATGCAAGATATACAAGTCAACTCAATCAAACAACAAACGTCTAACCTCCTAACCTCAGAGACGAACTCTAACTCATCAAATTTAAGCTCGCTCACTACTCTGTCAAAGAAATCTAATAACATCACGTATTTATCATGAAACAAGTGCCCTCACAAGAAGAAATAGTTCACACACTCAAATCAAAGAATCGAATGTAATTTAAGAAGGGTGAGAAATACTCCCTGAGACCCTCTCGGGCCTAGCTAGTAGCATAATCCTCAACATTAAGGGTCGGGACAACCCCATACTTAAACCCAAACATGCTCCTCAGCTTTTAACTTCGGGTACTCAGACTTCCCCTAATCTGCAAAACAAAAAACAAAACAAAACGTGACACTATAAAAATAAAAATCTAAAACTATTACACATTGGGTTGCCTCCCAATAAGCGCCTTAGTTAACGTCGTGGAACGACGTGAATTAACTTTTTCCTCCACCTCGAACTTCTGAATTGTAACCCCAATTTTGCATCAAATTTTCTATCACGCTTATGCGGCGGTGGTGTAAAAATAAAGGAGTCAAGCAATAGGTGTCGCATTTTGCACTTCTTGGCCCTTAAGTGAGGAATGTCATTTTCTCGTTTTGGTGTGTCAAATTTCAGGAGGTAAGGCTCTTGTTCCTCATCTATACACTTCTCCAAGGGCTTGGAAGACTCAATTTCCATGTCGTCAACCAAACATAATGTAGAAAAATGTTTAGAATGAGGACCAACACCTCTCAACTCTAAAACTCCATTATGTCTGACATCCTCACTTTTGTACACTTTCTCAACAATGACATCATCAACAAAGATCTGATCAAATGGTGAGAATTCTTCTATTTGCTCCACAAGTTGTCCGGTATCCACAACAATTGGTGGTTGGGCATCAGACGCCTCAACCTTTTTATTCATTTGAGCCTGCAAGTCATAGATATCTGAGCCAAATTGGTCTATCTCTTGTCTGAGCTCAGTTCTTCCCTCTATCAGTTATGTAGCCATGTTTGTAAGACCATCACGGAGAAACCCATGAAATTTCATTTGTTGAGCTTGTTCCGTAATCCAAGATTGGCTCACTATCTCTACTGCTTCAAAGCTATCTACTTGCGGGAACTCACTCTTTTCTTCTATTTGAGGTTCGTCTTGAGTACTGGCTAAGCCTGTAACTTGTAGATCATTACAAGTTTCAGCCTCAGCCTGCATCTCTGTTAGTTTGGCACGAATCCTCTTTATGGCTTTCCGCATTTCTGCGTTTTGCTCACCCATTAATGCATCATGCTTGTAACACCTCGTACCTTTAACCTAATCTTTGACCATGATCCTAGACTTAGAAAATTAAACTGGTACCAAGGATTTCTGAGCATTCGAAAATTTGGCATTTGGATGTTACATTGAGAAAACTTCCTTGATGAAAGTTGTAGAGCTTTGAAATACCTTTCCAACGGTATATTATGAGGGTCAAACAGACATCTGTGCAAAGAGTTATGGCCATTTTACTGAAGAGACGCAGTGTAGTCCATACGGAATACGGATCATATTTCAAAATACGGCTCGTCTTTCAAAATACGGCCAGTATTTAACTGGGCATAAAATTCAATTTCCCAAAACAGTATATATTCGTCCATATCAGTTCAAATCATTATTTTTCATTCCTTCAAGCCCTAGAACGACCTCCTACCCTCCTCCATCATCAAGAACACCAAGGTAAGCCTACTCTAATTATTCCAAGTCAATTCTAATATATATCCTTGTAATCTAAACAAGAAATCATCATTCCTAAACTAGGGTTTTCAAGAAAACCCATCTCAAGGTTCAAGAATTCAAGATTTTGGAAATCTTCTTCAAAGTTAAAATCTTTAATTCAAGTTTGGAGCATTACCAGGTATGTAGAGTTACTATCTACGTGTGGGAACATCATTGTTCTTCCCCACGCCTCATAATCCATAAATTATTATTCTTTACGAAAACTAGGATTTCTATACCATGCTCATGATAACCCTAGGTGCATGTCCATGATTATATTATGTATGAATTGTTATAATTCCATCATTGAGTTCTTAATATTTCTTTATGATTGTTAAGAATCTGTCTGTAATCTATGAAAAACCCATATATCCCATTCCATGGGTTCATTCATGCTAGTTTATGATATATTATGCTATTTTCAAGAAAATACTATACATGTTTTACAAGTTCATGCAAGCAAGCTATAATTCATGATATCCATGTACAAGCAAGTTATATTCATGAAATCCATGGGCAGCAAGTGCCACTTATTTTACATGTTCATGTTTTTGGGAGTTTCTTTAATTACCGAGGAGGGCTTCAGATAGCCTGAAACTACATAGCCACCGTAGGATGAGGAATGCTCCACTCATGTCCCGGACGATCTCTCATAATGACTGGATCCTTTCATAATATTATTAAACCTTATGTCCCTGGCAAGGTATGAGTATTCTTATGTTAGGACGCAAGTACCAGACCATGTTATCGGTTATATTTACTGCTCTCCCTACCCACGATACTTTACGTATGATATATATGTATATGTACTCATGTTCATGATCATGTTTTCAGTTTCAGTTCTTATCATGTTATTCCATGTCCCATGTTATATCTTTTAGTTGCTTTACATACCAGTACATTCAATGTGCTGACGTTCCCTTTTATTGCTCGGGGGCCTGCATTTCACGATGCAGGTACGGATTTACAGGACGACGCCTCTGCTCATTAGGATCTGCACGTACCAACTTATTGGTGAGCCCCATCTCTTTCGGGGTTTATGCATTGTCTTTCTTTAATTAGTTTGCATTTAAAGGTATGCTGGGGGCCTTGTTCCAGCAAGTATGTTACGTGTTTCAGACTCATGTTAGAGGTTTCATAGACAAGACAAGTGTCATGTCAGACTTCCAGAGTTAGTTAGCCGGTTTGGCTCATTTATGATATTGTCCGCATTCATGACTTAACCAAGTACTTATGTTTAATATTATGACTTACCATGCTTTACAAAAGCTCATCATGCATTTCACGCTCATGCTATATTCCCGCTCATATATGCCTCATGATGATTCAGCAAGCCATGTGGTTCGCTCGATCACATGCAGTATGGCACCGAGTGCCGTGTTTCGCCCAGGCCATGGTTCGGGGCGTGACAATGCTCCATCATTTGCTCCCCTATTTGTTTCATCATATCGCTAACTCGAGCAAGACTTTCCGCATCCTCCACTTCGTTACTCCTGTCAACATCACAAATAACAGGAGAATCATGATAGGGGCTCGGGGATGGGGAGTAAGAGTTAGGACAACCATTCCAATGACCGTCTTGACCACCACATATATTACAAATATTCCACTCAAAAGATTGGGAAGGTGCACACAATTCATTCCCGGAAATATTTTGACAGTATTGCCATAAGTGGGGTCTTCCACAAATCAGACAAGGATCACCAAAATAGGAGCAACCAATATTTGACCAATTTTTACTCGAAGATGCCATGTCAAGAAAGCTAACTAAATATTAAATCAAAAAATAAAATAAAATAATAATAATAATAATAACTGGATTTACAGTGGGCACTTTTCCTATGAGGTACCTTGGGCTGCCCCTTTCACCAAGGAAGTGGAATAAATTAGATTGTCATGCATTATGCTTGAAGATTACTGAAAAGATCAGGTCCGTATCTGTGCGGCACCTCTCCTATGCTGAGAAAATACAGGTGATTAATTCGATTTTGTTCTCCCTACACAATTTCTGGGGGGCAGTATTCATCTTACCTAAGAGTGTGTTGAAACTGGTGGATAGGCAATGTAGGGAATTTCTGTGGGGGAATAGTGAAGGAGCAAAGAAAGTAGCACTCGTGGCTTGGGAAAAAGTATGCACTCCCAAGAAGCAAGGTGGGCTGAATATTAAGAGCTGTAGGAAGTGGAATCTTGCATCTGTAGGCAAATTGGTTTGGCAACTAGTTACTAACAAGGAGAGCATATGGGTAAAGTGGATTCATGGAGTTTATATGAAACCTGGAGAGGAATTTTGGAACCATAATGCACCAAACGATGCTAGCTGGTACTGGAGACACTTGAACAAGATAAAAATTGGAATGCAACAGTGGTATAGTCATGACAAGTATACGCTGACAGCTAATGGCAACTATTCAATCACTAAAAGTTACCTTACTATGATGGAAACGGGACCCCTACTTGAGGATCATGAACTGATATGGAGCAAGATGCTGCTGCCGAAGCACAGGTTTATACTATGGCTAGCGAATCAAGGGAAATTGTTGACCAAAGATAGGATGTTGGGTATGGGGATAGGTTGTGCTACAGCGGAGTGTGTGCTATGTGACCAAGAAGTAATTGAAGATGCCCAACATATGTTCGTTGACTGTGAATGATATCAAGAAGTAAGGAGGGGACTCACACAATGGATAGGAGTGCAATTTGCTCTGATGGAATCTAAACACGTATTGAGATATATTGCTAGACATCACTGGTGTAAAATGAAGAAGGAAACAGTAGCAGCTGTCCATGGTGCGTTGATATACTATACTTGGCAGTCTAGGAATTGGAGGATATTTAGGGAGCTTACTGTAGATACAAGTTTTGTAGTGAAGGAGATACAACTTATATTGAAAGAAAGGATAAATATGGTTATAGGATCCAAGAGAGCTAGAAAATGTATAGGATTCCTGGAAGCTCTTTGTACTTAGAGTTGCTTGTACTGAGGCCTGATACTTTTGATCAGGTGCTCTGAAGTTTGTAATGGATGGATGGTTTGGGTGGTAATAATATTTTACAGTTTATTACCAAAAAAAAATAATTGGAAAAAATAAACTTGAATAAACAAAAAGAAAGGTCTAATCTAGAAAAAGAGTTAATTTCTAAGTCCCCGGAAACGGCGCCAAAAACTTGTTGCTCCCTAATGCACACGCAAGTATACGCGGTCGTATAAGTAATCTAGGATTTTAAAGTCCAGATATCGATCCCACAGAGACTTATGATTAACTATTTATCAAATTAAACTAATGCTAATTACCTAAACAAGAAATAAAATCCAAATTATATTTGTAAACTAATTAAAAATAAAAGAAAACAAATAATGAACTTCAACCAAGAAAGAGTAAATTTTTATCGGAGAAGAGATAGATCTAGGGCTATGACCACTAACAATCAAGTTGTCTTTTCAAATCGTTCTACCTATGGGTTACTAGTTGACGGGTTAATTGTAACTTTATGATATTCTCTCGAACTACTCACAAGCCCGTAGATACTACTATAACGCCTTTATCTCTATGGTCGTCAGAGGTAACAAGAACGCATTTATTTTTCCCTATTCAACTAAGCAGCGCTAAAAGGTATATCTCTATCCTCAGTAGCGAAACGATTAAATCGAAAAAACTCTATTTATTCTTATTATGTAAGTGAATTCCCTTTCTCAAGTCCAATTCCCGCACCACAGATATTGTTCAATTAGTGATCAAGTAATCAAACAATTAAGCACAAGAATAAATAAGCAACCCAAAAGATTGAAATCTAATAGATAGAAACGATAATCAAACGTCAACTTTCATGTTTGTGTCAAAGCCCTAAAACTAAAGAGTTTATCTCCACATAAACATGGAGGAAAAACAACAAATCATCCGAATAAAAATGTCACAATAAGTATTACAGAGAAGAGAAGATAAACCCTGTAACTACGGCCTCCATGGCGGCTCCAAGCTCTCTCTAGATCAAAAGTTCTGAACTAAGGGTCTCAAATTACTCCAAAGTTATGTAAAAACCATGTAGAATATGCATTTATAGAGTACTAAAAGGTCTGGGCTTTAAAAAACTCAATTCAAATCGGACCGAAAAAAATTAGCGGACTGAAGCCTAGCGTGCCGCACGGGGCGTAGCCCTAGGCGGCCCAACAAGAAAAATTTTAAACAATTTAGTTTGCTGCTTTGCCCCTTTTTCTTGTCTTTTCATTGGGGGTACAAACTCTAAGGAGTGTCCCCCTTCTTGTCCCCATCTTTTTCTTCCGGTTTTTATTCAATTTTACTTCAAATTTTTTCATCTTCACATTGATTTATTTCTACATAATAAAAATATAATATTAAGCACAAACCAATATAATAGTATTCAAAAGACGATTAAAATTATTAAAATGTGTTCCAAATAATAACTAAATATATGCATTTTAGGCCGAACACCAGGGGGTAAGCATGCTTACTTATATATTCATCATATCTCCCGTGTTTTGTCGAGAAGCTGGGGGGCCATAATTTTCAAAAGCCTTATCGCCATACAAATACTTTTTTAGGTATGACACCAAGATGAGCTTCTTATTTATTATTCTTCGTAGGTACAGAGGAATATAAGAACACAAGATTTAAGTGTGCATCAAATTAAACATGTCAAGTCTATTGAGCTTTTAGATATTCTGCTTTTAATTTAGTATATTTTTTCTCTAATTTATTATAAAATAAATTGTAAGTCCTCTTAGGACTATATTAAAGAGGAATCTCATGGAAACATCATCGAATAAGGTGAACTCTTAGGGAAGGAACTGAGGAGTATGGGAGCGCACCTTTCAAGAGCCGCAAAAAATTATTACGCTTGGTATTTATAGCAAATCAAGAAATTAGGTAATAGTGTACTCGTCTTACGTACGTGTGTCTTTCTGGTGGGGGAAAAACAATAGAAAAAGATCATGCTCAAGGTGAGTATTAATTCTTTAAGAGAAAATAAAGGCTTCCGTTTCCATTCTTTAGGACCTTTTGAGCCCCTCTCTTATCTTTTTTGTAATTGAGAAGAGGGAAGGAATTTAAATTAAGTGACATCAATGAACTATTGTTGATGGACGTGACACTTCGATGTTTAATTATACTTGTCTTGCATTTATTAGTTTAATGTAAAATATTGGGTGTGGTTTTACCTTTCAACTATATCTACCGTTCACTAATATATAAAAATATGTTTTGGTAATTATTCTCGGTAAGTCATCAATTGAAATTCCCAGGATCTCTTGGTATCGTTTCCGTACTTGATATCTTGTAAACCTAATAATTTTTTAATTCTTTAGAAATACTCAGAGAAGAAGTGAATATATATACAATGTGACAAAGAAATATTCTGAAATCTCATCAAAACAAGAGAACAGTTTTGAGATTACTCAAGTAAATTCCCTTGTCCTTACTTTGATGGAGAGAATACTGGGTTTTATTAAGTTATTTAAATAGATTAATTTTGATGTGCATTGATTTGCATTTTTTTTTCTATTTTTCGAAGATAAGCCTTCCACTCATGTACACCAATACATTTCTAATACGTATTGTGAATTTATGTTTTTTCCTTTTTAAACCTTTTTTCAATGGGCTATTCCAAATTGATGAGGTAACAAAGCTAGATGATAACATAATAAAGGAAGCAACACTAAGGAAGAAGAGAATAATCGTTCAAAAAAATGGATATTGGATGTAACTCAACCTCAAAAACTAGTTAACACTTCCATGCACACAACGGCGTAGACAGAGATTTCATTAAGGGGATTCAACCATTATATTTATTATGCATTTAATTATTGTTGGCTTGTCATATACATGTATAATAAGAAACAAATAATCTTAATTGCTTGAATGTAGCTCTACTATTGCTCACTAGGACTGCCAACTGGAGCGTGAAGAACATAATATGGGGTACCAACATCAGATATACAAAGAAGGACAAGCTAGTTTTGGGGTTGATTTAAACCCGTTTTTCATTTTTTAACATGGTATCGGAGCTGGACTCATCGTAATTTGGTTTATCCAATGGCAGGCATCATATTATTGTTCACGAATCATTTGACAGAACCGGCAGGTGGGTGTGTTGGATTCCCATAATGAAGGTGAATGTGGAACTTCTCCTTACATATTCTTGGACAATATTCACCTCATAAATTAGCTTTTAAGATTAATGAGTTAGGCTTAACGTTAGTTTATGTACCATAACTAAGGCGAAGACAACATATCTTCTACAAACTCAAAACTCTAGGTACAAGATGATATCATTGACTCATAGGCATTAACTTTAATTAAGACAGAACATTGTCTTCTTTTTTCTCCAGTAGAGATAGAACATTGTCTTAGTTGAAAAATGTACTACTGCTATAACTTAACGATTAGTAGTGTTATGTTATGTTATGCTCGCAAATACGATATTCTAAAAGGTTGCGTGTCCCTCATAAGCCCTATTATTCGAATTATTTGAAAGGCTAAATAATTTGTAGGAAAGCATAGGACGTAGAGTAAAATGCTAGCACTAATTTGAGATGGACTATATACTAACTCTGTACACACATGTTGAGATGAAAACATTACGTTTGATGATCATCAAAGTAAGGTCGTATAGGGTGATAAGTACTTATTATACTTAATAAGGTCGTATAGGGTGATAAGTACTTATTATTCTTAATCAAATGTCTTGATTTCGAGCCTTGAAAAGAAGTCGCTTTCAGTAAGGAGTACTTAGTCCCAAGATAAGACTAATTTTTGGTGGGACTAGAGATTAATGGGGCCCCAAAATAAATTTCAGACACCAAATGAAACAAATATACCAGTAATATGAACCCTGGATCTCATCATCCAGAAATAATTATAAGTTCTTTGTTATCAACAAGGATTGTGGCGGAGTGGTAAATGCTCACTCATCCTTAATCACGAGTCTAGGTTTGAGTTCTCAGACATAAAGAGTCGCCTTTGTTAGCTAGAGAGCTCTTTACCCTCCAACTTGACACCTTTCAGCGCGAATTTGGGTTTAGTCGCGCGCCAATGCGGGTACCATACACCTATAATTAGAAAAATAGGTAAACATAATTGAAGAAGAAATGACTTTGGGGCATGGAAGAATTGACTTTCCTTAAAGAGATACTTCCCGTATACATTTTGAGGAAAATACAATCAATTCCCTTCAGGATACAACAAAGATCACATTATACCTGCAGATTTTTCTATTCCACTTCATGAAGGAATGTCTTGTTTATAGAGTTAAAAAAGTGACTATTCTGAATAGTCACCTTGTTTCGTGAACATACATGTTCATTTAATTCAAATTTTAAATAAAATGTGAAAATACTAAGACTTTTAATATATAAAGTCTTCAAACTCTTTCTGCCTTATCTTGTGGGACAATCCTACTTTAATATATATGTTACTATCTAACAAATACATTTTCTTATTCGAGTTAAATTTCAGAGCTATATTTGTTAAGCGCAATGAAAAATTTGATGTTGGTTATATTGAATTGTTGAAGATTTTCATCTGTAGGTTGTTTTATTTCAAATTGTATTCTCACTTGCTAACCACAATTTGGTAAAGTCATTAAGCATATTAAAACACTTACCTTTTTAATTTGAAAGTTTTACAGTTATTGCAAGTCCAAACATACTTTAAGTATCCACATGAATTTATTTTGCGACCATAATTTTCTACATGATGAAAAGATTTCGCTAGAATCACTTACCATAATTGTGAAGAATTTTATATATAAATAATCATCTTCTTTCATTTCTTATAAGCAACATATTTCCTTGAGAGTCTCGTCAATAAACATATAATTTTCTTTATCCTTCCTCAAAAAGAAAGTTATGGCAGATAAAAAGCCAGTAGGACGTCAAAAGATCCCTATAGCCAAAATAGAAAAAGAAAATGCCCGATACGCAACATTTTCAAAGCGTCGGAAAGGTTTGTACAAAAAAGCTAGCGAATTGATTGGGCAATATGACGATCTTGATATAGGAATAATAATGTTTTCACCCACCGGTAAGCCTTACTCTTTTTCTCACCCTACGGTTGATGCTGTTATTGATCGCTTTTTATATCCAAATATGTTGTCAAGTGAAAGTAATCGCCTTGCTGCTGAAAACTCTCGCAACAAAGTGAAGGAACTACAAGTTAAACTTGACGACTATGATATCACAGAAAATGATGAGACTGACGAGACAAATAGGTGGGACTCCATCGAAGAATTTGATGCAGAGGAAATCAAAAAAGATAAGATTTGGTTTAAGTCCATTGATGAGATGTTGAAAAATCGTTTGATACAGTTAGAAAACGGTGCTTCTCCCTCTGCACAAGCCGCTCCAAAAGATGCTAACTAAGCATACACTGATTTCTCATATATTGAAGCCTTGTGTAATGAAATAATTAAGTTTAAATTCATATATCTTGAAGTTTATTTTTTATTTTATGTTTTAGTTTTAGTTTTAGTCTTTAAATTTGATATTATGTTACTTGAATTAAATAGTGATTTCCATTTATTATATTTGATATTTGATATTTGAGTTGTTTGTTAAAATAATTGTGTGCTATATCAAATTTTTTAGTACTGAGTTTATCGTGTTAATTATGTGACTGTCTTATAATCTTTACTAACACGGCAAGTCTTTGCTATATTTCTAGTTTAGCTAAAGTATTTTGGTAAGAAAACTTATATAGCATTCGAAAATACAAAATTATTATAAACTTTAAGGCGATCAATTATTGTTGAGACGCTTTAAAAGAGCCAAGTTTGTGAAAAACTTATCGGATGGGGAAAAAAGAATTCGGTCTATCCAATTGAAGTTCAAGACCAATTAAGAATCTAAAATGAACATTGCTAAAGAAGTTAATTTAACACATTGACCAACGAATTTTCTGGTACGACACTAAGTGGAGCTTTCTAATATATCTCTCCTACATCATACATGTTAAAACCAATTCAAAGTTAAATCACATTATTTAATAACATTAAAAGTATGACCAAAAAGGTAGGAAGTTTAGAGATATAACAAAGCTTTTCTTTAATTAACCCTCCATGAGCACAAGCATGTAAGGTCATCATCATCAAAGTTGAAAATTTTAATTTCAAAATGTTAAATTCAATTTAGACATAAAAGTAGGATTTTTCAGAATTTTTCTTCATAGAACGAGAAAATCAATGAAACTATCGTCTTTTGACAAAAGTTAATTTTTAACATATCGGCGCGCACTAACCATAAAAAAAATCCTCCTATTTATTACTACATGATGGCTTTCTGGATTTCATTTTATCTAAAGAATATTGTTGAGATTTTAAAAACTTACAGTTGGTCGCCTTATTACTACATTGAAGGTGCGATTTGCCGTTCCATCAATGTTACTTTTCTTGTTATGATTCCTCACATTTTTAAATATTATGTAAGATTACCTCTTAGGGTCTATAAAAGGACTTGACTGAGATCACACTTCTTTTGGTCTCGAAAGGAGTCTGACCAACTTACAGAATTTAAGAAATGCTTAAGAACAAGCCAATAAACACAGATATCTGATGCAATAAGAGACAAGATAAACTAGTGTTAGTGAGTGACCTTTTTCAACTTTACATCTTTTCGGCATTAGTCGAGCCCCAAAGCGGATATGAAAATTAGATGGAAACAAAAATATATTATGGGACCATTTGACCATGGATAATTTTTACTTTTTTCTGAAATGGTATTCCAGAATCATGTTTGGATATAGAATCCTTGTAATTTTCCGGAATTCAAAATATTTCATATATATGTTCTCACATTTTCACTCCAAATTACTCATAGGAATTCAACGTTTTTCCAAGTTGTAATCATGTCCAAACACAACTCCAATTTTTAAATATCTTTTTTACAACTTTTTTCTAAATACTACTTTTTTCAAATTTCACATTTTTTATGTCCAAACATCCACTATATCTGCACCCACTATTAATATGAACCCTCGATCTCCACATTAAGGAAATAGTTATAAGATTCATTGTAACAATATTCTAAGAGGGGAAAAAAAAAGGCACATGCACTAGTCCAGTTAAAAGGTAATGGGGCCTTATGTGCCGACCCGCCACCATCCGTACAAATCAGCCCGCGACTAGTGCCAGGCACTAGTCAAAATCAGCATGCCAACGGGTCCACAAGAGTGGGACGCCAACTTGCAGGACAAAAGGGGGAGACCAGCCGCCTACATGTCTGCACAATAATGGGAGGCCAGCTTGCAAGACAGGAGTGGGAGACCAGCCGCACACCTTTCTGCTCGTGGGCCACTAGCCAGCTAAAGCAAGCACTAAATCTGCCAGCCTGTGGTCCATGACAACAAGCTGGTCAACAAAGACAGCCACATGCCTAGGGCCCACTGTTCAGCCAAAGGGCATACTTTTCTAGCTATAAAACGTGTAAGCCTTGAGGGCATATTCATTCATTCACTTCACCCTTGTATACTTGTAAAGAGTCATTTATAGCATATATCAGAAAAGGGCACTTGCCTCCCAAAACCTGTGTTCCTCCTACTTTCAGTTCTTGTGTGTGTTTGCCTTTGTATCAGTCACTGTTTCCGCCAGTGACTAAGAGTTGGGCTGAAGCTTTGAGCGGTAGTTAAGACCTTCAACGCTGCCCCACGCTGCCTTAGATTTTAGGCCCGTGACAAGTGGTATCAGAGCCGAGTTACAATCATGGCAAACACCAACGAAGAAGCTGCTTACGACGAACACCACGGTGGAGACAAGTCCCCTACCAAGAGGGCTACCCGCTGTTATATCCGAAGGGCTGACCTCTCAGCCACTTCCCCTGGGTGAAGCAAGTGAAAGCTCGGTGTCGAACACACTGGTGGAGAAAATCATCCACACAGAGGCTAGTCTATTCGCCTTGAACCAGCGGTTTGACACCTTACAAGGGAATTTAAATTCTCTTGAGACAATAGCTCTTGACGGACTAGAACAAGTCCAAAACGAGTAGAAAATTGAGAGCATAGAGCACAAGGAGGCGCTGACCGGCCTTGAGCTCAGGCTCATGGAGGCGCTGGCCAGTTTGCAAGCCAAGGTGGAGACATTGGAAACGCAACTGGGAGCGGCCCAGCTCATAAACGGTGCTGGTCCAGTCCACATTCGAGAAACCCGCATAGAGGTCCCTAAACCCAAATATTTCAAAGGCGATAGGAATGCTCAAGATGTGGAAGACTTCATTTGGCAAATGGAGGCATACTTTGAGCACGTCAAATTTAATGATGAAGCTATTCGGATCCGGACAGCAGCCATGTACTTGAGCGATACCGCCTCAATGTGGTGGCGTAGAAAGAAGGCGGACATGGAGAAAGGATTGTGTTCCATTGAAAATTGGGAGCAGTTCAAAACGGAGTTAAAACGGCAATTTCACCCCCTAAATGTTGTGCACGAGGCCCGTCGAAAGTTGAGGGAGCTCAAGCAAACGACATCCATCCGCGAGTACGTGAAGGAGTTCACGAAACTCTCTCTTCAAATTCCAAGCTTGAACAACGACGATTTGTTGTTCTACTTCTTGGATGGCCTTCAAAACTGGGCCAAACAAGAATTGCATAGGCGTCAAGTTGATAATCTTGACAATGCCATTGTGGTGGCGGAGTCTTTGAATGATTTTCGCACCGACAATACCAAGGCAAAGGATAACCGAGGGAAGCAGGCGGCTACCAAGGTTGATCAAGGCAACGGGGACAAAAATAAATCTGTCCCCAACAAGGGTCGTGATTCCAAAGGAGACAGGGATCGCAACCGGGGTTCCAGTTCCAATTTTCGTAAGAACTACGAAGAAAAGAAGTAGAATTCCACCACAAACGATGGCTGTTATTTGTGTGGACAATCAGGCCATCTTTACAGAAATTGCCCTGCATTAGGCAAGCTAGGTGCAATGTTTGCTGCTGACAAACAAACATGGGCGCAAACCGGGGCTCAAACCGGTGAGCAAGGTCCAAAGGCGGAGGCTGCAGAAGAAGCAAAGGCCAAGGTGGCAGGCTTGTTCAATCATATGACATTTGCTGCTATCACGGCCAAGCCACCTCATGTCAGGCCAAGAGAATCACTGTTCGTAGAGGCAACATTAAAAGGCAAACCAGTCCGCATCATGGTAGACACAGGTGCTACGCACAATTTTATTACAGAGGAAAAGGCAAAGGAACTGAGCCTTTCTTATGTTTCTAGTGACTCACTGCTGAAGACAGTCAACTGCCTTCCCACTGACGTAAATGGATTTGCCCCAAAAGTCCATCTCATCTTAGGCACTTGGCAAGGGTTCACCGATTTCACTGTTGCTCCGATGGATGTTTTTGACATCGTATTGGGTCTGGATTTCTGGTATGAGATCAACGCGTTTATTTCGCCGCGTCTCAACCAAATGTTGATTAGAGATCCAAGTTGTTCTTGCGACGTGCCGCTAGTTCGTGTGCATCAAGCGGGTGTGCGCCTATCCGCAATGCAGTTGGTAAAAGGGTTCAAGAAGGGAGAACCAACACCAAACTAGTACAAAAAAAAAAAAACATAAGTAGTATTCACGCAGGAAATTCGTGCGTGAAAGGACCAAACTGCAAAAACACAGTTTTGGCCTTTCACGCACGAATTTTGTGCGTGAATGGGGTTAAGGAGCAAACTACTCTATTCATGCTTCTTTCAAGAGAGTCAGACATAATGATGGGCAGGGAAAAAAGGAACATTAGTAGTCACGCACGAATTTTGTGCGTTAATGTTGGGGCTCTTTTTTTTTTTTTTTTTTTTTGCGTTACCTTTCCAATCACGTTTTTTTCCATACTTTGGGCAAAGATTAGTCATGTTTTAAAATCCCAAAATATCAATATTTTATATAAAACTTAATATCTTTTTTTGCGTACAATAATGTCGGCTCATTACATGAAGTCCACCTAAAAGTTTGGATCGTCGTTTTAGGGGTTCTAAAGTGCCCCGAAGCAAGTTTTGAAACTTGTAATATTTATAGGGTTTTGATTTAAGTGTTTTATTATATCTGAATGTACAAATTTAAATATTTGATTTAATAATAATTCATCCAATATTTAAATTTGTACATTCAGATTTAATAAAACACTTAAATCAAAACCCTATAAATATTACAAGTTTCAAAACTTGCTTCGAGGAACTTTAGAACCCCTAAAACGACGATCCAAACTTTTAGATGGACTTCATGTAATGAGCCGACATTATTGTACGCAAAAAAAGATATTAAGTTTTATATAAAATATTAATATTTTGGGATTTTAAAACATGACTAATCTTTGCCCAAAGTATGGAAAAAAACGTGATTGGAAAGATAAAAAAAAAAAAAAAAAAAAAAGAGACCCAACATTAACGCACAAAATTCGTGCGTGACTACTAATGTTCCTTTGTTCCCTGCCCATCATTATGTCTGACTCTCTTGAAAGAAGCATGAATAGAGTAGTCTGCTCCTTAACCCCATTCACGCACAAAATTCGTGCGTGAAAGGCCAAAACTGTGTTTTTGCAGTTTGGTCCTTTCACGCACGAATTTCGTGCGTGAATACTACTTATGTTATTATTTATTTTTTTTTGTACTAGTTTGGTTCAACTTTTTTTTTTTTTGCTATATTTAAGTCGCGGATTCCATTTGTTAAAAATTAAAGGTTGTACTTGAGCAGTAATTACGCCTTCAGTTTCAACAAGAGACTCGGGTTTAAGCCCTTAGTATGAAGTCGTCTTTAGTAGGCATATTTATGTGTTTTTCCTTAGAAAATTTCATTGACAACTTAAGTTTCTTCCTAAATATTTGCTCTACTTTCTATTATCAAATATCAACTTCTCAAAATGAAGTAATCTTCATCCCACTATTATTTCTTGTTTTTACTCATGTAAGAATCCTTTCATCCCTCGCTTATTGATAACTTTTGATTTCTTTATGATATCTGATTAAGCATATTGAATCATTAATTAAGAATCATGCATTATCGATCCCTTTCTTTGTGAATATTTATAAATTTTACCATAATTATCAATCGTTTTACCCCTTAATTTATGTTAAATTTACGTTGTTACTCCGTATTTGATGGTAACCTAGTTCTATAATTTTTCAACAATAACATATTTTCTACATGAAGGGACCATAAACACACGTTTTAATTAATTAAATGTTAAATATGCTAAATCATATATCACAAGGATCAAAAACAAAACTTACCTATCTTAAGGACCAAAGAACCTATCCAAGTTGAAAGATAGAAACAGATATAAGTTATAAATTACCCTACACAACCCAGGTACAAACCCCTCACAACAATATTACATAAACCCCATTAAACACATTATTTCTGTAATCATTTTACATTTTTAGTATTCAGCTGGGGGCAAGTTCATAGGACTGTGAAATGAAGAGATATAGCAAGCCCACGACCAACAAGAGCCCCAGCCCAATAAACCCAATGAATAGCCCAGCTCCAGCTAAAATATAGAGCCCAATAATAAAACCAATGGGAAGTAATTGCACGGTTTGTCCTTCGAATGGACTGGTCTTTAATTTTTGACCTTCAAATGGGCTGGTCTTTAATTTTCACCCTTCAAAATCGAACTACGCCTAGTGGGGCATGAGTACTTTAAGGACGCGGTTATAACTTGTAGATATTATGATGCGTAACTTATGTCCCTCTAAGCATAAGTTCAATTTTGAAAGGCAAAAATTGAAGACCAACTCATTTGAAGGACAAAAATTATACACCAACACAAAATAGGGGGCAATGAGGAGCTAGACGAGTATCTGCAGACTTTCTACCCCATTGACTACATCTATTGCTGAACCAGTTGAACATCCATTAGAAACAGCATAATCATCAAAACCGCTGCAGCTTCATTGACTGAATGAACCGGTCCCTATACCTTTTTGTAGGACAAAAAGTGCAAATGACCCAACCAACAGCGCTTGAGGAAATTGCACGGTTTCTCCTTCAAATGGGATGGTCTTTATTTTTTGCCCTTAAAAATCGAGCTTATTCCTAGCGGGACATAGTTCTTTAATAATGTGGTGCATATCATGTGAATTATGATGCGAAAATATACACTTATGCCACGCAAAAACATTATTTGCATTGAAGGATAAAAATTAAAGACCAACACAAAATAACAGCAAGAGTGCAAATGACCCATGGCCGTTGGTGCAATTGTACCCAAACTCCCTTTTTTGGATCAAATTGTGGCATAGATCGTGTAAACTAGCCCATATGTTATCACTATTTCGAATGTAAATGCGTTCCACACATCAACTCCAGTAGTCGCCCACTCAATAAAAGAAAATCGGCACATGTATAACGTATAAGACTTACTAATTGATATTTGGCTAGAAATTCAATGATCATTGTGAAAAACTTCTTGTATAAACTCTTATTCAATCTATTATTATAAGTAACAACATCTTTTGAGAACCTCATTGATAAACTTATACTTTTCTTTCTCATGCTAAAAGTTTTAAGTGGAGGGTAAACAAACTAGGGTGTAAAAAGATCCCGATGAGCAAACGAAAGCACACATTCTAAGAGTATATATATAAGAAATTCTTGTAAAAGTTTATCTGTCTTTTGTGTGTCTTCCTCGCGGGGGACGAAATAAAAGGAAAACATCCGGCTCAAGGAGAGCATTATTTATTTATGAGAGAATGAGGAGCGATTCTATATTCTTTCATTTTCGTTCTTAGAGGCCTTTGAGGGCCCTTTTCGATCTTTTTCTTATTTGAGAAAAGAGAAAGAATTTAAATTAATTGACATCAACGAACCGTTATCGATGTACGTGGTAGTACAGTATTTAATACACTTGTATTTATTAGTTTGATATAAACAATGAGTGCGATTATGGTTTTATCCTCCAAGTAAATCTGTGTGTGCTCGCTCGCACATGTGTTCATCATTAAATCCAACAATTTCTTAAGTCAATTTCGTAAGCTAATGCAATTCTATTTCAAACAAATTAACATATATTTAGAGAACAATCTTGAAACTCTAAGTAAGTTGCTTTATTGATGACCTAAGTGTTTAGTGAGAAAAGTTGGGACTGGGCCTTACCTTTCTGAAGGGAAATTTTTAATTGTTTAATTTAGATCTCTATTTGATCTAATTTAATTTATGGATCCAACTTCAAATAAAACTTCTATAACAGTGTGATATTTCGCTTAAGGTTGATAACTATTGCCAGCTGTTCGTTATAAATTTTCAAGTTAAATTTCATATACTCATTATTGTTAATGCATATCTAAATTCTTTTTAATCATAAACGATCTTTTCTATTCTGGCAACATTCACTTAGGTAAAGACATAAAAACAAATTCCAACTCAAGTTAATTTTTCAGATTTGGTTAGTGTTAGTGCAAGAGGAAGGTTTGATTTTCATTATTGTAATGCACTAAATTATTTACTTATTCAAGTTATTTCAGACTTAATCAATGTCAATAATCTGATTTTATTGTAGAATTTAAAATTAAAAGTTTTGGTATGAATTTTTTTCCCACTTATCTTAACTTATGTCTACTACAACTATGGTAGTACATTAAGAAATTTTCCTATTTGAGTTAAATTTCAAATTCATTTGTTAAGGGCACGGGAAAATTTGATCTTGAATGAACAAAATTGAAAGATTTTGGTGAGAAGGTTTATTTTATTTCAAATTACATTTTCACTTACTCACCACAATTTGGTAAGTTTAATCAAGCATATTAAAATACTTGCCTCTTTAACTTGAAATATCTGATTTCTTTCATACTATGGTAAGTGCAAAAACATATTTTAAGCATCAACATGAATTATTTTGCTACTATGATTTCCAACATCCTCAAAAGATTTACTTCCAATTCTGATATTTGGTTAGAAATCTAATGATCATTGTAAAGAAATTCTTATATAAATAATCACCTTATTCCATCTCTCATCAACACATCTCTTTGAGAACCTCACCAATAAACATATAATTTTCCTTCTTCTTTCTCAATAATTAAATAATGGATGACTTCTTAAAGCGTCGGGCAAGTTTATATAAACATGCTAGTGAATTGATTGGGGATTTTGATGTTGACATGGGAATAATAATTTTTTCTCCCGCCGGTAAGCCTTACGCTTTTTTCCACCCTACAGATGATGTTGTTGTTAATCGTTTTTTAAATCCAGATATGAAGCTTAGTGAAAATAGTACCCTTGTTGCTGAAAAAACTCAAAAAACAGTGAACTATCTCGAATTTCGGCTTCACGAGTATGATATGATAGAAGCTGCTGCACGTGATCGAAAACTTGCACTCGACAAAATTTCTGTCAAGAAAAACTGGTTTGATTCTATTGAGAGTTTTGATGCAGAGAAGATGGCGAAATTTGATGTTATTTTGGAAACCATTATTTTTAATTTGGAAATTCGTTTGGAACAGTTGGAAAAAGGTGCTTCTTCCTCTGCACGAGACCCTCCAGGAGATGCTAATTAAGCATGCAGTGATTCCAAAATATCAAAGCTCCATATGATGAAATAATTAGGTTTAGATTCATACATCTTAAATGTGTTGTTTTAGTTTTAGTTTTAGTTTTTATTTTAAATTTAATGATGTTACTTGGATTCGATTTTAATTTCTGTTTATGATATCTGATTTTTAAGTTATTCAAAATACTATATAAAATTTCTAGTATAGAGTTCATCATATTGTGTGCCTCGGAAATGCATAAGTGTTCTACTAAAATGCATTAGCTAAACTAAAAACATAGCACACGCTTGCCTTGTTCTCAGGATTAATTATAAGAGACGCACTCAAAATTATTAAGCACCATCTTGCCAAGGTCAATGCTAATTAAGAGAAAGCAAAGCATAAAACTTTCTTAAAGTAATGAAGAGTACTTGGAAGTAAATTTAACACAAAAATACAATATTTAAAGGATGATACACTTATAATTCTTTCTTTTCACTAATGAAAAACAAGAAATATTACCTTTTTCTCATTGTAATAATCTATTTTTATTTATCATATTTTAAAATTATTATACATACCCTCCTTTAATTAGAACTCTTTAAACATATTGTGTGCCTCTCTTATAATTAATCCTGAGAACAAGGCAAGCGTGTGCTATGTTTTTAGTTTAGCTAATGCATTTTAGTAGAACACTTATGTATTGTAACGACCCGCTAGGATGGGGGCTTTGACCATTATATCCTACCTGTACCCTTCTGAGACTAGGAACGAGCTGAATACGAGCTCAATGAGTTAGAATTCTAGAAACTAAAACTTGAATTCATGTGTGTGTTTGTTGAAAACTTGTTTTCATTTCCGTTGGGGGTGTCTTAGTAAATTTGACCTCCGTTGGGAATTCCGAGGCCACAGGTGAGTCCGTAGCATGTTTTTACATTGATGTGCATGTCTGGTTTGTGTATATAGGGCCTCGGATTGATATTGAGATTTTGGGCGAAAATCTGGTGAGAAAACCAGACTCACTGGTCGAATGGGACCGCTGTAGCGAATCCGCCATAGCGGTGTTAGGTCCGTCGTCGCAGGAAATGGGGAAATAAATGAGGTCCGCCATAGCGGAACATAACCGCTGCAGTGGTCGACGGGAGGCAGAATTGATGTCTATAATATAAAATTTCTATCCCATTCCCCACATAACACCAAAACAGTTTTAAAGAAAGTGAGAGGCGATTTTCTAAGGCTAGGGTGAAAATACTCCTTGAAGGTAAGTCCTAACCCTTTATTCGTTCACTCCATTGTCATCCTTAAATTCTATGAATAGCTTAAGGTCCTTTAATAGTGGTAGAATGGGTTAGAACCCTAGAAAAAGTAAAACCCTAAAATAATGAATGGGCTATTGATTTCGTTATTGTTTAATCATCTAGGAGTATAGATTATCACTTCCTAGGATGAGAAATTGATTATTAATGGTGGATTATTGCATATTGAGACCTAGGGTTCCAATAACAATGGGAGGTTTAGTCAAAAACTGTTGAAAAGGGGTTAAGTTGATTAGAAAACCCATGAATTGATATAGTAAGGTTGTTGAGAGTATTATTATGATGATTTCACACTAAGTGTTAGTCCACCAATTGAAAAGGGTAGTAGTAAATGGGTTTTCTTCCCCAAATTGTTGTTATTGAATGAGTAGATGATCCATTGCTCACTTAGCGTTATATTGCTAGACTTTGAACATTCTGAGGCTTTGCGAAAGGGAAAAGCTCTTGCGGAGTGATTGCTTTGATCCAGTTCTACTTTGAGGCAGGTTACAGTTTACTTGAGTTAGACTTTGATTAGTTGATTGTATATGTCATAGAATTTATGGGAGAGAGCATGTCTAGGTCTTCGGACACGGAGTTCGGATGGATATTACTTAGATCGGTGTGACTTGATTATGTGGTGATTTCTCCTACTATATATAATGAACTTGAGGAGTCTTCCTGAGATTATTGAAAGGAAGATGTTCATATATACCCTTCACTGATTGATTGAAATATTTGTATAATGAGGCTATGGTTGAGTAGATCTATTCCGAGTCTTGCTATGACTTGTGTTTCGGATTTTGAGATATTGTTGATAATATCTTGTGATGGAAATTATACATCTACATAAGGCACATGTGACAGGGGGTGACGATGTGACCTAGTTATGAGTTCGTGATCTGAGGTTAGTTCCGGAACGAGTGGTACATGGACACTATGGGTCCCCTGTAGGTCATGGCTATTTGGGGAAAACATTACCATTTAGCATGTGTGTACACAGATTGAGAGATTGTATTGTTTACATTGCATCTAGCTTCGTATATTTGTGACTCAGTGTTGATATTGGTGATTAGGTGATGATTGGTTCTGGATTACTCTGTTTTGTGATTTTATGTTGTTGTACCTATCTGCCTGTTCTATTTATTTTATGAATGTATGCATGATACTAATATTAGTCGACCAATGATACCTACCAGTGCATAGTGTTTGTTATGATACTACCTTATTGCACTCTTTTGAGTGCAGATTGCATACCGGAGACTTCGTCCAGACCTCACACTTAGCTTGAGGCTAGTTCCTGATCAGATTTGAGGGTGAGCTTCTATCCATGTCATGCCGCCTGAAGATCTCTCCTATTTTGGATGTCTACTTCCTTTCAGAAATTTTGATTATGATAGACAGTTATTAATTCTTTAGACAGCTTAATGTTAGAGTCCTTGTACGATGACTTTCGGATTTTGGGATTGTAATAGTTAGAACTTCCGCATTTTTATATTTATTATGGCATGATTAGACGTATTTATGAGTTGATTTTGTTTAAGTAATTATAATGGTTTAATTGATTAACTAATTGGGTTACGGGATGGTTCGCCCACTAGGGGAATTAGTGTGAGTGCCACTCGCGACTATTTGGGACATGACATGTATAACCTCGGAAATACGAAATTGTTATGAACTCTAAAACATAGAACATCATTTTTAAAGACATTTAATTATTATTACGAAATCTTTCGCTTGACATTAAGAATCAAAAGTACACATGGTAAAAGAAGTTTTAACACAATGACTAATTTGTTTTTGGTATGACACTAAGTGGATAGTTTAACATTTGTAAAGAGCATACGTATATACACAAATGTTATGAAATGTTTAAAACGTCAAGTTTCAAAAACCTTATCTCCATACAAATATTATAATCACGAAATTTTTCACGAAAGGAAGAATAACTAAATTTTCAAAAGCTGTTAAATAGCCTAAGAAGAATATTTAGTCTTAAAGCTTCTTAGTTATTCTTCTCCTTAGTTTTTGTAACAGCCCAGCCCACTAGTCTATGTCCGCTATGGGCATATGCCCGCACGGCTTTAAAATGCGTCACTAGGGGGTAAAGCATGCGTACTTATATACCCAACATATATCTTGTGTTTTGCCGATGTGGGACTCTTGTCCTAAGTTGAGGTGTCACATACACCCCCTCTTATGAACTCACCGTCCTCGCTGAGGTTTGCGTCACCGTATGGGATTGCCTAGACTCATCATCCCGTCTTCCCGGGATTGGACTAAACTCAGTTAAACTCTGGCCCACATCGACAAGGCTGACGCAGGAGTGGCTCATATACCATCTGTAATAGCCCAGCCCACTAGAGATATTGTCCGCTTTGGGCCTAGGCCTGCATGGCTTTAAAACACATCACTAAGGGGTAAGGCATGCTCTGTGTTTTGCCGATGTGGGACTCTTCTCTGAAGTTGGGGTGTCACAATTTTCGAAAGCTTTATCACCATACAAATACTTTTTTAGGTATGACACCAAGATGAGCTTCTTAGTTATTCTTCTTCGTAGGTCTAGAGGAATATAAGAACACATGATTTAAGTGTGCATTAAATTAAACATGTCAAGTCTATGGAGTTTTCAGATATTCTTTTTTTAAATTAGTACATTTTTCCTCTGATTTATTATAAAATAAATTGTAAGTCCTCTTAGGACTATTAAAGAGGAATCTCATGTAAACATCATGGAATAAGGTGAACTCTTAGGGATGGAAATGAGGAGTATGGAAGCACAGCTTTCAAGAGCGGCAGAAATTTATTGCACTTGGTATTTATATCAAATTAAAAAATTAAGTAACAGTGTACTCATCTTACATACATGTGTCTTTCTGGTGGCGGGGAAAAACAATAGAAAAAGATCATGCTCAAGACGAGTATTATTTTCTTAAGAGAAAATAAGGGCTTCCTTTTCCGTTCTTTGGGACCTTTTGAGCCCCTCTCTTATCTTTTTTGTTAATTGAGAACAGGGAAGGAATTTAAATTAAGTGACATCAATGAACTATTGTTGATGGACGTGACACTCCGATGTTTAATTACACTTGTCTTGCATTTATTAGTTTGATGTAAAATAATGAGTGCGGTTTTACCTTCCAATTACATCTACCGTTCATTAATATACAAAATTATTTTTTGGTTATTATTCTTGTTTGAGTCAAAATTCGTATTTTACCCAAATAGTTAAATTTGTTTTAAGGTTAACCACAGTTGGTAGCAATTTGATAAAGATTAATTATTTTGAACAAGTAAAAGGGAAATTTAACAAGTAACTAATTGAATAAAGACAAAGAGAAGAAGAACTTATTCTCTTTCTGATGAACGGCTGAATCTCACCCTTTCAGGAGTGTAGATTTTCGTACTATTAGAATTAAACTTAATGAAAAATGAGAGAAATGAGCAGGAAAAGTAAGTAAACTTCTATCTCAAGTGTAATTCTTCAGTAAAAATTGGATGACAGAACAAGAAATGTAAGAAAATAAGTATTTCTAGTGTCTTTGTCTGGAGTGTATTCCATGTCTAGATATACAAGTGAAAGTACTATTTATAGGTCTTCAGAGGTGCCTTCTTGTTATGTGTAACGGCTGTCATTAACTCCTGAGTTAATGATTTGCATTAAATTCCATGATTCTCGCCATCAGTAACCGTTCTTCCGTTATAGCATTAACTCATATTTAATGCGTGATCCCGTATATCTTGTTTCTGAGTTTCCGATATCGTGTGATTTGTAGCCTTCCCGTGGATACTATTTTCGGCATCACTGTCACACTACAAGAAAAAAAAAATTGGCAACAAAATTTTTCTTGTTGCCATAGATTGATTATTGTTACAAAAAGTACTTTTGGCAACAAAAAAAAAATTGTTGCATGAACTTGTCTGATGCCCTGATTTATGTAAAGGAATTATTCGTATTCATGAAACAAATCTTTTGTCAAGTTCGTTATGATTTTAAAGGGTTTTAACCTCTTCATTTGCCTTTGAGCGGTGTGTAAGTGAAGTTTGCAATCTTCTCGGTGATGGAGATAAAGCCATTTAAGGAGGAACTCTTTGAACATGATGATGATACCAAAGAACTTGGTGTATTAATGTTGATGTTGGAGCAATTTATAAGGAAATCACTTATGGACTTAATGTACCCCTCCTCATGATTCCTGATAATGATCGAGATGAAAGTTATATTCCCGTCAGAAATGGATATACCGGTTTCGGCGTCGAGTATATCGCTGAGAGGGTTAATCCTCTTGTTTCTTTAATTGATCTTTTTTTTTAATAAGCCATCACCATTAGGCTGTGGACCTAAGGTGTGGGGGGTTTGGCTTGACCCCTACCATGTTAATATAAGTTAAAAGGATTACAATGATTAGAGGGGGACATGGAACCTTGCCTCTAATCTACAAAAGAAGATTAAAAGCCAATCTTAAGGAAAGAGGCAGCCTATACAAATCTCTTTCCGTAATACAAAAGGTTTATTAACTAACAAAGAAATTACATTTCTCAAATCTTCGTCTAAAAGTAGGTAACTACCATTGATCCAGTTGAGCCAGTCCCTTTGCCTCGCCAGGTAAACTGTCGTGAGAGTGATATAAGGACCTGACTCTACTTGATGAAGCAAGTTTAGCTAAGTAGTCTGCCACGGAATTTGCTTCTCTGAAACAGTGCAGGAATTCAATATTAGTGCCCTCCACATTCTTTAGGATCTTGTTGATTATGTGTTTGAGCTTCAAGTTTTCTGAATTCTGTTTTGTGAGCATGTTGGCAATGATTTGTGAGTCAAGTTCCATTTAAATATCACTTATGCCATTAATTCTGCACCAGGAGCTTCCAAACTCGACAGCCAAAGCTTCCGCAAGGTTACTGCTTCCACATTCGACTGGAATAGAAAATGCCATGACCAGTTTTCCTTCTTCATCTCGAATAATCCCTCCAATTCCAACTCTTTTGGTTGTTTTGCAGAAGCTGCCATCGGTATTGATTTTTAGCTTACCGGACTTTGGATTTTTCCAACATATGGGAGTACATTTTTGCACTGGTTTAATTCTTTCCACTGTCGCACAGGTACTGATCCAATTGCCACCAAAGTCTATGTTTGGGACAGCAACGTTTAGAGCAGTTTTAATGTTCCATACGGTCTGATTTTCCATCCTATATAGTGAGAATTGTTTTTGCTCTCCAAACCTGCAAGAACTCCAATTTTTCCAAATTTCCCAGCATATCATAATAGGAGCAATTTTATAAATAATTTTGTGTACCTTATTTTTGGCTGTTTGGTTCCGCCATTGTTGTAGCAGGCCATTAATAGGAATATGCTGATGATTAATGCCCAAAGGGGCTCCAATAAATCTCCAGATATGATCAGCTGCTTGTCCCTCCACAAATACATGTTGAATGGAATCATTTTCAGGAATAGTACAGCATATACAAGTAGGGAAGCCTTGTTTTCCAAATTTAACCACTGCTTTATTGAAGGGAAGCTTCTTATAAATCAATCTCCAAGTAAGAAAGGATATTTTAAACGGGATAGAACTATGCCAGATATTATCTAAAAAAGGCATCTTAGTTCTATATCTTCTTGTTAGGTGCCACGCAGAAGTGTTTGAAAAGCAACCATTCTCTGTTTTATCCCATATAGCATAATCGTCACTGTCTTCTTGACCAGTGTTAATTGTGCTAATGTGAAGAGCGATATCTCCAGGCAACATATTATACAACTTAGTCATGTTCCATCTATGGTTTATTAGGAAGTGTTTGACCATGACTTTGTTGCCACCACCAGTTCTATAATCAGAGAAGTAGTCAGCTAAAGGACCAAAACCAAGCCAATTATCCCACCAGAAATTGCATTCTCCTTTGTTGATTCTCCAAGATATGTATTTTTCAGCCTTATCTCTAGCTAACAAAATATTCTTCCATGCTTGTGAATTCCCAGGGACCCATTTTCTCTCCACTGGATGTTTCCTTTTGCAATATTTAGCCACTAAGAAATCTGCCCATATGGATTTGATAGTTCTAAATCTCCACCATCTTTTTATTGCCAAAGTGCTTGAGATTTCTTGCATCCATCTAATTCCTATCTTATCCTCATCTTTAGGAAAACACATATTACTCCAAGAGCTCCAGGGATATCTTTTTTTACCTTTTGATGCCCCCCCCCCCCCCCCCCCCCCCCGAAGAAGTTGTTCATATGTTATTCAATGATCTACAGAGTCTTCTTAGGAGGATCTATGGTACTTAGGATGTAGGTAGGGAGAGCTTGAATAACGCTTTTAATCAGCACCTGTCTTCCCCCATGGGACAACATGTTACCTTGCCATCCATTGATTCTTTTGATGATTTTGGCCACCATGCTATCAAAATAACAGATTTTCTTTGGTCCAATAAAAATAGGAAATCCCAAGTAAGTAAATGGGAAATCCTTATTCATAAAACCAGTGCAATTTCTGAGCCGGTTAATCCTGTAAGCACAAGTTTTGGGACTGGTCAAGAAGTAGCTTTTATCGGCATTTACTAATTGTACAGAAGGCCTTTCATATCTCTTGATCTGTTTCATCACCAGTCTGAAGGATTTAGAGTTACCACTACTGATATTTTGAGGGCCGTTAGAGCTCATAGAGAAGGGGATGAAATTCTGATTAGTAGTCAGACTATTGAGGGACCTGGATAGAAATTCAGCAGCGATAACAAAGAGGGAAGGGGATATTGGGTCACCCTGTTTCAGACCATGGGAAGACTTGAAGAATCCATGTCTTGCACCATTAAGACTAATAGAATACCAAACATTGGAAATGTTTCTATTAATGAGACTGATCCAAGTAGAATTGAATCCAAATTTGAGAAGGACATTAAACAAAAAAGGCCAAGCCAGTCTGTCATAGGCCTTGGCCATGTCTAATTTAAGCACCACATTTCCTCCTTTGTTATCTTTAGAAATCTGGTGGATTACTTCCTGAGTTAACATCACATTATCTGTGATGAGTCTCCCAGATATAAAACCACTCTGATTTTTTGAGATGAGTTTAGGAAGGAGGGGATTTAATCTGTTGGCAAGGATCTTTGACAAAAGCTTGTTCGAGTAATTGTTGAGGCTAATAGGCCTAAACTCAGAGAAGTTAGAGGGGGACTCTACTTTGGGAATCAAAGTTAAACACGTATAAGAGTAGAACCTGGTAAGATTTTTACCATTGAAGAATTCTTTAACAAAGTTCACAACATCTTCTTCTATGATATTCAAGCAAGCTTGGTAGAAATGCCCATTAAAGCCATCAGGGCCTGCACTACTATCTTTATTCATGCCAAACACAACAACTTTTATCTCGTCCTTATTAGGCATCCTGGTGAGAGTCTCATTATCCTCTGTAGTGATAATCCGGGGAATATGCTCCATGGTATTATGATGCTTTAGATTAAGGCTGAGGTTGAACTGTTTACCAAAATGCTTGACAGCATTTTTTAGTAATTTTTTCTTTGCCTTGAATCCATTTACCTCGGTGGTTTTTTATTCTGAGAATTTCAAGTTTCCTTCTTCTGAATCTCAAGACACTATGAAAATATTTAGTGTTTTTGTCACCATCTTTGAACCAGCTAAGCTTAGCATTTTGTGTTAGAAGAGAGTCCTGCAAGCTAAGCCATTTGACATATTCTGCATAACCTTTGTTGAGATCCTCTCTAGAATGATCGGAATTATTCATAATATCCAGATTTTCGAGCAGTTCCATTCTAGTTTCCCAAATATGTACATTTTCATGAACATCTCCAATTTTATGTCTGGACCAGTGGCTAAGCACTCTACCCAGTCTTTTCAGCTTAACTTGAAGAATCCACATCGCATTTCCTCTAACCTGTTCCTTCCAGGACTTCTCTACCATTTGACGAAAATCAGGTTGATCAATCCAAAAGTTTAAGAACTTGAAATATTTGATATTACAGTGCTGGTCATCATTGAATTTGAACAGAAGTGGCCTATGATCCGATCCTGTTCTAGCAAGATGCCTTACCAAGTTGTGAAATTTTTTTTGCCCAATCATCATTAATCAGGATCCTATCAAGCCTTTTCCAGATCCTTTTGGTCAGCCTCCTATTGTTACACCAAGTAAATTTGGGACCAGTAAAACCAACATTGGACAAACCACAAGAATCCATAGTATTTATAAAGTCAATGCTCTTACTGATTCTATAAGGTTACCCCCCAGCTTTTCATCAGTATCCATGATAACATTAAAAGCTCCTCCCATACACCATGGCCCATCTACTTTAAGACTGACCTCCATAATGCTATCCCATAATTCAATTCTCTCCAAGGTAGAACATTTTGCATAAATAGCAGTAATATAGGTACCTGTATCAGTGGGAGAGTCCTTGAGTTTAATGGTGATATATTGGTCATTGTTTTCCAAGATCTCATAATGGTCAAAGTTGTTCCAAAGACACCATATTTGTCCATTAGTATTGGCAATACAGTGATGGAACCTCAAAAAATTCTTATAACCATCAATTTTGTTCTTGTTTATGAAAGGTTCTAATAACGCCACAAAGTTCACTTTATTGATCTTATTGAGCAGTTTCAATCTGTGAATTGCTCTCTTAGACCTCACCCCCCTTATATTCCAAAAAATTGTACTAATCATGGAATAGAAGGGGAGGGGCACTTTGTCTGAGTTTTCTCTCCTTGATCTTATCAGGAGACTTCCTTCTGGTGGTGTTCTTTTTTCTTTTCTTTTTTTGTTTTTGTTTCTTCCTCTAAAATTAGGAGCGAGCCATTTTCCTTGGCTTTGTGAGTTAGGATTATAGTCTTTGTCTTTCGTAGTTGATTCCTCAGTATCGGATATAGCAGTAGCTTTGATGTTGCTGTTTTCCTTGCCTCTGTTAGTATTGATTTTGTTGTTATTCTTCCCCTCAATTTTTTTGTTCTGCTTGGTTTTCTATTGCTGTTTTCCTTTTGCCTCCTTTCCTTGCTTGTCTCCCGGGTTTGTATACTTCTTGTTGCTCTCTTTCCCATTTTCATGGACAGTCATTTGCTCTTCCGCTGGGAGGTCCTGAAGTTCAGATAGCATTTTGATACCTTTATGATTCCTTATGATCGATGGCAAACTCGATGTGCTAATTTGTGCTGGAGAAGTAATTTCCCCTTCCTCTATAGCCCCATTGTTATTATGCATATTTATACTTTGCTCAATGTCGATGTTAGTTCTGTCGTGATCATCTTTGGTGTTGCTCACATGAGTTTCCTCTCCTAGAGAATCCTGAATTTGCTCAACTTTGTTCTTTCCAACCTTGTTATCCGTGATCACATGAGAACCTAATTCTCCTTGGAAGCCCTTCATATCTTGGTTGTTTGAAGCTTCTTTGGGAGGATTGGTGACTTTGCTTCTTTTGTTCCTCTTATTGTTTTCAAACAATGCCACAGATTTAAAGATAACTTTGTTCTTTTTTTGATGCATTTTCTTTTTCCCATTCTTCTTATTTTTCTTCTGTCTTTCTTTCATGCTTAATATACTTTTCACCTGATCATTCCTACCTTCAGTGGTGCTTTTAGCAGTTGTGCCCATCACGATTTGGTCCTTCTCCTTTACATTTTCCTAGCCCTTTTCTTCCGATTTCTAATTTCCTAGCTTGTACATATTGTCTTCTTTCCCTGATAAATCATTGTTTCTTTGCCTCTCAACATCCATTTGTTTCTGAGCCATAGGCAGCCCAGATGCCCCTGTAGCTTCTATGTTTCTATTTTCCCCATTAACTTCATGAAGATTAAGGACATTCTTGTTCTTCTTTCTTTCGAGGACTCGACATTCCATCATATTATGACCCAGTTTTTTGCAATGTGTACAATATTTGGGGAGCCCCTCATATTCTAGTTTTTGGAAAAAGCCTTTTAACGGCGTGGATTCAGATTCGACACCAATCTAAATTCTATCAGGCAGTGGTTTCAGTAAGTTGACCTCGACTCTGATTTTTGCCATACTTGGTCTAGTTCGACCCAATGTAGCATTATCAAGAGTTAAAGGTGTTCCTACCGAATACATAAGTTGTTTCAAGTAATGCCAACTGTGTAGGTGGAATGGCAGACTTGGTAGAAGAACCCATGTCGGAGCGATAGGGAGATCTTCCTCAGGTTTAAAATCTGGACTCCATTTCTGGAGCCACATTTGCGCTCCGTCAAACTCGAGCATTCTTCTAAACCATACAGAATTGAAATCCTCCATATTTGTGAGGTCTATGAACACATTGAAGTTATCATAAACTCCAATTGTAGCAGAGCCTTTCAGAACAATCATTTCCTTGAACTTCGACCTGATTTTATCGATTTGAGGTCTAGGCTTGAGGAACTTTCCGACCAGCATATAACGACATTCTTCCGCCATCGTCCCATAATAATCTTTTATATTGAAGATTTCCACCGGGACTCCATTATGTGTTGCTGCATGTGCATAAATTTGATCTTTTACTCGACGAGTGGGAAGTGTCATGGCTTTTGGGGGAGCTGCAATTGATTCAGCAAATGTAGGTTTTTGTGAAATTCCTTCTGTGGTGGGTATTGCCCCCCCAAGAGGGGGAGCCTCTTTCACTCGACGCGCCGGAGGAAGGCCTCCCGGCGTCTGGAGAGCGTGGAGCACACTTGCTAAACAGATCTGTTTAAAGCCGTTGTGAAGGAGGAGAGAGAAGAGAGAGAAAAAAAGGTATGGATTAACAAACTTAAAAATAAAATAGTCTCTTTAATTGATCTATCTTTATAGATTTATCAATTGTAATTTGTTTTGCCCCGTTTGTGTGGCATTTTTCGAATAAAATTATTTTCCATTGTAGGTAAAAATTAATCTCTTGAAAGATTTCCTTGGTTATAACCTTCCCCGGGTGATCAGTCCATTAAAGAATTTTAACCTTAGAATTCTTGTAAGTAGACTTCTAATTTTGAAAAGTATTATTCGGGAAGATGATATGATCATCCTGTTTATGGCATTGCTTATCGGGAAGCCGATGTGGTCATCCCGCTTAGCATGAGTGTTCTTGCTCAACTTTGTGAAAAGAGAAGGTTTCAAGAACCTGTTGTTAGTTAAACATAAAGTAATTTAATATGAAAAAGGTAGAGACACCTGAAGCTCTTGCCGAATCTTGACTTTTTATTATGAAAATATAAAGGGATTGAACCTCATGTAGTAACTCAGAAATGTACTCGGCATCTCCCCTTGTCCTAGATTGAACGAATCAATGTGTTTTGAAACCGTTAGATCGGAGTCTTTTGAGTTCTTGGCAAAAAAAAAAATCACACCTTTTCGGGAGGATGATATGGTCATCCCGTATAGTACAAATGACTTTGCTATCGGGAGGTTCTCGCCGAAGCTTAAATAAAGGGAGTGCAAGGCTGTTTTCAGCCTCCCCCGCATATCCAAAGTATGGATTTACTCTATAGAGATTCACTTGGTAAAATTGTACGGAATTGCCGAAATGCTTATCTCCATGGAGTGACGCCGAGGGGAACGCGTCAGACTATACGTTAGAGGAATTGTTCTTGGATACGAAAGGTCAATGTTGAGCCAGTATCCAAACACGTCGTTGGTTCATATCGAAAGAGTGAACACTAAGGAGGAAGTTAATTGGTACCTTGAGAAACGTTTGAGTTACATTTACAAGGCAAAGTCAAAGAATCTATTGAAGGTGTTTCCGGCACTCAATCCTTTACGCTAAGTTCATTATGAGAACTCTTTTAAACGATCGGAATCGTGTATGGTAATTTAAACGATTGGAATCGTGTATGTGTGATTGGAATCACAAATCTAAATCGATCGAAATCGTATATGTATGATCGGAATCACAAATTTAAATCGATCGGAATCCTATATGTATGATCGGAATCACAAATTTAAACGATCGGAATCATGTATGCGTGATCGGAATCACAAATTTAAACGATCGGAATCATGTATGTGTGATCGGAATCACAAATTTAAACGATCAGAATCGTACAAGTATCAACGTAAAATAGCAAAGGCACTGTAGTATTTGGTAAACTTGTAATCTTATTAATGACGTGTTCACAATTTTTAGTCCAGGGGCTTGTTTGCAAACTAAGCCCGTAGACCTTTTTCGGGATGACTAGTAGTCTAGTCCCTAGTATATCCGGACTGATAGTCTGGAGACCTTTTTCGGGATGACTAGTAGTCCCTAGTATATGCATATTTGGACTGATAGTCCCTGTTGAATTTATGTCATGGCTCTTGAATACCCTTCACGCGGAGCTTAGAACTTTCCTAAAGCTTGGACTTGATTTGCCACCGCCGCCTCTTTTTGCAGATGTCATGGAGTGAAATTGTGAGTGAAGATGTTTGATGGTGAGATTGTGAGTGAAATTGTAATGCCGCGTATAGCAAGGATGAGATACCGTGTAACAAAATTGCCACAGTATCTAATTCTCCACATGCGTAGGTTTACAAGGAACAATCTCTTCATGGAGAAAAATCCGACGGTTGTTAACTTCCCGGCTGGTGCTCTTAAAGACCAAAATGCTTTCAAAGACGCCTTCTCCATCTATTCCGCCATGATTGTATCTCACCGGATACAACTGATTACTTATTTTGTTTGGTTTTCGCATACCTGTTTCAATCTATTAAAAAGTAGTTAGTTGTAATAAGCACAACTTTACCTTTGGCTTCCGGGGATGATCCCTATGATGGCCAGTCCCTATTTCATGAATTTCAGTAATGAATTAGCTTTTAATACTTCTGTGTTGGTGTTGAATTTTTTCAATTCTCATGGTAATGCCGTTCTGGTTTTAGTAAAACACTCCGTCTCTAGGAAGTGACCCCGTATATGTAATTATACTTTTAATCTATGTTAATTTGTAAGCCCAATGTTGTCTTGATTCTCCAAGATCTTCTCGATGGCATGATGTTCAAATGTGTGTTTTTACTTGTCATTGATGTTCACAAATACGAAGAAGAAAAGAACTATCAGGAAAGTACTACTTGTGTGAAATAAAATCAAACTACAAAGCCAACTGTAGAATTTCCACAGACGGCGTCAAATTAACTATTTGAGTCAAAATTAGTATTTTACCCAAATAGTTAAATTTGTTTTAAGATTGACCACAGTTGATAGCAATTTGATAAAGATTAATTATTTCGAACAAGCAAAAGGAAAATTTAACAAGTAACTAATTGAATAAAGACAAAGAGAAGAAGAACTTATTCTCTTTTTGATGAACGGCTGAATCTCACCCTTCCACGAGTGTAGATTTTCGTACTATTAGAATTAAACTTAATGAAAAATGAGAGAAATGAGCAGGAAAAGTAAGTAAACTTCTATGTCAAGTGTAATTCTTCAGTAAAAATTGGATGACTGAACAAGAAATGTAAGAAAATAAGTATTTCTAGTGTCTTTGTCCGGAGTGTATTCCATGTCTAGATATACAAGTGAAAATACTATTTATAGGTCTTCAGAGGTGTCTTCCTGTTATGTGTAACTGCTGTCATTAACTCCTGAGTTAATGATTTGCATTAAATTGCATGATTCTCGCCATCAGTAACTGGTTTTCCGTTATAGCATTAACTCATATTTAATGCGTGATCCCGTATATCTTGTTTCTGTGTTCCCGATATCGTGTGATTTGTAGTCTTCCCGTGGATACTATTTTCGGCATCACTGTCATCCCATGATTAACATTCTAGGTGTCGCTCCACGCTTCTACTTCTTCGGCGTTGCTTCTTCGGCGTTGTCTTGAACTTCTACTTCTTCGTCGTTGCTTCTTCGGCGTTGTCTTGAATTTCTACTTCTTCAGCGTTGCTTGGTGACACTTGTTTCCTTTTCATGGGTCCACGTGGTTAGCAAAAACGATTCAAATTTTAACCCACACAATTCTCAATAAGTCATCAGTTGACATTCCCAAGATCTCACAGCATCGTTTTCATACTTGATATCTTGTAAACCTAATAATTTTTTAATTTACTCAGATAAGAAGTGAAAATATATACAATGTGACAAAGAAATATTCTTAAATCTCACCAAAACAAGAGACCAGTTTGAGATTATACCCATTTAGGAAACTAATCATAAATAAATTTGAAATACATTCTTTTAGCAGCCTCAGGTGGATATGGTTCTGGTATTTCAATTATTGATGATCAGAAAAAGTGGAGCTCAACTCACAAAAACATGCACTCTATATATACTCAATAATTAAAGTCCATTCGTTTATCTGTTAAGAGAAAAAAATAATTGAAGTCCATATTGTGCTTACTTTAATGGAGAGAAGATTTTATTAAGTTATTTAAATAGAATAATCTTGACGTGCATTAATTTGCCTGCTTGCTTAATTTAAACTTCTGTATTTTAATTTTTATGAAAATGCACAAGCCACTGCAAAAGCTAAAAGAAGTAAATTCTCAAAGTTGACACGGTTTAAAGAATTCTAATTAAAGGAGGTTATGTGCAATAATTTTAAATATGATATAAATAAAGATAGATTATTAAAATGAGAAAAAGGTATTAATTCTTTTTTTTCGTTAGTGAAAAGATAGAATTATAAGTGTATCATCCTTTAAATATTGTATTTTTGTGTTAAATTTACTTCCAAGTGCTCTTCATTACTTTAAGAACGTGTGATGCTTTGCTTTCTCTTAATTATCATTGACCTTGGCAAGATGGTGCTTGATAATTTTGAGTAACTACTTCAAAATATTTATCTATTCAAGTTATATTTTAAATTCTCATTATTGTGCAGGCATATCTTCAAAAAGTTTAATCATAATAAAAAGAAATATATCCTCGCAACAATCACTTAAGTAATCCATTAAAACGTATTCTTATTCAAGTTAATTTTAGACTTGAATCAGTGTCAAGACATGTAAATAATTTGGTTCTATGTTAGAATTTGGAATTAAAAATTTGGTATGAAATTTATTTTTCTTCTAACTTATATTAACTTTTGTCTACTAAATTATAATAGCACACCAATATTACATTTTTTTATTCGAGTTAAATTTCAGACCTATATTTGTTAAGCGCAATGACAAACTTGATGGTGGTTATATTGAATTTTTGAAGATTTTGATCAGTAGATTGTTTTATCTCAAATTGTATTCTCACTTGCTCAACACAATTTGGTAAAGTCATTATACGTATTAAAACATTTACCTTTTTAATTTGAAAGTTTTGCTATTATTGCAAGTGCAAAATCATATTTTAAGTATCAATAAGAATTTATTTTGCTACTATAATTTTCTGCATGATGAAAAGATTTCGCTAGAATCACTTACCATAGTTGTGAAGAATTTTATACCCTATATATGAATAATCTTCTTATTTCATTTCTTATAAGCAATACATTTCCTTGAGAGTCTCATCAATAAACTTAAAATTTTCTTTATCCTTCCTCAAAGAATAAGTTATGGCAGATAAAAAGCCGCTAGGACGTCAAAAGATCCCTATGGCCAAAATAGAAAACAAAGATGCCCGATACGCAACATTTTCAAAGCGTCGGGAAGGTTTGTATAAAACAGCTAGCAAATTGATTGGACAATATGATCTTGATATAGGAATAATAATCTCCTCTCCCACCAGTAAGCCTTACTCTTTTTTTCACCCTACGGTTGATGCTGTTATTGATCGCTATTTAAATCCAAATACGTTGCCAAGTGAAAGTAATCGCCTTGCTGCTGAAAACTCTCGGAACAAAGTGAAGGAACTAATAGTTAAACTTGACGAATATGACATCACAGAAAATGATGAGACTGACGAGAAGATTTGGCTCAAGTCCATTGACGAGAGTTTGAGAAATCGTTTGATGCAGTTGGAAAAGGGTGCTTCTACCTCTGCACAATCCCCTCCATATGATGCTAATTAAGCATACAATTTTTCTAATATATCGAAACCTCGTACAATGAAATAATTAAGTTTAAATTCATATATGTTGAATGTTCTTTTTTAGTTTTAGTTTTAATCTTTAATTTGATGATGTTACTTGAATTCAATAGTGATTTCCATTTATGATATTTGATGTTTGAGTTGTTATGTCGAGCTCGAATAAACCCAATAACTTTTGCTTGGGTTCTCTATTTATATTAGAAAATCTATTAAATATGTAGAAATATTTAACTGTGAACCTAGTAAAAACAAGCTACACTTCAGTGACAAGTCCAGAATCATAAATTCCAAATCCTGATTCTGCTTCTGATCTTACCAAAGCTGGAACCACGACTAACCCAGTAACTAAAATGAGTTATGGATTCTGATAGACTATGTAATAGTCTATGTAAATATTGTAAATATTCTCTTCCTTATGTATAGTAATTAGGTCCTATAATTTAGCCTAGTATCATTCTGATAGGGAGATACTTACTTTGTATATAATGACTTTCATACATCAATACAAATCACGGATTGATTTCCTACATGGTATTAGACTAGGTTTCTCCTAAAAACCCTAGCTTCCTAAACCCTAGCCGTCCACCTCCCTCTTCTCTCCTAACCCTAGCCGTAGCCGCCACCCTTTCCTCCTCCCTCTTCTCTCTTCAATGGCTGACAACAAAAATTTCCATTCTGCTTTAACCATCACGAATGTGAAATCTTTAATCCCAATAACTCTAGACATGGAAACCGGCCATTATCACGAATGGGAGACACTATTCAAAGTTCTAGCCCGCGTCCACTCCGTACTTGAACACATCATACAACCAACTGACACCACTGAACTCACCGTGTACAACGCAACAAAGGCGGCTAACCTTCCGCTCTGGAAACGGCTAGATGCGGTGGTCCTTCAATGGATATACGCCACCGTATCCCATGATATTCTTACCTCTATTCTCGTGGCGGATGATGTTGCAGAGAAGGCTTGGAATCGAGTTGCTCAACTTTTCCAAGATAACAAGCACTCAAGGGCAGCGTACCTTGAAACTGAATTCACCACCACAAAAATGGTCGACTTCGGCTCGGTTATGGCCTATTATAATAGGCTCAAGTCTCTCGCGGACCAGCTTGCCAACGTGGGGTCGCCGGTGTCCGACCAACGTTTGGTCTTACGCCTCCTTGCAGGCTTACCCGAGACATATGCACACTTTGTCACCACCATCCAGCAGAAGGATGTGCTGCCCTATTTCTCTGAAGTGTGCTCCAGACTCAAGCTCGAAGACGCAGCTGCCAAGGAACGTGACCGCGAATCCAGTCCCGCGGCTCTACTTGTTGATAATGATACTCCCTCCCCGCCACCTAGCGGTAACAATAATTCAACTAACTGTGGTGATAATAATCGTGGCAGGAATTCTAACAGGAACAAGGGAAAGGGGAACAACAACAACAACCGCGGGAAATCCGGCCGCGGCAGCGGCGGATAGACCAGAAACGGCCAGTGGCCGACGGGACAGCCACCGGTAGGGGGCTACTATTGGCCTGCCTGGCCGCCCCAGCAGTGGCCAATGCCCCCCTGCCCGTGTCCGACGAGACAGTGGCAGCAGCGTCCTACCACACCGCGGCCCGGCAGCGGCATTTATTGGTGTGGGTCCACGACCTTAGCAGGCCTATTCCATGCATGGTCCGACTTATTTTGGGTACACTCCGACAGACGTGGAGGCAGCCATGCACACTCTGTCCATGCATCAACCGGATGATAATTGGTACATGGACACCGGAGCGACTTCCCACAGGACTGCCAACTCAGGTACTCTCACGTCTTATTTTAATTTGAGCAATAATTCTGGAATCATTGTTGGTAATGGTAGTACTATTCCAATTCGAGGCTATGGTCATGCATCCCAACCCCCACCTAATCCTCAATTACGTCTCCGAAATGTCTTGCATGCTCCAAAATTCATCAAAAACCTTATTTCCGTACGTAAATTCACTAAGGACAATAATGTTTCTGTTGAGCTTGATCCTCTTGGGTTTTCTGTGAAGGATTTACCGACGGGGAGCCGCTTAATGAGATGTGAGAGCACCGGGGAATTGTATCCTATCATTTCCACAAAATGGACCACTCCACCATCCACCTTCATTGCTGCATCACCTAGCTTGTGGCATTCCCGACTCGGCCATCCGGGAAATGCTATCCGTAGTTCTCTTCGTAGTAATGCCTTAATTGAATGTAATAGGGCCCGAACTTCTTTTTGTACCTCTTGTCCTTTGGGGAAACATGTTAAATTGCCATTTTATGATTCATTGTCATTTACTACTATGCCGTTTGATATCATTCATAGTGATTTATGGACATCTCCTGTTTTAAGTTCTAATGGGCACCGCTATTATATTTTCTTTCTTGATGATTATAGTAATTTTCTTTGGACTTTTCCGATCTCTAACAAGTCCCAAGGCTATTCCACTTTTCTACCTTTTAAGGCATTAATACGGACTCAATTCGAAAGAGACATTAAAAACATTAAATGTGATAATGGTCGGGAGTTCGCCAATGGGCATTTTCAATCTTTTTGCGCCTCAAATGGTTTAAATTTCCGATTTTCTTGCCCCCATACCTCTCCTCAAAACGGCAAAGCGGAAAGAAAAATTAAATCCATTAACAACATAGTGTGCACTCTCCTTGTCCACTCTTCCATGCCCCCCTCTTTTTAGCATAATGCTCTCCAAATGGCCACATACCTCCTTAATGTACTTCCCACCAAAGTCCTTGGGTATAAATCACCAACGCAAGTTCTCTATCAACAAACCCCCTCCTATTCTCATCTCCCGGTTTTTGGGTGTCTATGCTATCCACTTTTCCCATCTACAACTATTCATAAGTTACAAGCAAGATCCACCCCGTGTGTATTTTTGGGCTATCCGTTGAATCATAGAGGATATAAATGTTATGATTTATCCACCAACAAAATCATCATCTCAAGGCATGTCATCTTTGAGGAAACTCAATTTCCCTTCTCCAAATTGCACTCACCAACCCCAACTTCTTATGATTTTTTGGACCATGGAATTTCTCCATATACCCTGCATTTTCTGTCACAGCCTCCTCCACCCGTTGTTCCCTCGGTCCAGCCCCTCCCCCCCGCTGCTCCACCCGTGACTGCCCAGCAGCCCTCCCCCCCCAACTGCCCAGCAGTCCAACCTCACGGTCACTGCCCCACAGCCCCTACCCCCCACTGCCCCACCCGTGACTGCCCAGCAGCCCACCCGCATGGTCATTAAAATCCAACATGGGATTTTTAAGCCCAAACAACCGTTCAACTTAAATACTTCTAGCACTCCCTCCATCTCGCCTATCCCACGAAAAAATCCTGTCAGTGCTCTAAATGACAACAATTGGAAAGCTGCCATGGTTGATGAATATAATGCTCTAATTAGTAATAAGACGTGGGAGTTGGTTCCACGTCCCACTGATGTGAATCTTATTCGTTCTATGTGGATTTTTCGTCATAAGAAGAAATCTGATGGTTCTTTTGAGAGGCACAAAGCCCGTCTTGTCTGTGATGGCAAGTCTCAACAGGTTGGAGTTGACTGCGACGAGACTTTCAGTCCGGTTGTCAAACCGGCTACTATTCGCGTTGTCTTGAGCATTGCACTTGCACACTCTTGGCCATTCATCAGTTGGACGTCAAGAATGCTTTCCTACACGGTAATCTTAATGAGACTGTTTATATGCATCAGCCTATTGGGTTTAAGGATCCAAAGCATCCACATCATGTCTGTCTCTTGAAGAAATCATTGTACGGACTTAAGCAAGCTCCCCGTGCATGGTTCCAATGCTTTGCAGACTATGTCTCCACTATTGGTTTTCCACATATCCGATCTGATCACTCTCTCTTTATTTATTGTCGAGGTTCTGACATTGCTTACATTCTGCTATATGTTGATGATATTATTCTCACAGCTTCGTCAGATGCTCTCAGAAAATCCATCATGTCTCTGCTTAGTGCCAAATTTGCTATGAATGATTTGGGCCCTCTAAGCTATTTTCTGGGTATCACTGTTACCCGGACTTCACATGGCATGTTTCTCTCTCAGAAAAATTATGCAGCAGATATTATATAGCGTGCGGGCATGGCTGCCTGTAAGCCAAGTCAGACACCGGTCGACACCAAATCCAAACTTGGTGCCACGGTCGGGCCTCCTTGCGATGATCCCACCCAATATCGTAAGTTGGCCGGCGCGTTGACATTCACAAGACCAGACATCTCCTATGCGGTTCAACAAGTATGCCTTCACATGCATGATCCAAAGGTTGCACATATGCGTGCTCTTAAACGCATAGTCCGATACATTCAAGGTACTATTGAGTTTGGTCTCCATCTGTACAAATCCTCCATTGCCTCTCTTGTTTCTTATACAGATGCAGATTGGGGTGGTTGTCCAGAGACTCGCCGATCCACATCAGGTTACTGTGTCTTCCTTGGAGATAATCTCCTCTCATGGTCATCCAAACGACAACCTACTATGTCTAAGTTGAGTGCCGAGGCCGAATACCGTGGCGTCGCTAATGTCGTCTCTGAGTCCTGTTGGCTTCACAACCTTCTTTTGGAGCTCCGTTGTCCCATCCGGACAGCTACATTGGTTTATTGTGATAATGTTAGTGCCATATACCTATCAGGTAATCCAGTTCAGCACCAACGCACTAAACATATTGAGATGGACATACATTTCGTACGTGAGAAAGTTGCCTGTGGAGAAGTTCGTGTTCTTCACGTCCCGTCCCGTTACCAGATCGCAGTTATCTTCACTAAAGGTCTTCCGCGCGTGCTCTTTGATGATTTCAGGGACAGATTAAGCGTACGACAACCTCCCGCTTCGATTGCAGGGGTGTGATAGACTATGTAATAGTCTATGTAAATATTGTAAATATTCTCTTCCTTATGTATAGTAATTAGGTCCTATAATTTAGCCTAGTATCATTCTGATAGGGAGATACCTACTTTGTATATAATGACTTTCATACATCAATACAAATCACGGATTGATTTCCTACAGATTCAAAGACAAGTTCAGAACCTATAAATAAAAAAATTAAAATCCTGATTCTACGTACTTCTGATCAAGCTGCAAAGTGGACACCGAACAACCAAAAGATATAATCTACTATTTGTTAGCCAACTTCATAAAAGAAGAGGTTAGAATAAGAGATCGAGTAGGAATATAATGAGTGGGCTTGATCCATATTCCTAGTAGTAGTTGTACTAGTAGAACTAGAGTGAGCAAGTGATTACTAAAGTCACTTTCTTGAGAAAAAGCAATATATGTCTTGAATTGTTCCCAGTTATTGCAACTTATATTCATTTTTCATATGATAAAAAAAAAAAAAATCTAGATCAAAGTGGGTGCCTATTTTCAAACCAACGTGCACCATGAAATACGCTAATAATATAGAGACATGCAAATGTACCTAAGCCACTAATTTTGCAACTCTTATATATTAAATGAAGGCCCTTTTCTGCTTTTTGTTCTTTATGTTATTAACAAAAGAGACATGCAAACGTACGACCATTATCATTTGTTAGCCAACTTCAAAAAAGGATGTTAGAAGAAGAGAGTAGGAATATAATGAGTGGACTTGGCTTGATCCATATTATCACCCAAGGTTGTGGTGAGATGGATATAATTCTTACATCTTAATCAGAAGTCTCAAATTCTAGCTCGGAACTAGAAAAAATCCTTGTATGTATAGGACACTTCCCCTTTTGATGCTAGCTTTGGTCTAAATTTTGTATTTATATTAAAAAAAAAATATATATATATATATATATAATATGTATAAGTAATTTAGTAAGGACCCAATAAGTTACTTTTTATAAAATTCCAAACCCTTAAATTCAAAATCTTAGTTTTGCCTCTACCAGTCGTAGCGCGAATCCAAATTAGATGAACACTAAAACGAATACTGAGCCCCGAAAGCGGAAAAAGAAAAACTAAGATCCATATCCCTAGTAGTAGTAGTAGCAGCAGCAGCACTAGTAGACATAGAGTGAGCAACTAAAAGCTAAAGTCACTTTCTTGAGAAAAAGCAATACGTCGGAATTTATTCCAAATTATTGCAAGTTATATTCATTTTTTCTGGCTCAAAGTGGGGTGCCTATATTTTCAAACAAACTTGCACCATGAAATACACTAGTAAAAATATAGAGACATGTAAATATACCTGAGCCACTAATTTTGCAACTTCTATACTAAAAGAAAGCACGTTTTGTGTTTTTTTTTTTATCTTTATGTTATTGTCATTTCGAGTCAGTGACTCATTTTGGATAGCTATGATTAGTTCACTATGTATAATTCCTTTGCTTGCTACCGCACTCTTTCTGTTACTCTTTTAGCCAATCAATCTTAATATCATGGGATTTCTCCAATCATTTATTGCCACTGTCATCTTATTGATGAAGCAGGTTGTAAGGAAAGGCAAAAAAGTGAGAATATTTACTAAAGATACGGAGTAATTAAGTAACTAAAAGTGTCCCCTATGTAACAATTCGAGTCTCACGGCCATCTATTAGTAAAAAATATTTTCACATGTTTGGTGCATAATAAAAATCACATGCACATGTAAGAGGCATATTGATAATTAACTAAATAAAAAGTGTGCTCTCGTAAATAATTAATGAAACAAAGCGTGTGCCCTCTTTAATCATTTAAATGATGTGATGAGATGATTTCTAACTTCAAGCCCAATAATCGTTTTGTTCAAGTCCAATTTGCTTTTTTTTTTTTTTTATGTTATACAGTTCTAAAGGAGATACTAAATATATAGTACTGCTAAAAATACTTGGTGTGAGACTTGGTAATTAATCGATTCCACTCCACAAGATATAATAACTTTTGCAAATCGTTGAAAGAATCATATTTAGCAGACAGTTTCTTTTTTCTCTTTTTATGTTTCTTCCACAATTTAAAAAATTATATATTGTGTTTTCCAATTCATAATTGTTAACAATATGTTAGACTTTCTTTCCCCTAGTAACTGCAGCAATATATTTTTATTTGGCATGCTATGCCTTCATTATATTATTATAGTTTATGTTTGAAAGATAACTGAACTCTCTCTACACTAGCAATTAATTAAGGAATCGAATGTGAAAGCTCCATGTATATTCCAGCTATTATTCCAAAATATTTAAAATCTCTTCTTTTTTTTTTTTTTTAAAAAAAATCTCAATGATGTTAAACTTCAACTACTTTCAGAAGCAATAAGTTGACATTCTCATAAGATCTTTAAATATCGTTTACTTTGTAGTTTTTAGTATACCTAAATATAACCAATTTTGTACTTTAATTTAAAGCTACTCGCGATAAGCAAGTCAAAATACTATAAGACGAAGAAATATTCTAAAATCCCAACAACTAGAGTGGTTATAAGTAATCCTACTAATTTCCCCTATCCTTTTTTCTTTCCAATATTTTTTTTTTGTTTCTCACTCGCTGTTCAATACTAGCTTTAGAGCTTGATTAATCAAGATTCGGGCAATTTTCTGACGAATTGAGTGAGGGAAGTCCATCAGAATGGCTAGCTTTTCCCGAACGACATTCAGTCGGAAATCGCATATTTATGACATCGACATTTGCATGTTCTTGTAGTCGTGAAGTGCTTCTTATCGGAATTATTTTCATTTTCAAGGCTCGAACCCTAAACCTCTGATAAAAATGAAGGAATCCTAGCTATCACCACAACCCTAGTGATCTTCTTACATTTTTAATCAAAATAAGTCTTTTTTTTTTAATCTGAAATATTAATAATCAATTTAAGAATCTACACATATATAAAGTTAGTACATTCTTTTTAGCAGCCCCGAGAGGATATGGTTATGGTACTTCAATTATTAATGATCAAAAGAGTGGAGCTCAACACACTAGCTATAAAACATGCACACTACACTCAATAATTCAAGCCCCTAGATGGTGCTTCTTTAGTGGAGAGAATACTGGGGTTTTTATTAATTAGTTATTTAAATACTACATAGAATAATAGTGACATATAACAGAAAGTAACTTCACCGACTTGCTTACTTGCTTTGCATTTCTTCAATAGCTTATGAATTGAGACTTCCACTCATATACACCTATACATTTCTATGACAATCACATACGTATGTATAATTGAACATTTATAATAAATAGAGACGGACTCTCAATTTAAACTTTGTAGGTTAAGGACTCTAGTTCTTTTAAGTTACTGAATTATATTTTAAAATAATAACATGTACATATTCAACGGATTTCATAAACAAATACAGAATTTAAACAAAAAATATTACTGGATTTGAACGAATCCGTAAACTATATTCTAACTCCGTCCTTAACAATAAATGGTTGCACGAGCGTAATTATAGTCCAAGAAAAGTCAATCATAACATTTTTTTTGGCGGAAAAGCGAATGGCAAGCGGTACAATGCGATTCGGTCTTAACCCCATAATTATTTCACTGTGTAGATATATTACTTTCTTTAAATGTAGAATTTATTAGCTCAGATTTTTTACGTGTTTATTTTTTTTATATTTAAAATTCTCCCCCTGAAAATCTTGATTGTGCCTTGGAACGGTAGGAGAAAGAAAATTGATGAAAAATATAACTACAGAGAGAGAGAGATAATCTTTTCCCACGATAAAGAATCAAAGCAAGCCATGAAAGCATGATGGTTTTCTTTCTACCAACTCAAAAGCTACGTCCAAAATGATGTCATATAAAGCAATAACTTTAAGATTGAAAAATGCTTTACTTGATCGAGCAAAATAACTAACTAGTATACTACTAGTATAACTTAATGATTATATTAGAGGGTTACGTGCCCCTCACAAACCTTAATATTCTAATATAATATATATACTATGAATTATGAGCACATCATACATGTATCTTCTTACGTTATGAATCTTCTCTTTCTTCAATTCATGTTTATTCTTCACTTCGTATATAGTTCAAATACTACAACTCAAGTTACAACTATCGCCGTCCAACTTTATTTAATTTATTTATAGATAATCTTCTTCGTATAGCCCGTATCTCATTTCTTTATTAGTATTATTATTACAGGGAAGTATATTACATTTGAACAGTGAATGGTATCAAGTTAACTTAGATCAAATTACTAGTACAAGAGAGTTATTTTGCAACAAATCAATAATATGTTTGCGAATTGAAAGTATATTTAATACTATCAAAATAAATTATAAGTAAGTCTGTTATCATAAATTAGCAATATAGGTTAACTGATCCACTACTTCATCTCCATAATTTAGTATAGTACTGTGCATTGTGAATTAATACAAACACGCATATAACACGTAACATTTCTTTTTTACCAAACATTATTCTGGAAATGAAGTAATTTATTAGTGGGATGATTGAAGTCAACCATTCCGTTACACAATGTTCCGGATTTATATGTATCTTTTTTTTTAAATTATTTTATTACATAGGGGTAGAGGAAGGGGAAATGTGGGAGAGATTATAACGTGGGGATTCGAACCCTCACCAGCAAGGTGAAATTTCAGGTAGTCAACCAACTGAGCTACTAGATCCCTACGATTTATATGTATCATATCACTAGAAAAGGGGAAAATAAAAAGAAAGCAATTCTTCACTTTGTATTTCATATATGACCCCATTTCCACGTTCATCCAATATTGAAATCTTTATGAAAAATATAATTTGTTTGGCTCGTAGACAACTAATTATTGGAATTGAGTTCTTTGGTTTACAGTCTTAAATATTGAAATTAATTATGCAGTCCAATCACGCTTAGAGTTAATAATTCTAAAGGAAGTAATCAATAATACATTGTGAACTCCAACTACGCTATTGTGTTGGATAACTACTAGTACCACGTATATAAGGCATTTTAGAAAAACCTAAGAAATCCATAAATTCATTATATGCGAGTCAAAATAAAAATATTTAACCATATAGAAAAGATATAAAACCAATGCCATCAAGATCATATTCCACTAGTCCAAATTTGTAGGCCATAAGGTTTTATGTCAACGGATGTGAGCTCATATTTGAACTTAACACAATGCATTTTGAAATATATATATGGTTGTTACTTTTATTTTGGTTGTCTTTACTGTTTTTGTTGTCTATACTTTTCTTTCTTCAATATTTTCATCATAGCTTATTTACTCTTGCATTTTTGTTTCAAACCTGTTCTGAAAAACGATTTTCTTGAGTCGAAGGTCTACCAGAAACAACCTCTCTACCCTACAAAGGTAGGGGTTAGGTCTGTGTACACCCCGCCCTCCACATGCCTCACTTGTGAGACCACACTGAGTATGTTGTTGTTGGTGTTTTACCTATATATCGAGCTAAAGATGTTATGTTGTACCTTCTATGGATACAAATCCATCACTGTCAATAAAAACAATAACTGCCTCAATCCCTAACAGGTTGGAATAGGTTTTATGAATTATGACTATTCTATTTAAGCTCAATCTATGTCGTCATCACACCAAATAAAAGTAAAAATAAGTTAGATATAATATGTAAGTAAATGTAATAATAACAAAATATATTACGATGATTTATCATAAATTGACAAGTTTTACCTTAATTGTCGACCTACTGCAACCCTCCTCTTTTATTCGGGCTTGGAACCGATTATGTGAGCGAGCTCATACTGTCAATATATACTATACAAATTAAATTGAAGAATCAATAATATAATCTTGTGACGGTTCAGAGGAGCTAGCAAAAAATGGGCATTCATTTTGGCAATTGTAAGAAAAAAATGATAAGATCCTTGTTTCAAGGCATTCATTGTGGAAATTGTAAGAAAAAATGGGACCTGCAAGTAAATGAGGTGAGAACAAGACACAACGCAAAACATTCCTCATTGAAACTTGAGAACTTGGTGTCTAATTAACTGTACAACGATAATATGGGCCACATGCTTCAAGTTGACAAATGTTTGGGGGGCCAAAAATAAGATAAGCAAAAAGATACTCCTCCGTCTCAATTTATATGACAAAGTTTGACTAGACGTCACGAAATTTCAGGAAAAAAACTTTAAAAAATATTTTCTAGAATAAAATAAAAATATTTATATAACTATAAATCATCTCGTTAATTAAGTGTAAAAAAAATTTAAATTAAATTATTTTTAAATAAGAAAAGATGGTTTTTTTTTAGACAGACAAAAAAAAATAAAAAATACGATGTTAAAAAACGGAGTATGAGCTAAGACGGAGCTCCCACAAGCATAAATTGGTTGATAATCACGCAACTAATTCACACTTAACCCATGACAACCTGCACATTATTCATTTCCAAAGCAAATTCGATTTTAATAATCTATCCTATAGTCTGAACTATCGTTTGCATTAATCACTCTCCTTACTTCATTAAATGAACTTAATTCTGTCTCAATCTTTTTTTATTTGGCAGAGACCGACCAAGTTGTAATTATTTAGGTTAAATTAAATAGATAATGTAAAAATAATTATTATTAATTTATTTTTCAAGTTATCTGTTCCATGGGCCAATTTAACTTGGTATATAAAAAAATTGCATTATCAGTACACCTAACATAAACTCTTCACATAATATAAGACTTGGAATTGATAAAAATATACTACTCCCCCAGTCCTACTTTAACTGTGTTTAGCTCATTTCACGCCCATTAAGAAACTAAGTACATGGGAGAGTTTATTAAATTACTCTTATTTAATTCAAGAAGATTGATTATTTTCTCTTAAATACCGTGTATTCTTCTTTAATGTTAAGGTTATATTTGGAAACAATAAGGAACTTTAGCACTCCCACTGTCCCATAATAAGTGTCACCTTAGCACAAAAAAAAAATCTCATAATAAGTGTCATCTTAGGAAATTAAGACATAAATTAACTAGTTTTCGCAATTCTACCCTTAGACAATAGAATAACATCTAAATGATGATTGAAAAGCCACATAGTATTTTGGTATTGTTGGATTACCAATGTTAAAAGGTTTACTTCTTGTGCATGTTCTAATCAAAAGGTAAAAGTAATTTAGTTTTATTATATATAGGTAATTTGATAAACTTCACATTGCATTATTAGTTTCTTAATATGCGTGTTTTTTATTAAGATGACACTTATTATGAGACGGAGGGAGCATTGAATTTCTAATGTAACAATTATTTTGGGATAATTTTATTTTTTGTAACGAAAAGATTCAGTTAATTTTACCAAGTAATGATTAACTATATGATCCCGAGTCCCAATATTATTATTAGGATAAAGAAAATGAAATAATGAATACAACGTACACGTCGTAAAGGGAACATGTCAGTATTCCATACTTTACCAAACCTAATCATTGGATGAAACATAAGATTATGATCACAAAAATATTTGAGTAATATTACTAATTAATTGGGTGAATTTCAGAAAGCCGGCGTGATTTTTGGGTCATAATCCAAAATTAAGTATAAAGTGATGGACCTGGTTGTAGTAGTAGCACAAAAGTGGGTGGGTCAACTACACATGGAATTTGCTTCATTCATTAACATCACTAACTCCATTAATCCAACCAAGTCCACTCTCCCCCACTACTTATGCTCAACAAATTCCCACATTCCTATTATTCATAACAATAATAATTTCATCTCAATCCAAAACATGTAAGAATCGACGGCTTAAATCCTTATTGATCATTTTTTTTTTTTTGTAATCGTGATGTTCAGGTTAGTTTGTATGTACATGTCTAATTTTATGAGGTATCTCTAATCTCTCATCCGCACATATATCGCATAACTCTGTCAGCTAAAACTTGAACAAATAAAAAAGTACCTAAATGTTTTTTTCCCTATCTCTTGAACTCTGATCATGTACTCCATATAAATTCATCTCAAGCCGATAATATATAAAATAAAATCAAAATATAAAAAAATACGAAAACTTGATTATATTTTCATTTCATTTTGCTTATCTTTCTATTTCGACTTCTAGACACTCAAAGTGAGAAAATTAATCAAAAATAGTACTTCCTCCCGTCTATACTATCTGTCTTTTAGGTTTCTGACACTCTTAAGAAATATAAGAGTTTTAAATTAATCGTCTAAAATATAATTATTATTTTTTGTTCAAATTACACTTTATCTCTCCTGTAAACGACTTATCACTTATGTAATTAACACTCCACTAATTAAAGCGATAATTATAGAGAAAATAGTAGAAAAACAATTTCTTATTTTTCTAAACCGCCTAGTATTTTTAAACAAACTCAGTTTGTCAAAACGATTAATATTGATTTGATACGAGATAGTAGTAGAGTACATAATAAATGAACTAATCATACTTATGGACTTGGCAATTAATTGACTTTAATTAAGCAAGCAAGTTCTCATAATGACAACTAAAAGGTTGTTGCTAATTATTACTAGTACGTAGTAATGATTATAATTTAAAAAAAAATGCTTAAAACTATATGAAGCTAACTAAAAAGAGTAGTGAGATTAAAAAATATTTGTTTTTTTCCTTTTTCTTTTTGTGTGTGAATGTTTTAATTTAATTTAATTATTGAAGCGGAAATTGTGTGGTGCCAGGCTTGCACTCCAATCCTCCACAAGGTATATCGTTGGCATAAAGTAATGGGTTTGCTTCAAAGCCAACCGAATCTTACTCCTTTCCTCACTTACATACATTTCACTTTATTACTATAATAATATATAAATATAATACAAATACTATCAATTGTCTTATATATATAACTTGCAAAGTTTGTAAGTGCAAGAAAACAGTGAACATTTTCAAGATTTCTATTCACGGGGGCGGCTTCTTTTTTTCATTCTACCTATAAACTTCCTCTCTTAATTATAACAATTCACTATTATACTATATATATACACTCACTTTGTTCCATCATTTTCTCCATCTAAAAAGAACTTCCCTTTGCCTTTTCTTTGAAAAAGTAAGTGATCTTTTGGATGATAAAAATCAAAGAGTACTACACCATGGAAGCTCATCAAGTTCATCAAGAAACTCATGATCATGATCATTTAAATATGGTGATCAAGAGAAGGCGGACTAAGCGACCTAGGCCGCCTTCTCCTCTAGCTTTAGGGATTACTACTAGCTCGTGTAGCACCATGGAAGGCGCTACCAGTGGTGGTAGTGGTGGTGAATTGGTGGACGGACATGTGGCGAACTCATCATTGCATTCCAATAATTGTGGTGGGTTTGATGGGATCGTGAAAAATGCGGATCAGGATGAAGAAGATATGGCGAATTGCTTGATTCTTTTAGCACAAGGCCATAATTACCAAAAGTCCTCTCAATCTCCACTATTGGAAGTTTACCAATGCAAGACGTGCAACCGTTCCTTCCCTTCTTTCCAAGCACTTGGCGGGCATAGAGCAAGTCATAAGAAACCAAAAACCCTAGAAGATATCAAGAATTCGAAACCAATTGATCATCAACAAGTCGAGAACCGCCTGAAATTGAACAATGAAGATCATGTCACAACTCTATCACTCCAAATCCCGAATAACACCACCAACAACAACAATAGCAACAACAACAATAACAAGAACAAGAATAGGGTTCACGAGTGCTCAATTTGTGGTGCCGAATTCTCTTCGGGTCAAGCTTTAGGTGGACACATGAGAAGGCATAGACCATTACCAAATAGTATTGCAATTGCATCAAGCCATAGCCATGAAGAGTCTCATCATGAACAAATCAAGAACACAAGGACTTTCTTGTCATTGGACCTTAATCTCCCGGCGCCGGAAGACGATCACAGGCCGGAAAATAAATTCACCTTTGCTTCAAAAGAACAAGTCATCGTCTTCTCAGCTTCTCCTTTGGTTGATTGCCATTACTAATCGATCAGCACCTTCTTTTTTTTCTTTTTTCATTTTAATCTTGATTTATTTCAACTATTGACAATTGTGAATTGTTAACATTTATTTGTATTATCATATATTTGACGATTTAATTAATAGACATAATTCTTTGGAATTCTTCTTTGATTACTTATATTGTTGATTAATTTTCTTGTTTTGAATACTTTGAGTAAGGGGTTTATTTTATTCCCATGTTTTGTCCTTTGTTTCAAGAAAAGTAATTTTTTTATCCATCCGATCTGGCTTTCCCATATTCTTTACTTTCTCGTTGGTATTTTTTTTTTTTAGCAAAAGTAGAACACGTGAAAAAAGAAAAAAGCAACAAAGAGGGGGAGTGGGGTGGGTGGGTTGCGGGGGGGGGGGGTTTGCATGAGAGGTATATAGTCGTGGGTTTAGAATTTAGTGGAAGTTGAAGAAAGAAAGCAAAAAGATTTTATGTACATAAACAAGTTATATTGACTGTAAGAAGGACCATGACTTGATTACATTAACGACCGAAATGGGCAGTTTAGTTGACGAAACATCTCATGTTCACACTACATTTAGGAAAGGATCGCATAAAGGATGTGATATAGGCGGTCTACGCTGACACAAGTATTAGTGATTGATTCCACGGTTCAAACTCGTAATTTATATAGGCACGGAGACAGTTTTACAGTCGCTTTATAGCTTCCTTTAAAATGACCAAATTAACTAATTTTTCGATATGCTCTTTTAATTTGTTATAGCAGATTATTAGCTTTATTTTTCATGTAACTAATTTTACTTGTTATGATACTTGTAGTTATTTTTTAAGTGAACTCTCAACCTAAATATCCTTTTACACCACCTACAGTAGTTGTTTTTTATGTCCCGTCTATAGTCCTCTTTTACTATCTTTGTTTGGGGGTGTGGAGAAGGAGGATTATGAGTAAAGGAAGGTGTTGAGAATAGTAAGGAACCATGAGCTGCTCACAACCAAAAGTGGTGGATTAGGTTATTCTCTTGTTTTCTTCACAAGAAAGTTGTAGCTAATAAAGCTTCTCCTTTTTTGGTTCTCATTCAATGAACGGTATCTATTTTGAGGTCCAATTAATTAGAATTCGCATCGAAAAGTCTCTTATCTAAGGGTGTAACACTAGCTCCTTACCAAATATAAGCTGATCAAGGATTTGAAGTTTATGAATTTCTACAACGACTTCAAGTTAATATACGATAAAAACTTGTGTGGTTCACAATCAGATATATATAAATATTTATTGAAGTTTGTAATACATATATTTAAGCAAAAGCTATTGTGGGTTCACGTGAAACCACACGCAACCTGATAAATTCGCCCCTGTAACATCAAATGCAACTCCATTCCAAGGGCTCAAACCAGAGACCACCAACTAAGAATAGAGCAGGACTTAATTACTACTCCGCTACACACTTTGATGGTTAATAAAGCTTTCTCATTCCAATATATATATATATATATATATATATATATATATATATATATATATATATATATATATATTTGTTTCAAGTGACGTGACCAGAGGCGGATCTAGGATTTGAAGGTGGCGGGTGCCACAATTTTCTTCAATGTACATCTTGTTAGGAACGTGTATTTGAGTCGGGTCTATCTCTTTTGAGTTTATTCGGGTCAACTTAATAGGCCGTTTTTCATTTGCAAATATGAAAATTACATCTAACAAATCAAGAAACAAACATAATTAGCATCTTAAACAAGGAATTACACCCATTAACAATAGAAGTAAAATCAACATTTTCACCAAGAAACTTACATCTTTTATGTATATTAAAAAATGAACTTGCACAAGTAAAATAACATTCAATAAGGAAATTAAACCAATCAAAATAAGAAAAATAATAGAAAAACTCTTCAATAGGTAAATTATACCCCATAAGTAAATGTAGAATTAGATAACTACAAGTTCTCAAAAATAAATCATAAATTTCATGTTTTTTCTAAGCAATGCTTACGAAATTTCCATCACAATTTAAGTAGTAAAGTGATTTAAATTGAATTTAACAATTATAGAAAAGCACGAATTTTTATAACTCACTCCCTCCGTCCATTTTTATTTATCCATTATACTAAAATAGATGTCTACTTTTACATGTAAGTTGTATAGTTTGAAAACTCAAGACATAATTTACCATTTTATACCTATTTTGTCCTTATTATTAAGTACTTAAATTCATTTCTCATTTATTTATTGCTTATTAAGAGTGTCCCAAGTCAAATATAGACAAGCAAACATGGACGGAGGGAGTAATCAACAAAAGAAATTATAAAAAGATTGACTTTTGATCACAATCCAAAATTCTTTTTGAGACCCAAGTTTTTCGATTTAAATACTCACAGATTTGAGATTAAGAGAAATGCTTAATTAAAGAGATTTTGAAGTTTCTATTTTGTGTGTTCTCGCTAGAAATCAAAGATAAAATAATAGAATAGAGGAAAGACAATATAAATAATAAAAAGATAAATAGAAAATTGGGAGAGCACTGGTACTAATGAACTAAAAAGCACAAAGAGAAACGGGAGTCGGAAAATGTTCAAGATAGATTCAAACTTGTGTCTACTAGCCATGACACTTTTGTCTAATTTGCAACTGGGGGTGGTAGGACCAAATATGTAAGCTAGTTTAAGCAAATTGCAACATAGGTATATAAAAAAATTATCAATATAGGGAGTATCATGCCACCCCACCCTAAAGGGTGGATCCGCCTCTCACATGACATAACAAAATTTAAGTTGCAACTTGCAAGTGGTCACTAGCCAGGTATATTACTAGTATAGCTGGATCATTCATATTCTTTATGGATGTCACCTATCTTGTACGTATCACTCTAAAATGCCTTAATGCGCAATTTCTTCAACAGTTGCTATTTAACAGAAAAAAGGAAAAAGACGTACTAGATCATACTCATGAAGGTAATTAAGCACGTCATTCTACCTTCAGAAACTAACACAAGTTAGGAATATTACAAGTAATATACTATGATGAGTTTAGGTTACATTGCAATCCAGTATTCTTTGGAAGTTCGAATTATAGTTAGCAAAGAATGGTGTCCGAGTTAAAATTGATGCACATACCAGATACAATTAAGGATCTCAAACAGGCAGATTGGATTGAATTTGGGTGTGTCAAAATATAATGAGTTAATATAAATGGGCGGTTATATTTAACTAAATAATGAATCACTGTCCAACCCACACAACTCTTACCGAGTTTTAATTGTCTTTTTTCTTATAATTTATTTAATTACCAAACAAAATTAACAAAACTTTTTTTTCTTTGCTATGGTTATATAACATATCAAACCGTCCAAAAAAAAATGGCAAGGTTTTTCAAGTCAATCTTAGCTACATATTTAGGCCAAATCAGCCCAACTTTTAGATTGACTGAATTGATATTAATAGCGCGACTAGCCACTTTTTGATAGTATAATTGAAAATAAGTCATTGTTATAGAGTTCTAAATTCCACAGGTGAAACGCAATGACAATATGACGAGTTTTGCCACCTTGTGACCTATAAAAACTTGAGCTTAGATAAATTGGGCGAGTGTTAGTTTTACCTCACCTGAGTATAGCTACGAGTATATATTTATTTCTTATTTTCAGCTTTTGCACACCTTTGTAGTATTTCTTTTGAGACCACTAGCTAGGTCTCGTAATATTTGTTTGCAGTATGAGTAAGGCATCTTTTGTAGGCGGTGGGTAGAGGAAACTGTAATGGCAAGCAATTTAAAGAATTTTGAGAATTCATTTGCTGTATATATATGCCTTTTTTTATACTAAATAGTTGCTGCTCGTGATATATACCAACTAGCGATAGGCAATAGAGGGCTAATGTACATTCTTTTATAATATTATTTATGCATATAAATGTAGAACTGGAACTTCGCTGTTGAAAACTTTCACATTGCGTGAGACATAAAATACACATTTAAGGGAGAAAAACATGGGCACGATTCACTATGCATGGCACATGTTTTCTGTTAATTATTCTCCATGATTTCCTGCTACATTGGAGCTCAGTTTCTCGCTATAAATGTTTCATTTGTGAGTTTTAAGTTACATGCATGGATAATGTAAGCAAACAATTATATTATCATTAAATGTTAACCTGTGATAGCCGATAAGTTATCATTTTATCAAGTTATCAATTAATATTTATCAAGCGATTTATTATTTTTTATCAGATTGCATAAATATTTTTTTACTTTCCATGCGTAGAACTTTATAAGTTCTTTATTTCTATACGTGAATGCATATCAGTGTACTCTTAATGGTGTGACACTCTTTTGAAAAAATTGAGCAAGTTTGATCCAAAGCGTACAATGTCACACCATGCTTTGAGCTGTCTTAGCCCAATAACTTATATAAAAGTCCATGGTTTGGTGATATGAGTATAAAAATGGCGGAGTGATGTTATGAGTCCTTACTTAATACCCTAATTTGCTCGTCTACGGGTTGAGCCGATTACTACCTTTACCTATTGCTTTGAATACTTGTTATGTGGGTGTCACACAGTTAAACTCCACATGTGGAACTTAGTTCGAGGGGTGGTGAACTTAATTTGTGAGGAGGAATTGTTGGGTGAGAATAAAATTAATTTATTGGTAGCTGAAACTAACGAAAAAGAATAAACAGAAGTTAGATATAAAGTGTAGTGATACTACTATTAATTAATAGTACGGAATCTTTTAAGAAAAATTGTACAGATTTAATTTAAAGTGAATAATATCATATCATATTGTTTAGAATATCTTTGGGCAATCTTAGTTCAACAATTCACTCTTCATTGAATGTTTCTTCTTGTTATTTGTTTGTACGCACAGTCTTCATTAAATGTATGTCTCAATTATTGTTAAAGAGGCCAACAATTCATACATTGGCCAGTGGCTCAACAAATTAAATCAGATGGTGCACATGCTTCCTGCTGTTGCATGAAATCTTTGTTTAATTTATATTGTTCTTTTGGAGCAGAAATTTATTATTGGTACTTACTAATTATAGGTCCATGAATTTGTAGGTAGTAAAACTGTAAAAGTGATCCTCCTACATACTTGTGCTATTGGCTGGACAAGTTGCTTTTGTGTCATATAGTCCACTTGAGTCTTGCATGTAGAAGTTAACTGCCAGAGGAATGTCAGAAATAACACTCAGTTTCATGTGAAAAAACTGAGACCTTTTGTAGTAGTATATAAATGCAACAGGTTACTTAAATAAAACCCGTTATAGCTGAAATTGTACCTTTTATTTTTACCTTTTGTCCAGTTGAACATTTTCTTCCAATGAAGAAGTATGTTTTGTTGAATTAAGTGGGCGTCTGGAGTACATGAATGAGTATTATTTTTAAAAAAAATATTAGTTGAAGTTTAAATTAAAAAATGATATTTGGAAGTTGAAATTATATTTGGACATGCATTTCTGAAGTTTTGTGAGAGAAAAGTTTATTTTTTAACCAGTTTTTTATATTTGAAAACTCTATTTCAGGAATGAAAAATTTGAAGAAAAAAAAAATAGTACTCCCCTCTGTTCCAATTTATGTGGCATCATTTGACTAGACACAAACTTTTGAAAATTGTGTCCAAAACAAGACTTGGAGATTTGTGCGGAGGTATAGTATCTCATAAAGTTAAACTTTTTCTAAATATAAAAAGGTGATATTGTTTTTCGGAGAAACTATAAGGGAAATGTGTCACATAAGTTGAGACAGAGGAGTAGAACTTTTTGTCAAAACAATTATTTGAGTTGGTTTTTGATGTTGCTTTGGGCTTTTGTTCGGATCAGAAGAAAACAGTCACGAAATTGCACAATTTGTCCGTCAAATTATTTTTCCCTTTCAAAATCTAACTTATGCCTAACGAAACATAAGTTCTTTAAGGATGCGGAGCATAACTTATAAAATATTATGATATAAAAATATAAATTTATGCCGCACAAAAAAACTGTGTGCATTGAGACAAAGATTAAAGACCAGCACAAAATAGGAACAAAAGTGCAAATGACCCGAAAACTGTTGGACGTATCTTGTAAAGCAAACATGGGTCAGTCTATGTCCCATAAATATTTACATTTGATGTAGTAAGGCCCACACATTTCCAATGCACGATTGTGGTCTTTAATTTTTCCCAGGTCATTTGCACGATTGTCCTTTAAAGGCACTGGTCTTTAATTTTTGTCCTTCAAAGACACTGGTCTTTAATTATTGTCCCTCAAATTGATGGTCTTTAATTTTTGGCCTTCACTAAAAATTTCTTAATTTCGGGTTTGAACTCTTGAACCCTGGCTCAATTAAAAAAAATTAAAAAAAATTGTAAGGTAGAGTTTGGATTCTACCTTACAATTTTTTAATTTTATTTTTATGACTAAACTAGAGTTCGAACCCAGAACCTCGGGGTATTTTAGGCGAAGAACGAAAATTAAAGACCAGCAATTTGAGAGGCAAAATCATTCCCTACCAATGCACTAGTCTTTAATTTTTGCCCCTCAAATTGGTGGTCTTTAAATTTTGTCCTTCACCTAATACCATGAGGTTTGGGGTTCGAACCCCGACTCAGTAAAAAAAATAAAAATAAAAAGAAGACAATTTCGCAAGGCAGAGTTTTGTAGCAAAGTTAGGCCAGTTTGGACAGGTTTTTTTGTTAAAATCACAACCAAACCAAATTAGTTGATTTTTCAATTACTAAAACCAAACCAAATATAATACATATCCATCGGTTTGATTGTTGTCAGTTTGGTTCGTTTTTTTGATTTTTAAGAAATCTAAGGGTATTTCTTTCTTTCATTTATTGTGGGGCTATAATTTTCTCGGATTATGAAAAAAATGCCTTAAGATTCATAAGTTAAATAAGGTTTATAAGAAATTCAAGTTTTTTAAAGGTAAATATCATAGTAGTTCTTCTCATGGATTTCTTTTAAGAAATGGGATTAAGATGTAAAGTTCATTAGCCTAATAGAGATTAAAAAAAAAATGATGGAAAAGTAAGCAAAATATTTTAAAATTATTCATAAAAATTAATATATTGTATACATATAATATGCGTATATTATTTTGTTAATTCAGTTTTTTCTTCGATTTGTTTTAAATAAAATCAAACCAAACTAAATATTGTCGGTTTTTTAAAATTTAAATCCAAACCCAAACAACTATAGGTTTATTTAATCGGTTTGGTTCAATTTGCGGTTCGAATCTGTTTTTAATCAAATTGTGAACCCCTAAATCCACATACATAATTTGTTAAATATTTGAAGGAGATAAAAGGTGTTCACTTTTATAAAAGAGAAAATACATCGAAACCCCCCTAAAGTTGGCACTTTTTTTTTTTTTCCGAAAGACATCTAAACTGTGTGGGGTCCTATGACTCCCTTGAACAACTTCAGAGTTATATATAGATCCATTTTTTCGATCTGGCGAATTATCAATGATTCATTCTAAGATTTTCTAAATGATGAAGAGATCAAAAATTTTCACTATTCTGAAATGTTGATTGTAATAGTAATAAGGGGTAAATCAACTGAGTATTCAACTTTTTAAAGTCTTTCTAATTTCTATCAGAAATGAACTGATGTATACATAGGGAAAGCCGTGTGCAATGAAAAGTGCAAGCACGGCTTGGGGAGGGATCTTTACTTGTTTATTTAATTTAAGATTAACATTTATTTTATTTAACAAGGAACTTATCTACTCCATCCCGATCTCTCTTTCCGGGGTTGCCTGTCCAAAGAAAACAGAACCTCTTCTAGTTCAAGGTCGAAATCCTCAAACCAATCAAAATCTGATTTCTAGTTCACTATTCTTATGATAAGAAGTTATGTCTCATTCATGTGATGAGAAAGCTGAGAATGCAAATTAGCAAATTTCACATCTACCGCAGATTCTGTGCCCCACAGATATAAGAAAATGTGTGCAAATCACGCACCAATTATCACTTGTCATGTGTCAAATTAATTTTTAAATACTTTTGTTTTTCTTTTTTCTTTTTGACTCCTTTTCTTTCTTTTTCTATTTCTTTCTCCCTTTATTCTTCATCTCAAATCTATAAAAGCTCATTAGATGAAGCCATCACCATCACCACCACCGCAACAACCACCAATTCCACTGTATCACCACCAAACAGTTTCCAAACCACCGCCAATCAGTTTTTGAAAATCAAACCCACCAAATAATCAAATCTGAAAACTAAAATCACCGCCAAACAAAAATCTAATTAAATCACCATCTTCTCCATCTCCTTACCCCCAGATTGACCATCCTTTCCTTAATTCTTAACCCCCACCGCTCCCAATCTCCATTCTTAGGGCTCCCAATCTCCATTCTTAGGAGGGGAAAGGAACCCACTGAACCAAAAAAAAAAAAAAAAAGAATAATTACAGAGCCATGAATTTTGAGTGTTTCTCGTTCATACTATCGAACTCTATTACAATACCAAAATTAAAAGAAAAAAAAAAGCCTGAGAATAATAAAGAGCTTAGAAAAACAGAGGAGAAAGAAGATAAGAGGTAAAGAAAAGCAAGGAAATAATGGAAAAAATGAAAGAAAACAGGGGAGGAGTTGGATGAAGAAGATGAGGGGAAAAAATTGAAAAAGAAATTAATTAAAATAAATAAAGTAAAGAAAAGCATTGCTATTTAAAAGAAGGGTTTATAAAAACGGAAAAGGGCCAAAACTACCCCTGAACTTTGAAAAATAGTTCATCCATACCCTTCGTTATACTTTAGGGTCAATTATACTCTTACAGTTATACTATGAGGTCAATTATACCCTTATGTCTAACTGCTGCCACGTGGCATCATCCCAGCCCTTCAAAATTATTTTACCCTCAAATAATTTTTTACCCACTAAAATAACTCAACTCGACTCGAAATTTTTTTTCCAGCAAAAATAATACGGATAATTTTTCCAGAAAAATAAAATAAAAATAATTCCGTATTATTTTTACTGGAAAAAAAAAATCGGGTCGGATTGAGTTATTTTAGTGGGTAAAAAATTATTTGAGGGTACAATAATTTTGAAGGGCTAGGATGATGCCACGTGACAGCAGTTAGACATAAGGGTATAATTGATTTCATAGTGTAACTGTAAGGGTATAATTGGCCCTAAAGTATAACGAAGGGTATGGATGAACTATTTTTCAAAATTCAAGGGTAATTTTGGCCCTTTTCTGTTATAAAAATGATTTGGGTGAGTTGTCAAATTGGGAAACCACGTGGCATTTTAAGATTGATTTATGGCTTCTTTTTTGAGTTATTTCTGCGTGCACACACAACTAGTGCGAAAATAAGTCAAAAGGGTATATATTTATTTTAGTTCAAACAGATCAGGTGATTTATAACACCCCGCAAAATTTAAGTGTCTTTTGAGAAAAAATGTCAACTTTAGGGTTCCATATATTTTTCTCTTTATAAAAACATAAAGGACTAAAACACACACTTTGGGAACTACTTGGAATACCATTTATATCATTTTCTCCCCCTTTTATTCTTTTGGGTAAAGGGTCAAAAATACCCTTCTACTTTACAAAAACGGCTAAAAATATCCTTTAAATTTATTTTGGCTCAAAAATGTCCCTTTCATCCTTAAAGTTTTCACCGTAAATTATTCCTCAAAATAATTCAAAATCATTTTTTAAATTTGACTATCATTTAAACCCGATCCAATTAAATAATAAATTTTCTTATTCTCTCAATACGTAGAGGGTATTTTTGACCCTTTCCCCTATTCTTTTTCCATATATATATATATATATATATATATATATATATATATATATATATATATATATAGTGTGTGTGTGTGGGTTTAAGCCCTCAATTAGCAAAGTGGGTTTAGAGAAATGGCAGTACAGAGAGGACGTAACGGAATGATGGGTGAAGAAGAAGATGAAGGTGGTTTATTCGAAGAGGATTTTGAGTTTGACGAAGAAGAAGAAGAACCTGATTCTCACATACCTCTTCACCTCCGTCAAATTTTCAACGCCGTTGAATGTGGTGACGTCGACGCTTTACGCCAAGCCCTAGGTTCTTTCTTTTTCCTTTTTTTCCTGGTTCGGAAATCTTTGTTGTTAAGGGTCGTTTGGTTCAAAAACAAATTACGCTAGCATAAGTTATGCTGGATTAGTTATTCTGAAGTTATTTTTTATTAACTGTTTGTTATGTTGGACTAAAACTATTATACATTGGATAATTTAAAAAAAGAAGGGGTTTTTCCTTATCCTTATCCCGGCATAAATTATTCCACCTTGTGGCATGTATAAGTTATGCCAGCACTATTTTTACTCCCGGATAACTTATCCCATGATTCTTACCCCAGACTATTTATTTTTATCCTTCGTACCAAAGGACCCCTATTAGAGAACAACAATTACTATGTCTCGTCTTGTCAATTTTTTTTTTTTTTTTGTTCGGAAATGTTTATATTTTGTCTGTGAGAATAATTTACTCTGTCTCGTTGTCTCAATTAAGTAAAGTTAATTAGAGTCAAGTATATGCAGGGACGGACCTTGTATTTGTGTTAAAAACTTCACTTAATACTACAACAACAACAACATAATGGCATGAATTCCAAACATGTCCAACAATGGCATTATGTCCATGATAATTTGTTGATATGCATTACACAATGGAACAACACAAGCACACTCACATGTATATAGAGGGGTAATGATAGAGCACGTTTTTGTCAGGTTGGTCTTGGCATTTATAAGGACACAAAATGCAGGATGCCCTTAAAGTCCTCATATTTGATACCTAACAATTATGACGTAAAGCTTAGAGTTGAAAGCTACTATTGCTCCAGAGAAAGAAATAAAGTAGCCTAGGGCATGTAGCGTGGTGGTTGAGATTAAAAAAAGTTATGGAAACAAGTGAACATTTTCTTGCCGTAGAGATTGGTCTCGTGGAGAGTCAGCTTGTTGTCTGAGATCCCTTTGATAAGGTTTGTTTTGTGAACCCTGCTATCCATCCCAAGGTTAATGAAAGGATACAGATGATTTAAGCTGGAATTAACAAAACCAAATGTCTATATAAGAACGCAAGAGAGGGAGGAATGGGGACTCACCTTCTTGTCAAATTCATATAGCTAGGTGGATACTGTACCCTACCTTTGTTGTGATCTCAAGGGTGATGTGAGGAATAATAGGGGTGGGTGGTAGAGGGAGGGAGGTCATCCAGTCTTACTTTTTAATTTTTTTAATTTTATAATTGTGGTGTCCGGGCGAGCTTGCATGCACCTCGACTAATTCCACGGGATATGCTAATCCCACTAAAACAAATACCGGGAAGCTCTTTCCACCGAGGATTAGACAGATGGCAGGAAATCAACTAGTGTTTGTTTGCCTCTTTTGAGGTTTGAACCTAAGACTTCATGATTCTCAGCCCACTTCCATTAACCACTAGACACACCTTTGGGTGCTACCTCTCTTGTACTTTTTGAGTTATTCTTGACCCAAAAAATCCACCCACTTAGGAGAGGAAGGAGTGGCACCGCCTCCCACCATTATGATGATCCATCAGCACTCTTCACTGGGCCAAGAAAGCTATCACTTGGTTCTCTCATTTTCGTGTGGTTTAGGTTACTCAGGCTGTTATTAGCAGCGGTAGAAGTGGCTTGTACCTGAAACTGTGGTAAATCATGCTTTTGAATTGTGATGCACATGTTGCAACTTGCAACTACTTTTATGCATGGAAGGTTGAACATCATTCTTAAAGTGAAAACAATACTAGCTGGACCCGGACTGACTAATCGTTAACATTCCGGAGTCTCACGCTGACCTTCGGGAACCCAAGAATGAAGTCTTTCGACTTGAGAATCAAAGATAGATAGACGAGGGATAGATAAACTATATATTATATATCTAAAAAAAAGAGGAACTGATTAGACATCCCTTTAGATGTCTCTCCAACCCAACCCAATATCAATTACTTTCCATTTTCTTTGGATCTAAAATGGCATCTACCAAGCTGCAATTTGATCATGATGCTGTGTTATTATTTATGGTTGATTTTTCATCACCCATGTATATGGGAGAAGTAAATAAGTTGTTCTATATATTCTTACCTATCAAGTATAAGTTTTTCTATATATCTTGTTATCCATGTATCTGTCATACTCATTAAACTAGCTACTTGATGGACTGCTGCAGATGATTTTAATGGAGGGGGGTCACCCAGTCTTACTTTTTATTTTTTTATTTTTTATAATTGTGGTGTCCGGGCCAACTTGCACGCACCTCGACTAATTCCACGGGATATGCTAATCCCACTAAAACAAATACCGGGAAGCTCTGTCCACCATGGCTTAGACAGATGGCAGGAAATCAGCTAGTGTTTGTTTGCCTCCTTTGAGGTTTGAACCTAAGACTTCATGATTCTCAGCCCACTTCCATTAACCAGTAGCCACACCTTTGGGTGCTACCTCTCTTTTACTTTTTGAGTTATTCTTGACCAAAAAATCCACCCACTTAGGAGAGGAAGGAGTGGCACCGCCTCCCACCATTATGATGATCCATCAGCACTCTCCACTGGGCCAAGAAAGCTATCACTTGGTTCTCTCATTTTCGTGTGGTTTAGGTTACTCAGGCTGGTATTAGCAGCGGTAGAAGTGGCTTGTACCTGAAACTGTGGTAAATCATGCTTTTGAACTGTGATGCACATGTTGCAACTTGCAACTACTTTTATGCATGGAAGGTTGGACATCATTCTTAAAGTGAAAACAATACTAGCTGGACCCGGACTGACTAATCATTAACATTCCGGAGTCTCACGCTGACCTTCGGGAACCCAAGAATGAAGTCTTTCGACTGGAGAATCAAAGATAGATAGACAAGAGATAGATAAACTATATATTATATATCTAAAAAAAGAGGAACTGAATAGACATCCCTTTAGATGCCTCTCCTGCCCAACCCAATATCAATTACTTTCCATTTTCCTTGGATCTAAAATGGCATCTACCAAGCTGCAATTTGATCACGATGCTGTGTTATTAATTATGGTGGATTTCTCATCACCCATGTATATGGGAGAAGTAAATAAGTTGTTCTATATATTCTAGACTCTAGAAGTAAATAAGTTGTTCTATATATTCCTACCTATCAAGTATAAGTTTTTCTATATTCCTTGTTATCCATGTATCTGTCATACTCATTAAACTATCTACTTGATGGACTGCTGCAGATGATTTTAATGGAAGCATTGATGAACCTCTAGAAGATGGGGACACTGCTCTTCATATAGCTAGTCTGTATGGCCATCTGTCTTGTGTGGAGGTTGGTCCTATTCTCAGTCAGAAACAGCCCCTGCAGGAAACATTATTTCATTATGATGGATCTGTTGGTGTTGATTTCATTATCACGTTTTGGACTAATAGTGATATAATTTTGTTTTTGTACCCAGCTACTGTTAGAGAGGGGAGCTTCTGTGGAGGCTAAGGATGAAGATGGAGCAATTCCATTGCATGATGCTTGTGCTGGAGGTATACCATATGTTTGCAAGTTCCAAGCCCTTTGTTGTCGGCTTGTCGCATCTTTTGAAGCATGTTACTCTTTTTACCATAAAGAGATGGTACACTTGAATTTTATTGCTGCAGTCAGACCTCTCTATAACAGCCATCTTCTATAACAAAATATTACTATAACAACCATGTTTTCTGTGGAACCGATATTTCATGTTATGTTATAGTATATGTTTTCTAGAACAACATTTCACTATAGCAACCAAAAAATATCGGGACAAGCGATGTTGTTATAGAGAGGTTTGACTGTAATAAACTAGCAAGTTATACAGTCGGCGAATCTTAGGCTTTGACCACAATTATCAGGCAACAAGTGAACCAACTACATTAACCCGAGCCCTTCGAGGAAGTGACCGCTAAGGGGCTAATGTAGGTTCAGTAAATAAGGAATCGTAGTCGCACATTACTTACTTTCTGAATGCTGACTTTTTAACAGGATACACAGAAATAGCTCGTCTGCTAATAAACAATGCCCCTGACTCTGAATGTGTGAAAAGGATGATGGACACCTTTGATGAAGAAGGTGATGCGGTGAGGCATCTCTACTAATAGTTAACGTTTCTGCAAAGTTTCAATTTTAAGTTGGTGATATAAATCTTGGAAATTAGTAAATGAAACAGCTGTAGCAATTAAAATAGCTCTACAAAACTTGAAATGGAGCGAGTATATTTCTTATAGCATCTAGGTCGAGCTCGTCGCACGGTGCTTGTCTAGTGCGGGTTATCTCTTCTGTTTGGTTTGCAAGCTATTGTTTACACCCGTGCGCACCCGAAGGGTAGCGGCTGCGGGTTCCCATGTCATCAAAAAAAAAAAAAAAATCTTACAGCATCTTGTACTGATTGTATTTGTGTAATTTTTGTAGCCTCTCCATCATGCCGCCAGGGGTGAACATTTAGATGTTATCAGATTATTGATAGCTTCAGGAGCTTCTGCTTGTAGGACCAATTTATTGGGAAGGGTTAGCAGTTGACTCATCATTTATTTGAATTGAAATACTCAAAACAGATTATTTTTTGTCTGATTAATTTGATTATGGCTTGTTTGACTTGTGATTATTGCAGACCCCTTATGAGCTTGTTGAGCCTGAAAGTGAAGCTTACAGACTCTTAGACGAAGCTATATGTGCTGAACTTGGTCGTCCCTATAAGGGACGGTCTTAATAGAGAAAATTGGGATGCTTGGCTATCGCCGATATGTTTCCCTTGTTTTGTAGATACAATTTTTTTTTTTATCAGAACGAACTTTAGAAGCTGGGAGATTATGTAGAAATAGGAGACTAATGCTCCTGAATGTTGCAATACTCCTTATATAACGAGATTGCAGAATGAGAAATACTCGTCTTTTTGAAGTGGTTGTCAATGATTCATCAACTAGAATGATGGTATAGGTGGTACATTTCTGAATTCTGATCGAGTTGAACAGTCTGTATTGGGAGAACTGGTCTCTTTTTGTCGGTCTATACTCCCCCATCTTCAAGGAATACTTTTAAAGTTAGAATTCGGAGTATCAGGAATTTTTTTATGTGCATTTCGACATTGATTCCTTTGTTTAAAATGAACTTGCATAGTTAGTGGAAAATACCTAGAAGTATTCTTGAAAAATTCACAGTTGCACCTAAGGGTGTGGCCTAATGAAGTGGATTGACAACTGAAAACTATGAGCTCTCAGGTTCATATCTCAGCAGCGACGAAAATTTTAGGTGATTTTTTTCTCTTTGTTCAAGAATTGATGGACAGAGTTATTTGATATTTGTGCTGGCAACCACACTCTCTTAGTATAAAGCGGAGCAGGACCGTTGGCCTGATCTGACTCCCCACCCAACCGCCCTGGCGTATGTTTCTGAATCAATTGCATCGTAAGCTGCTATAGCTCTTGCCAACTATTCTGGAAATGAAAAAGAAACTCTATCCTCAACCCTTCCAATCCTTAGTTCTTGGTGGCAACTTCACCCCGTGCATCCTTTGGTTGTGAGCCCCGCCTAGAGGGAGGCACTAAGGGAAGGGCGTAGCGTTAAATCTGCCTCGCCTTTCAAAGGTTTGGAACCCTTCTATTGAGCACCAATTGGAAATCCAATTTGACTTCTAAAACGGAAGTGAGCACAGGTGAGAGGACCCCACTTTCCCGCATCCCTCTCCCCACGAGCAGAATACCAGAGATGCACAGCACGTGGGCCTTGTCTAATGAACGACGACTTTCGATTCTTCACTTCAAGGAGTAGAGTCGCTGCCCAACCCTACCTATATAAAAGAAAAAGAATCGATCACTAGGTCCCGGGCAATTCTAGGAGGCTGCTGTACCTTCATTGCTAATCCCCTTTTCATGTTCAATAACAAACTTCTTGTTTAAGGCAAGCATCACTACTAATCCCCTTTTCATGTTCAATCACTAGCAGTTCATGGACTGTTGCACTCACCCCCCTTTCGAGATTCAATGTTCTAACTTGATGTTTGCCCCACCATCATATTAGGGGATGTACCGCCTATGGTTGGCCGCCTGTCACGGCGTAGGCCTAACTATTAAGGTATTGTTCGTTTTGCCCTATCACTCTGGGCCACCTCAAATCTTTTGGGTTTCACGGTGTTGTCCCCTTAAGCTTTAACCCAAAAGACGCTTGTTGAATCATGAATTAACCTTCTTACTCTTGTGGCCTATAACTTTCACTTTTCATTTTGATGTGAGATTTGCCTAAAGCAAATTTCATAATGAATTCTCTTTTCGAGTTTTAACTACCCGGGATCCCTAAGTTGTTACACTACATAATCACATTGAGTGCACTAAGCCACTAACCACTGAGTTTGTGTGCCAAGCAAAATAAGGCTGCCTTCATATAATAAACTCATGGAACTAAAATATGCAATAGAAATAACAGAACAAAACTAGATCTGCATTGATTATTATGCCATAATCATATCATATCTAGATCAATTGGTGCATGCTTTATAAAAAAACATTTCGTTGCTGTCCATATATGGTATCATCATTTGGTTGAACAAGTGCTCTCTTTTGATGCCATATATGTACCTAACACTTAGTCATAATTCCACCGGCCAAGATCCAACCCCTACCTTTGAAGAATTCAACTTTTCCAAACAAACAAGCACATGAGCAACATTTCGCATTACATATTCATCATGAATACACCCAAATTGCTAACAAAGAATTTAAGTTAAATACACCGATAATATTAAAGATTTTTAATAATATTAGTATAATTTAACTTGTGAAAGCATATTAGTTATTGTGAGTGCTAGGTTATTAATTAATACTTATTAAAGGAATTTATATATAATTACCTTATAAAAAGGATAGCCCGGTGCAGGAAGTATCTCGCTTTTATGTAGGGTTTGGAAAGGCCAATTCCGTAGCTCGAATTCATAACCTATAGATCACAAAGACCATCTTATCGTTGCTCTAAGGCTCTGTTGTACATGTAATTACTATATAATAATGGCCTAAATAGTGAAAATACCTTTTTTACACGATTAGCGCATATAACTTAAACTCGAAAATAGAAGCGTTGTTTCGCATATTGTACAATTCTTGGCGTGTCCATCATCCAATCCCCACTTTTTCTCTAAGTCCATATCTTCCACAATCAATAGCAGATAGCAGATAGCAGAAGCTACCAAGATGCACTGGCTAATCTCGGCCGTGTCTTAAATAGCAGAAATCCAAAAAGGACATACTGGGGATAAGAAATGATCTAAAGTAGAGGTCCCACAAACAAAGGAAATCAAACTGTATCAATTGCTTGCTATGATAGTAATCAGTGGTTAAATTTGTCCACTCAGTTTGAAGAAAATGGTTTCCTATTTGGGCCATCTCTGAAGTCATCTCTTTAGTGAGTTATAACTCAAATAATGTGGACACTTCCCAGCTTCATACAGTTCTCTGGTAGGCTCAAGTAATGTATTCATATATTTTCCTGTTGATATTCCAATTTGAGCAAGTATTGCTCAGCATGGAACACAGTATTCTAGCCATATCAAAGCCATCTTACTAAGTTAATGCCAGAAGTGGTTTGTTTCTTTTTATCAGCATGATACAGACCATGTACATTTATATGCTTCTTTGAAGTTTCTGAAGCTGTTTCTGAATGAAATTATTGTTCTTCATCCACATTTGACCTGTGAGACTCATGTTTTCGTATACATTTATCTGTGTACCATTTTATTTTTCAGTGCGGTAAAAGCTCACTCCTACAAGACTTATGTTCTCTTTCCTTAAAAAACATGAAAATTTCGATGCAAGAAACCCAAAATCACTGGGATAAAGAAGAACTTGATGTAGGGGTAGCTATTAGCTGGTAGAGTCATCCTAGTTACTATAAATTTCTCGTATGGATCCATTTAACGTGAATTTTTTTTGGACGAACTATGAAGCACATGCATACTGGAGTGACATAGTCAATCCACCTCCCGATTCTCATTCCCCACCTCCAGTTTAATTAAGGAAGAGGTTTAAGTTAGGTAGCTAGGAAAAACAAATTCCTGCAAGGTTGCTACTTGCAAGCATGGCTTTTCTGTCTCAATTCAATTAAAGTTATCTTGGATGCATGTTTGAGCCCTAACTCAGAAGGTATGTCCTGTTCTCCTTATGTTTGTTTGTTCATTGTTTAGGTCATATCAACTTCAAGTTCTGTTATCATTTTATTAGTTGCAAATTCATTAAGATTCATTGAGAACTTAAACATGCAAAATAGAAGTCTTTTGATGAAATGGTTATGAAGACTCAATGTACAAACCGATTCTTTATGGAGGAAGGTAATCACGGTAAAATTTGGCCTCTTAAATGTTTGGTGCACAAACAGGGGTTTTTCTCCACAAGGTGTCATTGTTTGGAGCAACATCTGTTTGTTATGGGCTGTCTTCTCCCAACATTTTGGTTTCAAACTTGGTTATGATAGGAAGATTTCATTTTAGCAAGACAAACGGTTGGAACACCTACATCTTGGAGAACTATTCCCCACTATACACAACCTAGTTCCTAACAGAGGACAGTAGCACAATACAGGGATGGTAACACTTGGAACGTAATTTTCAGAAGGCATATGAATGATTGGAAGCTTGGTGAAATTGCATATTCCTATGGTAAACTTCCCACCTATGATGGACTTTCCACTTCTGAAGACCTATTGATCCAGAAGGAACACAGCAAGGGCATCTTTACTGTAAAGACATTATAATTTGCTCATGAGGGAGTCATATCAGCAACGTTTTGGTTTTTAGCAACAAATTTGGAACTCTAAAGCGCCAATGAAAGTGAAATGTTTTGTATGGTTGGTGGAAAGGAATGCTTGGTTAACTCTAAGATAATCTACAAAGAAGGGAATTCCAAATAGTTAACCGGTGCCTTAATGTGAAGAAGGAGCAGAGTCTGTCGACCATTTATTTCTACATTGTACTATATATCACTCCACAGTTGTGGCAGTTTTTCTTGAATATTTTGGGAATCAAATGAGTAATGCCAGGTACTACATCAGATTTACTGCCATGTTGGAACAGGAGGTCTTTCAAAGCAGATCAAGACAGCATGGAACACAATACCAGCAGCCATATGGTGGTGCGTTTGGAAAGAGAGAAACAAGGGATGTTTTGAAGGACAAAAGAGCTCAATCTTGAACATCAAGGCAGATTGCATTTTGTGGTTATCTTTTTGGTGTAAACAGGAATGGATAGATGATAGTGAAATCCTGTTACAGTTCATGGAATCTTTTGTATAGACAGCCAGGATGTTTCGTTTTTTCTTTTTCTCTTCTCCTTTGTTCCTTTTTGCTGAATTTTGGATGTAACTGCAACACCTTCTAAGTGCTGATTTTTAACATCTATAATATTTACCTTCGCAAAAAAACTAAGATTCATTAATACAACCTTGTTTCCTCAGACAAATTGGGTAAGTTTTTAGCTCCAAGTGGCAACGTCTACCTAAAGGCCAAAGTCAGTCTTTCACGAGTCCTTCCATTTTGCTGACCAGATTGTGCTATACTTCAGTTGTTTAGGCCAGTAAATAGTTTCCTCTTTTCCAAATTTACTTTAGTCGAGCTTTATGAAACCTTTGATGACTTGTTCGATACATGTTTGTATAGCAATCATATTCCTCTAGGCTGCTCATGAAGGTGACTAGTGTCTTTAGAAAAGCGTGCAAATAATGTTGCTATCGATGTATGATAGTTAACTCTGAATTAGATTAATGAGGTCTGCGGAGAAATATGCCCCGTCAGTTTCCTTTGTTACTGCATTATTGTGCTGAAATATTTGAGGTATTGACTTCTTCTCAGAGATATGATAGGGAAGATGAATGTCTTCCAAGTTCAGAATCTTTTGCCAGGCTTAGTCCTATTCTTTCACAATTTTAGTTATATCAGAGAATATATGTCCTGTCCTCAATATTTATCCAAATGGATGAGATGGGATCAGAGACACACATTGGATGTTCGAACCAGTAATATGTTTCAATCCGAAGCAGTAATTTTGTTCATTCTCATATGCCCGTCATCTTTAATTTTTTAGATATCATTCAAAGCATGTTTGAGGTTTCATCATTGATGACTCGACTGAAATCTGGCATTAGCAACTTAGAGTGAGTTTTGTGTTTGGGAACTTAGAGTTTTGATCTTCTTGCAGCCATAGCTGGGGCACTCATTCTTTTTGCTATTTAGGAACCTGGGATACTTTATTGTGGTTCAGGCATGTTTTTAGAGATATCATAATTAAAATCTTTGCTACAACACTTGGTTGAAGTTCATCTGCTTCAACTTTGGTAAGCAGGATTACCTATGTTTTGTTGCTTGGACACTATGACAAAATGCCCAGTGCATTGATCGAGGTGTGTTCAAGCTGATCCAGACATCGTCAATGTGAAAAACAGATATTTTGTTGCCCGTTTGAGAATCTAGAGAATACTATTGGATAGTGCTAAACAATAGAAGTAAATCTTTAGCAATTAAAAAAAAGTGTGATTCCTAGATGCTATCATGAGGCAGAATTTTAGTGTTGTTTGAACCTTTAATCCACCGATATGGGGCTCTTAACATCCCACCTCACCCTCAGAATGGACATGTAATGCGTTGACAATTTTTAATATGGGGCCAACATCGGAAACAATGAATGCGAGGGGAGTTGTGGCTCTGATACCATGTAAAGAAATGAAATTTTGTGCCTAACTCAACCCCAAAAGCTAGCTTATTGTCACGACCCAGCCCCGTGGGCCGCGACTGGCGCCCTAGTTGGGCACCCAAACGTACCTATCCATATCGAATCACATACAAATAGCATATATGACTATAACTGCTATATGCCGTCTCAAACTGTATCCAACTGTATCTGACACAAACATAAGCATATACATATATCGAAAAGCCGGCAAGGCTATCAAATATGTCCAAAAAGCCGACAAGGCTGTCAAATATGTCAAAAGCCGACAAGGCTGTCAAATGACTCAACGGCCCAAAACACAGATACAAATGCACGCCGACAAGGCTGCCATAACGAATAGAATCATACAAACACATCGGAACAGAAGTAGGCACACACACCCACAAATACGTCTACAGACCTCTAAACAGACCAACCGAATCATATGGCGGGACAGGGCCCCGCCGTACCCCTGAACAAATACATACACAACGAACGAAACTGTATACCAAAACATATGCTCTGAAGTGAGAAGAGCACTCCGAACAGCAAATGAGGATGTCCTAAACTGGTGGATCACCAAACTGCGCATCTGTACCTGCGGGCATGAAACGCAGCCCCCCCCCCCCCCCGAAGAAAGGGGGGTCAGTACGAGATATGTACTGAGTATGCAAAGCAGAATATACAGAAAACAAACCTGAGACATAAAAGAAACAGAAGTGCCGAACATAAGTGCAAATCCAATTATATCAAAATGTTTAGTTTCAAACATGTAAGTCATGCATAAGGTACAGAAGAATATGGTCGCCCGCCCGTCGATGGCGCCATAACACAGCATAACACCAGAAAGTTTCAAATCTCCGTATCCCCGTCACATATCACATCACCGCATAACGCCATACACAGCATAACACCAAATATAAGTGGAACCCGACCCTCTTTTGCGAGTAGCTCGGTGAACCATAAACACAGCATAACTCCGGAGTGTATCAAAACGCGCACGATAACAGAACCGGCCCGGGACTCGGCGAAAGGAATAACAGAATGCACGAATAGAGTCGTGAGTAGTCATATGCATAAAATCATTATCATAAATTCAAACATAAGCAAAATGATCATATTTAAAAATCGAAATAATAGTCATACTAAATTCTTTCAAAGATTCTCCGGATTTCATAAAGGAAAGTCGCGGGACCCACGGGTGGGTATTTACCCGAGTCGGGCCCGCCTATGGAAAACATACATATCATATGTCATATAGACTTCTACAAAATATTAGAGTAATCCGAGCATGTTTGTGAAAGATATGGCATTCCAAAAATTACGAACTTCTTTAAAGTGAACCCTTTTTATGCAAAATTCGGAAAACGATTATTTCAAAGACATAAGGGTTCATATTTCATCAAATCATACATAAGATTGCCAAAGAACATATACGGATCATAACATGCTCGGATTTCGGATTTGGAATTTCCTTAAGGCTCTAATTTAGCCTATGTAAAACTAAGACATGCCAAAAAGAAAGGAAGTTGTCTTACATACCTCGTACGCACTCCAAGATGGCCAATCTAAAGTAAATTCCAATATACGCCTCGGGCTCCCCAAGGTCTACAAATATACCAACGAATATCCAATATTAAACATAGGCACTTAAGCCATTCATTCCAACTAATCATTAAATTCTACAGAAAATTCGGCAGCATTTCCACCTGTAAATAGGCCATCCCGAGAATTTAACTCGCTCAAAATACACAACAACAACCACAATAACCAACCTAGCAACATCGATAATCAATTCGGAAGGTAAAATAACATTAATAGCTCTCTTTTTCATCATTCGACAAATTTCCAATTATTCAATTCAATGGCTTACTTTCAAGCCACAATATCGTTCGTACATTCGATTATTAACCCAAATCCATACTAACAACATTCAAGAACATTCTAAACAATTCACATAATTTTTCCAACAATCAAATATTTTTTATTTTTTTTTCTCCAAGTGGCCGAAAACAGTCCCCTTAGCCGAGAGCAGCCCCCTATTTTCTTTCCTCATTTTCAAGTCATGTTTTGTATCACGATCCACAATATATTGATGTCATTCTCATAAAATATACAAATTACATCAACGCACAATAAGCCTCAAAACAGCCCTAACCATCTCAACATCATTCTTGAGTCATTAAACACTTATTTCCAACTAGAATTCATATCGACGATAACTAAAATACTAAACGATAGTAACACGATCTTCGACATATTATAGGACTCACATTCGTCCACACTACACATATACATATGTTAATGATTCTTATATATAAGGATTGCATTAAGTGCACCAAGTTCTCCAAATCAGTCCGCAACGCTTACTATATCAATTCGGGACCTTAAACTCTCCTTTCCAACATAAAAGTCATCGCAACAACCATTCAAACGCTAAGCGACATTAATTCATTCCTTGCCTAACATGTGGGCTATACACGGCTACATCACCCACATATATACATATATTGATGATTTTTTTTTTCTTCTCCACTCTACGACAATCAAATATGCTACAAACAATTAATTCATCAACCCAATACCACACCACACACATATACTTCACACGGTCAACACACCCAACACAAGACCCAACTTCAACATTTCATATTTCATGATTTTTATCCATTTTAACATACTACAACATGAATTAAACGTCCACAACACATAAACAAGAGCAAAACTTACCTTTGTTCTTCACTTCCACCAATAGGCTAGGGTTTGCAAATAGGCACAACTAATGGTTGGATGACCCAAACGATGCTTCCACGTTACTTAGGGACTTCAATATAGTGGGTTTGTATCAAAGAAATAATTTTTAGAGAGGCAAAAATGGGACTTGGTTTTCCATGGCTCTAGCCGTGAGGTTGGAGGGAGTATTGCTCTCCAAAGTCTTGATATTTCTTTGAGTGGTGAGTGAGAGAAAGATGAACTCTTGGTCATCTTTTAAGTCCACATGTATTGTACAAGTGATCATGGCCCACACAAGTGGTGGACTAATTAAAATTGACCACAAAATTTGTGTGGGCCATTTAAGGGTCTACACGGCCACAATGGGATTTTTGTACCACATTTTTAATTCCAATTTTATGAATTGTGGTCCCAATTTTTCCGAAGTGTTCAATGCCCACAATTTCATATATAACTTATGTCTCAAAATAAAATCAAAGGTCAAAAGTCCCGACTTCAAATCCCGGAATAGTCTTGGCCCTTACTTGTCATAGTTAATCCGGGTTGTCCCAATGTATAAAAATACGGGACGTAACACTTATGAAGAGAGAATTGCCCAAGTCCATATAAGAAGACTATGTACCTTTTAACCTACCAATGTAGGACTCTTTAACACTAGTAACACCTTTAATTGGACAGAAACAGGAAAAGTTCCAAAATCGTTGATATTTCCAATTGAGGTTCAAGGATTTTTGTTCAGATTGCCTTCAAGGCTTTCATTCATTTTTCAGTCAAGGTTTCTCCGCCGCTTCATTCTCCGGCCGAATCACAATTGCCGGATTTCTTTGGTGTTAGGTGGTGGGTGACTGGTGGTTAGAGAATAAAAAGAAGAAAAAACGTGAGACTCGTGTTGTACCTTATAAGGTGATATTAATTTCACTTTAAATAAGAATGGGGGGCTAATGAATTGCCCAATTGGTTGGAGTGTGAACTTGACATTTCGGGTATAATTCAGGAGGGAAAGCAAGGGCTCAACAATGATCAGGCTATTGTTGCTGTAAATGAACCTAGAAATGAGGCTGAGGCTAGCCATAGAAAAAGCGGACGGATTTTGAAGAGTGCCGAGTTTTATGGGCAAAATTTCCCGGTTGGAGGTATCTCTCGAAAGAGATCGAAAAAGAAAAAAAAAAAAAAGAAAGATGCAATGATGAATGTGATTGTGCCTGCCCTAAATGCTTACGCAACAAAATTGATCTAGTGAATCAGCCAGCAGCAGAGCTTGGCGAGAAGTTGCACAAGTATTCTTTTATTATAGTTAATAAATTTTTGACCTTTTAAAATTCTAAGCACTAATTAATTAGCTCATTAAACTTTTAAACGTTCGTAGTGGTTCAAAATCTAATATTTATTAAAATTTATAATTTTTAACATATATATCTATTTTCGTGCTAAAGTTTATTGAGTTTGTATGCGAGAAGCTCAAAAGCTACATCTGCCATTGTTAGTTCCTCTAAACAGTGTTCGAGCCCGTAACCAAACTTTCAGAATCTACTTATTTCAAAATGTATCTTTGTTATAAGTGCTTTTTGATTAAAAAAAAAATTGAAAATAGTATTATATATTTGCTAATTAATTTGAAAAATACTTTTATCAATATTAAAACAGAAATTTGTGCTTGGCGAAACTTTCAAAAAGTGCTTCTGTAGAGAAATTACTTTTTTTTTTTGAACTTTTGCAATACAGTTTCTGCTATTACTTAAAAATATTTTTTTAATAAAAAATTGGCCAAATACCTCGATTCTCAAAAATAAACACTTATTAAAATTTAAGAAAAAAATACTTTTAGCTTTTCGAAAGCTTGATCAACCAGATTATTTAGAGTGGTTATAAGTTATATTTTATGTTTAACAGGTTATTATATGAAGGAAAAAAAACTGCATGCCCACACGTATTATTGAAATTGCAACCAAAAAATACCGAAAAAAATTAAATACATTAATTACGTCTAAGAGGAAGCCCTAGTAAGCACCTACAAATATATTCTCCAACCAAATATTGCCGCTACTCTCTCTTTTGGAAAACCTAATTCGGCTACTCCTCTCTCTCTTTTGGAAAACCCCTCTCTCCCACATTAATGTCTCTCTATGACTCACCCATGGAGTGTGACACTTGTAGTAGGGTATTCTATAATTTTTGTGCGATGGAAACTGTAAGCTTCATTTGGTTTTCCGTGACAAACAGAACGTGTTAAAACTGTTTGTACAACTTGGCTATTCAAAGGAACTTGTCCTTGAACTAATTGCAGCTTTTAACGATGATGAATCCATAAAACAATGATCAAACAAACAGTACCACCTCTTAAATTATTGACGAGGCACGATGAAGATATCGAGGAACTCACACAACAAAACACTGCTCAGGGGATTATGATACAAAATCAGGCGGTAATGATAGAAGATCTGCAAAACAAAGTTGTAGAATCGGAGTGGAACGTATCGACCCGATCACAATCAGGACCAACCGGATCTGTTCCTGCTACTGCTACTATTCTCCCACCACCTCAAGCCGGATCACAATCAGGACGAACCGGATCTACTGCTACTGTTTCCCGACGGCCTCGAACCCGATCACAAGATGTTTCTCAGCCACCAACTGGATCTGTTCCTGCGACCTCGAGCTCGATCACAATTAGGACCAACCAAATCTACTGCTACTATTTCCCAACGACCTCAAACTCGATCACAAGCTGCACCAACCGGATCTATTACTGCTACTGCTAGTGTTCCCCAACCATCCGGTCCTTCTATTGCTGCTGATGATGATAATCCTGGTGATGATGATCCTGGGTACAATAGTGGTAGTGGGTACAATGATGGTGGTCCTGATGATGATGAGGCTGTTGAGAAGCTCAACTATGCTGGAAATTTGGGTTTAAATGCTCATAAAAATCAGGAGGAAAATCAGGGGCTGAACAATGCTGGTGGTGATCATGAGGCTGTTGTTGGAAATTTGGGTTTAAATGCTCCTGAAAATCAGGAGGAAAATCAGGGGCTAAACAATGCTGGTGGTGATCATGAGGCTGCTGCTGGAAATTTGGATTTAAATGCCTCTAAAAATCAGGGGCTCAACAGTGCTGGAAACTTGGCTTTAAATGCTCTTGAAAATTAGGGGCCCAACAATGCTGGAAATTTAGGTTTAAATGCTCCTGAAAATCAGGGGCTGAACAATGCTGGTGGTGATCATGAGGCTGCTACTGGAAATTTGGGTTTAAATGCTCCTGAAAATCAGGGGCTCAATAATGCTGGAAATTTAGGTTTAAATGCTCCTGAAAATCAGGGGCTGAACAATGCTCTGTTGGTTGTTGCTGATGTAAATGTTGTTGCTGAGGAGCTCAACAATGCTGGAAATTTGGGTTTAAATGCTCCTGAAAATCAGGGGCTGAACAATGATTAGGCTATTGTTGGTGTAAATGAACCTAGAAATGAGGCTGAGGCTAGCCATAGAAAAAGCGGACGGATTTTGAAGAGTGTTGAGTTTTATGGGCAAAATTTCCCGGTTGGAGGTCTCTCTCGAAAGAGATCGAAGAAGAAAAAAAAAACGAAAGAAAGATGCAATGATGAATGTGATTGTGCCTGCCCTAAATGCTTATGCTGCAAAATTGATCCAGTGAATCAGCCAGCAGCAGAGCTTGGCGAGAAGTTGCACATGTATTCTTTTATTATAGTTAATAAATTTTTGACCTTTTAAAATTCTTAGCAGTAATTAATTAGCTCATTAAACTTTTAAACGTTCGTAGTGGTTCAAAATCTAATATTTGTTAAAATTTATAATTTTTAACATATATATCTATTTTCGTGTTAAAGTTTATTGAGTTTGTATGCAAGAAGCTCAAAAGCTACATCTGCCATTGTTATTTCCTCTAAAGAGTGTTCGAGCCCATAACCAAACTTTCAGAATCTACTTATTTCAAAATGTATCTTTGTTATAAGTGTTTTTTGATTAAAAAAAAAAATTGAAAGTAGTATTATATATTTGCTAATTAATTTGAAAAATACTTTTGTCAATATTAAAACAGAATTTTGTGCTTGGCGAAACTTTCAAAAAGTGCTTCTGTAGAGAAATGACCATATTTTTTTAACTTTTGCAATACAGTTTCTGCTATTACTTAAAAATATTTTTTTAATAAAAAATTGGCCAAATACCTCGTTTCTCTAAAATAAACACTTATTAAAATTTAAGAAAAAAAATACTTTTAGCTTTTGGAAAACTTGATCAAACAGATTATTTAGAGTGGTTATATGTTATATTTTACGTTTAACAGGCTATTATATGAAGAAAAAAACTGCATGCCCGCACGTATTATTCAAACTGAAACAAAAAAATACCGAAAAAAATTAAATACATTAATTACGTCTAAGAGGAAGCCCTAATAAGCACCTATAAATATATTCTCCAACCAAATATAGCCGCTACTCTCTCGTTTGGAAAACCTAATTCGGCTACTCCTCTCTCTCTTTTGGAAAACCCTTCTCTCCCTCACTATGTCTCTCCCTGACCCACCCATGGAGTGTGACACTTGTAGCAGGATATTCCGTAATTTTTTGTGCGATGGCAACTGTAAGCTTCATTTGGTTTTCCTTGACAAACAGAACATGTTAAAACTTTTTTTACAACTTGCAAAGAAACTTGTCCTTTAACTAATTGCCGGTTATAATGATGATGAATCCATAAACAAATGGATCTTTTTTTTTTTTTAGTAAATCCACTCACCTAGGTTATCAACCTATGGTGATGGGGGGGTTGGCCGGACCCCTACCTGTCCACATATTTAACCAAAAGAAGACACTGAGGAGGACGTAAACCTTAGCCTCTATGATACAGTGAAGAATGAGATTAGACATCCTGAAAAAGCTAGCAAGCAAGTAGAAGATGATATCAAGAAAGGACTGCTTTCCTGAGTTACATATGAAAAAGAAAGTGTTGAAAGCAAAAACTAAGAACCACATATTACAGTAGCTAAGTTTAGTCATTGTCAAAAGTGTAGTGCCCTTTTTTGGTCCTAATTCTGAAATGAGCAAAGCCCCTTTGATCATTCTTCATTAAAGCTTTAACCTCATGTGGTAAAGAAATAACTTGAGTGAAGAATTTATCCATTCTGTCAGCAAGTCCCATATTAGCAAGATGATCAGCAACAAAATTGGCTTCTCTAAAGCAGTGTTGAGCAATAATCCTTCCTTGTGACATAGTCTGCCCGATCTTCCGGATTTGATCTCTCAACACAATTGGAGTAATATATTTCCCATTGATCATGTGAATGACCATTTGAGAATCTGATTCAATCACAAAGTCGTGAAAGCCATGATCATTACACCATTGCAGTCCTTTCAAGATAGCCAAACATTCAACAACATTGTTACTAATAGTGCCAAAGTAAGAATGAAAGGCCATCACCAGCTGTCCATTGGAGTCTCTGAAGATGCCACCACCTGCTGCCTCTCCCGGGTTGCCTTTACAACAACCATCAGTGTTTAGTTTCATAGTGAGGTGATTAGGCTTGGCCCATCTAACAACCTTGATATCAATAGCTTGTTTAATAGTTTCAACCTGATCCCATAACTCTAGCCAAATTGGCTTGAGATTCAAAGATGGTATCTGGCTGTTAATAATGAGATAAGCAAGCCAAGTAACTTGATTAATGATCCTGTTATAGGAGATTGGGATATTCTCATATCTGAAAGCACATCTTGCCTTCCAAATTTCCCAACAGATCAAAATAGGAGTACATTGTAAGAGAAGTTCATGAAGTTTGTTTTTTGGTTTAGTCAACCACCACTGGAGAATCAAGGATCTAGCATTAATCCTTTTGTACGGAATGCCACAAGTGTTACAGAAATATTCCCAAACCTTGGCAGTCTCACTATGACAAAAAAAAGGTGTTCAATAGTTTCCAGTTTGAAAGTTTTGCAACAACAACATCTAGAAGGTCCATTGACACCAAATTTCACAATTTTCTCATCTGTAGGTAGCCTGGAATGTAACAATCTGAGCATGAAGAAGGAAACTTTAAATGGAAGCTTACAGTGCCATGTTTTCGCTGCTGAAAGTGTGTGGTTTCTGCTTGGTCTAAGTAGATCCCAAGCAGATTTATAAGTAAATCTACCACTGGGATCAGGTAGCCAAACTGGATAATCATCCTTGTCTGGTTCAATGCTAATCTTGGCAATATGTTGCCAAATATGATCAGACAATAGACTGGAAAGAGTAAGAGTGTTCCATTTGCCATCATATATAAATTCAGAGACCCTCACTCTCTTTGCTCTGTATTCAGTAGGTAAAAGGTAAGCAATGGGTCCAAGTCTTGTCCAATTGTCCCACCAAAAGGATAGGTTTCCTTGGCCAACTTTCCATAATATATGTTGTTCACATCTGGCCCTGATGTCAGTGAGCCTTTTCCAAACATGGGAATCCCCACTCGCAAATTTTTTGTCAACTGGATGAGATCTTATGCAATATTTTGCTTCCATGAATTGGTTGAGCAAAGAAGATTTAGTTCTAATACTCCACCAATTCTTGGCTGCAAAAGCATCACAAAAGGATTGGATGCCTCTAAAGCCATCTCCTCCTTCACAAGTAGGATAACACAGCTTTTTCCAGGCCATCCAATGGTATTTTTTCTTGCCATCACTATCCCCCCAGAAGAAGTTAGCAACGCACATTTCGATCTGTTTAATACAGGTTTTAGGGGGTTGAATGACAGAAAGAGTGTGAAGAGGAATAGAAGCAAGAACTGATTTGATAAGTACTGCCTTGCCTCCAGCAGAAAGAGTCCTGTTATGACAACGAGTAATTCTATTGGACACCTTAGCCACCAAATCATTGAAGTAGGTAATTTTTTTCCTACCAGTGTAAATAGGACAACCCAAATAATTAAAAGGCAGTTTTTGATGAGCAAAACCAGTGAGATTAATAATATCCTGGATAAAAGAGTCACTGGCCTTGGAGTGAACCATGAAACCAGATTCTCTTGTTAACAAGTTGACCAGAGATTTTCTCATATTCACTGAGTTTATCCATCATCATAGTGATGGAATTGCAATCCCCAGAACTGAAAAGGATAGTGTCATCAGCATAGCACAAATGGGTAATAGAAGGTCCATTACTTTTGCAAGTAAAAGGAACAAAACTGTCATTGCTCAAATGCTTGAGACCTCTAGTGGATTTGAAAAAACCATGCCTGGTACCATTTATATTAATGGAATACCAGTTATTAGAGATAATACGATGAATCAGACCAACCCAAGAGTCAGAGAAACCCAACTGTTTAAGCACATGGCACATATAGGTCCAAGAGACCCTATCATATGCCTTAGCCATATCTAATTTCATAACAACATTGTCATTGGGCTCAGCTTTGTTCATATTGTGCACCATCTCTTGAGTAAGAGTAATATTCTCACTAATAGACCTACCTTTCATAAAGCCAGATTGATTTTGGGAGATAATCTTATCCATAATACTGGTAAGTCTACCATTAATCAATTTAGAGAGAATTTTGCAAGAAAAATTACTTAAACTAATTGGTCTAAGATCAGAAAAAGCTTGAGGAGATTTGACTTTGGGGATTAAAATCAGGCAGGAGTGAGAAATAGCCCTATTAATGATCCCACCCTTAAAAATCTCAATAATCATGTTAAGAAGATCAGTAGAAATAATATCCCAGCATTTATGATAAAAAAATACCCGTCATGCCATCAGGTCCTGGTGCACTTCCAGGATCCATTGAGAAAACAGTGTCTTTGAGTTCTTGCATGGTGGGAATAGAGCATAGCATCTCATTATCCTCCATTGAGACAATCTTAGGAAGACATGAGAGTTTAGAAAAATCATTGTTGTTGTTGTCTTCTGTGAAAATGTTCTCAAAGTATGAAATAGCTTCTTGAGCAATTCTGTCCCCCTCAATCCAGTTACCTTCCCCATTTTTTATCTTCTTGAGAGACAATCTTTGCCTCCTGGAAGTAATAACAAAGTGGAAAAATTTTGTATTTAGATCCCCTTCAGCATGCCACTTAATACCAGCCTTTTGCCTCCAGAAGGCTTCCTCAGTCTTGTAATGCCTGATTAGTAAAGCATTGGCCTCATTAAGGTTAACCATATTAGTAGTAGAGTTGTCTTGAAGGCAAACATCCTCAAGATCAGCCACTCTTTTTTCCATTGTTTTTGTAAGCTCGAAAATGTCTCCAATGATGTTCCTAGACCACCAAGATAGTTTCTTACTTGTATTTTTCAGTTTCATATGAAACCTCCAGACCTGAGAACCCTGTACAACTATCTGCCAAACTTGCTTCACAATATCCTGAAAATGAGGTTTATCCACCCAAAAGTTCAAGAATTTGAAGTATTTAATATGACTAATGTTACAGGCTTTAGCATGTATAAGCAGAGGGGCATGATCAGACCCAGATCTAACCAAATGAGTGACACTAGTCTCAGGAAAAGTAGTTAACCATTTCTGATTAGACATGGCTCTGTCTAATCTCTTCCATATTCTATTCTCTGGAACTCTGTAGTTACACCAAGTAAAGGCAGAACCAATGAAGCCCAAGTCATAAAGATCACAGTCTCCAATACATTCAAGAAGAGGTAAACTCTTCTCCATTTTATGTGGATTTCCTCCTATCTTCTCAGTTTGATCAGTAATACAGTTGAAATCTCCTAAAACCATCCATTCAAGATTCTGACTGGAAGCAATAAGGCTGAGATCTTCCCATAGAGATTCCCTGAGAGAAGCTTTACACTTGGCATAAATAGTAGTGATGGAAATAGTGTCATCTCCAATCTTGATAAAGCAAGAAAGTTGTTGTTCAGTGTCAGAATAGACTTGGCATTCAACATCTTCATCAGTAAATATCCATATCATGTTGTTGCAGTTAGCATAAGCAAAATTATAACCCAATCGTCTTCTGTATCTGTCAAGTTTTGTGGTTTTGCAAAATGGTTCCTGAATAGCAAGGAACTGAATTTTGTGTTGTCTATTGAGCTGGCATAGACTTTCAATGGAGCTTTTTATGCCCCTGATATTCCAGCTTAAAATGCTAATCATAGTAAACAAACTTGGTTTTTGTGTTGTGTTGTATTGATGATGAGGGAGCATTTCTGCCACCCCTACCTCTGTAGTTGCCTATTCCCCTTCTTGGCACATTAGACCCTCTTGGTGATAGGTTTTCCCTATCAGAGATATCCGCAAAAGCTTGGAAAATGGTAGGGTCATTGCTATGTTGTCCATTAAAAGTTTCAACAATCCTTTTTGCAACTTCATCACCATCAAAAGGGCCCTCTTCCAGGCTTTCATAGTCCTCATCCAGTGTATCTGAAGCATCCTCTGATTCCTCTTCTTCGTCTAAGTCATCCCCTATTTCATAATCACTGTCAGGAACCCCATCTTCACCATCAGATGAGCTAGCTTCAGGAATGTTGTTAGTAGCATTAATAATGTTTGGTTCTTTATGAATCTGCAAACCAGATTTGTCAATATGTTGTCAATCACTTCCTTTAGACTGCTGATTGGAGTTGGAAACTCTAGCACTTTTTCTAGAGGTATGTTTTGGGACATTTTGTTCATCCTGAGTGTTTTGAACCTGTTGTGTTTCACTGCCTTTGAGTTGTTGACTTGTGTTTGTATCTTTTGCACATTCTATAGGTGTATGGTTTGGCACTTTGTGTTCATCCTGAAGTATCTGATCAATAAGGACTTTTCCTTCCTCAAATTTTTCCTGAGTTGGCACTATCTGTTGTGATTCCTCCTGTTCCATCTTCTTGTTTTTATTCAAAGTGTCTTGTTCCATTTGGATAGCCTTCTTCCTCTGCCTTTTTTCCCTTCGTTTGTCAATATATTTCCTGTTTGGTAACTGCTTCTCCTTGTCCTGTAAATAATCCTTAGCTTCATGTTGTTTGTTCTTGCCTGAATTAATTTGAGCATCATGGTATCTGTTCTTGTTTGTGCTAGTCCAAGCTTCATGTCTTTGGGTTCTCTTCTGAGTTTCCATTTTTTTTTGTTTTGAGAATCTGTATCATCACTGATTTGTTGAAGTGTTTGCTTATCAACAACTTGTTTGTCAGTATCACCTCTGATGTTGCTTCTTTCACCATTATTTAGCTTATCCCTTTCACTATTTTGTGTGAGATTATTGTTGGGTTGTGCCATATTGCTAGCATTTATTCCACTGCTATTACCTGTTTGTCTGCCCTTTCCTTTTACTGTAATGAAACCTTCCTCATCTTCATCACGATTGTTGTCACCAAAGTTGTTGTTATGATCATGTGGTTGATTTTTCTTTTCTTGCTCCTATTGTTCCCTCTGATTCTTTGCCCTTTCATGTGCAGCCTTAGTTCTACATTCAAAAACATTATGTCCCTGGAATTTAAAATAGGTACAGTAACCAGGTACATTCTCATATTCAATGTCAAGCCAAACCCCATCTTCTGCACCATCTAGCCTATTGAAACCCAACCAAAGTTGATCAATTCTAGGCTTAAGAAGATCAATTTCAACCTTGACTTTAGCCACATTTCCCCTAGATTTGGAGAAAGTGGCTTGACCAGGAGCAATAGCTAGCCCAACATCCTCTACCAATCTGGAAAGGATGTGCCATCTAAAGAGATGCCAAGGTAATTTGTGAACAAGAATCCAAACAGGGACTATGGTAGTTTCTGCTTCTGGTTTAAAATCAGGAGTCCATTTAAGGACCTTCATAGGGCAATCACCAAAATATATGAAAGGTTTGAAATAGATATGTCTAAAATCAGTGTCGTTTGTGAAATCAATGTAAACATGTGTCGATTCTACATAAGCAATGTTAACTGTCCCTTTGAGGTGGAATTGACTATAGACCTGGTTCCTAAGATCCTCCATATTTGGCCTTCCTTTGTAGAATTTCCCAACAACAGTCATTTTACAATCCTGTGCAAGATTTATGAAGTAGTCATTGGCACTGGAAAAAAATGCTCGCTTACCAAGATGTGTGCCTCTTCTAATATCCACCGGAGCGGAATTTTCCGGAGGTGTAAGGCTCGCTTGAACCGCTGCAGAGAAACTTGGTTTCGAAATTCCTTGATTGTTGGCCCTAGATTTGGTATTACCTTTCTGCCCACTGATTTTCGGCTTCAAAATGCCCTGATTAGTATTGATAGAGCTTGGAAAATTTTGTCTCTCCCCCACTCCATCCGCAGAGGTAAAAGGTTCTTTCCTCTTATTTTGGGCGATTTCAGCATCTTTAGCCTGTTTGGGAAGGTTTGTTTTGTCAAAATTTGAGGAAATTATTGGGAAATTGTTATTGGGTGGAGCTATGCTTCGATTAGTGTTATCATTAGGTGGAGAAGATGTCTGAGGAGGAGGGCTTTCTTTAATTTTGCTATTTTCCGATGGGTTAGGTAGAGAAAGGGGTGGAGGAGCAACCAAAAATGGTTGAGCTGGCGTAGTTTCATTGGTTTGGGTGGGTTGGGATTCAGAATTTTTCGTTGTTGTTACCGTTGGAAGGTTGGGTTCGGGGGGTGGTGGGGGGAGGGGGTTGTGGTAAGTTGAGTCCACTGATAGCATTTTCCTAGAGAGAGAATTTTTCACAACTCTTTGTCTTTTTGTGACGATTACCCAACAAACATAATCAAACCAGATTTGTGGCGCATAAACAAATGGATCAAACAAACAGTACCAACTCTTAAAATATTAACGAGGCACAATGAAGATATTGAGGAACTCACACAACAAAACACTCCTCAGGGGACTATGATACAAAATCAGGCGATAATGATAGAAGATCTACAAAACAAAGTTGCAGAATCAAAGCGGAACGTATCGACCCCATCACAATCAGGAAAAACCAGATATGTTCCTGCTATTTCTATTGCTACTATTCTCCCACCACGTCAAGCTGGATCACAATCAGGACGAACCGGATCTACTGCTATTGTTTCTCGACGGCCTCGAACCCGATCACAAGATGTTTCTCAGCCACCAACCGGATCTGTTCCTGTGACCTCGAGCCCGATCACAATCAATACTAAACAAATCTACTGCAACTGTTTCCCGACGACCTCAAACCCGGTCACAAGCTGCACCAACCGGATCTGTTACTGCTATTGTTCCCCAACCATTCGGTCCTTCTATTGCTGCTGATGATGATGGTGATCCTGGGTACAATGGTGGTGGTGGTCCTGATGATGATGAGGCTGCTGAGGAGCTCAACAATGCTGGAGATTTAGGTTTAAATCCTCCTGAAAATCAGGGGCTAAACAATGTTGGTGGTGATTATGAGGCTGCTGTTGGAAATTTGGGTTTAAATGCTCCTGAAAATCAGGGGTTGAACAATGCTGGTGGTGATCATGAGGTTGTTGCTAGAAATTTGGATTTAAATGCTCCTGAAAATCAGGGGCTCAACAATGCTGAAAATTTGGGTTTAAATGCTCCTGAAAATCAGGGGCTCAGCAATGCTGGAAATTTGGTTTAAATGCTCCTAAAAATCAGGAGGGAAATCAGGGGCTGAACAACGCTAGTGATATCATGAGGCTACTGCTAGAAATTTGGGTTGAAATGCTCTAGAAAATCAGGAGCACAACAATGCTGTAAATTTGGGTTTAAATGCTCCTGAAAATCAGGGGCTGAACAATGCTCTGTTGGTTGTTACTGATGTAAATGATGTTGCTGGGGAGCTCAACAATACTGGAAATTTGGGTTTAAATGCTCCTGAACACCAGGAGGAAAATCAGGGGCTGAACAATGATCAGGCTATTGTTGCTGTAAATGACCCTAGAAATGAGGCTGAGGCTAGCCATAGAAAAAGCGGACGGATTTTGAAGAGTGTCGAGTTTTATGGGCAAAATTTCCCGGTTGGAGGTATCTCTCGAAAGAGATCGAAAAAAAAAAGATGCAATGATAAATGTAATTGTGCCTGCCCTAAATGCTTATGCAGCAAAATTAATCCAGTGAATCAGCCAGCAGCAGAGCTTGGTGAGAAGTTGCACATGCATTCTTTTATTATAGTTAATAAATTTTTGACCTTTTAAAATTCTTAGCACTAATTAATTAGCTCATTAAACTTTTAAACGTTCGCAGTGGTTCAAAATCTAATATTTGTTAAAATTTATAATTTTTAACATATATATCTATTTTCGTGCTAAAGTTTATTGAGTTTGTATGCGAGAAGCTCAAAAGCTACATCTGCCATTGTTATTTCCTCTAAAGAGTATTCGAGCCCGTAACCAAACTTTCAGAATCTACTTATTTCAAAATGTATCTTTGTTATAAGTGTTTTTTTATTACAAAAAAAAAAAAAATTGAAAGTAGTATTATATATTTGCTAATTAATTTGAAAAATACTTTTGTCAATATTAAAACAGAAATTTGTGCTTGGCGAAACTTTCAAAAAGTGCTTCTGTAGAGAAATTACTTCTTTTTTTTTAAACTTCTGCAATACAGTTTCTGCTATTACTTAAAAATATTTTTTAATAAAAAATTGGCCAAATACCTCGATTCTCTAAAATAAACACTTATTAAAATTTAAGAAAAAAATATTTTTCGCTTTTCGAAAGCTTGATCAAACAGATTATTTAGAGGGGTTCTAAGTTATATTTTACGTTTAACATGCTATTATATGAAGAAAAAAAAACTGCATGCCCACACGTATTATTCAAACCAGTGTTTTAAAAGGCGGGGGTGTAAGGCGGGGCGTTTTACGTCTGCCTCAGTGAGGCGTAAGCCCCATGGGGTTTTAATTTTTAGTATTTTATAAAATGATATAATTATAATAAATACTTTTAAATAGGTGAAATAGCGAAAAAAATTGAAGAAAACTATAAATAAGTGATATATATATATATATACCCCCACAAAAAAACTAATTAGAACAATCTATTATACGCTACTTACAAGTACAAGTGACTACTCGTTACTTTTTTGAGATAGTAGAAAACAAGATAAATAATTGGAAAAGAACATATATTAGGCATTCTAGCAATAAAAAAAGGTCTTGACTTTTAAATTTAATGTTTCAGTTCCTTTTTAAAACATTTGAGTAATTACATGTTGACTTTTGAAAATTTGGGCATTATACTAAGGACTTATTTAACAAATTTCGTTTTTAGTTTGAAGAAGTTTTCTGGGCTTACGCCCCAACACGCCCCAACAGAAAAAAAACTCGCCCCAAACGCCTGGGCGTACTCCCCGAATTGCTGGGCGTACGCTTTTTGGGACTTTCGCCCCGACCCATCGCCTTGGGGCATTTTTGGTACGCCCCGCCCCAAGGCTCGCCCCGAAAACGCCTTTTAAAACACTGATTCAAACTGAAACAAAAAAATACCGGAAAAAATTAAAAACATTAATTACATCTAAGAGGAAGCCCTAGTAAGCACCTATAAATATATTCTCTAACCAAATATCGCTGCTACTCTCTCTTTTGGAAAACCTAATTCGGCTACTCCTCTCTCTCTTTTGGAAAGCCCCTCTCTCCCACACTATGTCTCTTCCTGACCCACCCATGGAGTGTGACACTTGTAGTAGGGTATTCCGTAATTTTTTGTGCGATGGCAACTGTATGCTCCATTTAGTTTTCCATGACAAACAGAACGAGTTAAAACTGTTTGTACAACTTGGCTATTCAAAGGAACTTGTCCTTGAACTAATTGTCGGTTATAATGATGATGAATCCATAAACAAATGGATCAAACAAACAGTACAAACTCTTAAAATAGTGACGAGCCACGATAAAGATATCGAGGAACTCACACAACAAAACAATGCTTAGGGGACTATGATACAAAATCAGGCGGTAATGATAGAAGATCTGCAAAACAAAGTTGTAGAATTGGAGCAGAACGTATCGACTCGATCACAATCAGGAAAACCGGATCTGTTCCTGGTACTGCTACTATTCTCCCACCACGTCAATCCGGATCATAATCAGGATGAACCGGATCTACTGCTACTGTTTCCCGACTACCTCGAACCCGATTACAAAATGTTTCTCAGCACCAATCGGATCTGTTCCTGCTCCTGCTACTGTTTCCCGACGACCTCGAGCCCGATCATAATCAGGACAAACCAGATCTACTGCTACTATTTCCCGACGACCTCAAACCCGATCACAAGCTGCACCAATCGGATCTGTTACTACTACTGTTCCCCAACCATTCGTTCCTTCTATTGCTGATAATGATGATGATCCTGGTGATGATGATCCTGGATACAATGGTGCTGGTGGGTACAATGATGGTGGTCCTTATGATGATGAGGCTACTGAGGAGCTCAACAATGCTGTAAATTTGGGTTAAAATGCTCCTGAAAATCAGGAGTGAAATTAGGGGCTAAACAATGCTGGTGGTGATCATAAAGCTGCTGATGGAAATTTGGGTTTAAATGCTCCTGAAAATTAGGAGGAAAATCAATGTTGGTGGTGATCATGAGGTTGTTGCTAGAAATTTGGGTTTAAATGCTCCTGAAAATCAGGAGATGAACAATGCTGGTGGTGATCATGAGGCTGCTGCTGGAAATTTGGGTTTAAATGCTCCTGAAAATTAGGAGGAAAATCAGGGGGTGAACAATGCTGGTGGTGATCATGAGGCTGCTGCTGGAAATTTAGATTTAAATGCCCCTGAAAATCAGGGGCTCAACAATGTTGGAAACTTGGGTTTAAATGCTCCTGAAAATCAGGGGCCCAACAATGCTGGAAATTTAGGTTTAAATGCTCCTGAAAATCAGGAGGGAAATCAGGGGCTGAACAATGCTGGTGGTGATCATGAGCAGTGTTTTAAAAAGCAGAGGCGTAAGGCACTACGTTTTACATTTGTCTCGACGAGGCGTAAGCCTCGAGGCATGGGGCGTAAGCCCCATGGGTATTTAATTAGGTATAAAAATAGCTTTTTTTGGTTTAGTTCAACCAAAGAAATGACATAATTGGGTGAAGTTATTTGGCTTAATTCTTTCCTCTTGTTAGAGTGATGAACCAAAACAGTTGTGTCGAGGAATTCTTATAATAAGTTCTAAATGATATAGAGTGGATGACTTTTTAGTATTTCATAAAATAATATAATTACAATAAATATTTCTAAATAGGAAATTACATAAAAAAAACAAAAAAAAAACTATATATATGCTTGATCCTCACAATAAAACTAAATTTAAATATGAGGCCTTAAGTATAGACACATATACAAAAAATTTAGTGTTGCCTTTTTTATTTTTCATACTTGTTGTCTATTACTTCATATAGTAACATTAGTATTTATATTAGTGAGGATCAATTCAAGTCAATAAGACATTAGCCATGTGTTTTAAAGACATTACAGATTTGAGTAGTTTAGTTCAAAGTTTTGAAATATTGCTCTTAAGACATAGATAGTATTTTTTTTCTTTTTTTTGTTATATATATTTTGTACTTCTTTTTACAATCTTCAATATTATCCAAAAGAAACTTAAACCACAAAATTCATCGGTAAAAGTTTGGGGGCCTAAATCAAAAGTTTTACTAGCCTCACCCTCTAGCCACCCCTGCTTACCACTTGTAATTATATATAACATAATTTTACAAGTATAAACAATACAATGAAATAAAAGCTATTATGGAATACAAATCAACTCTAACATCTTAACTTTCAAACAACGAAAAAATCATAATTTCTTAAAAAAATATTACTATTATACTGTTCATTTTATATCAATAAACTTTATCAGTATTATAATTAACACGTAACTCCTTCATGAATAAAATTAATTACTTTCAAATAGCGAAATAATAAAATATGATAATTCTGATACATAAGGACAAAAGACCTGTGACAAGTGAAAATGTACAAATCGTCTATGTATTTTTAAAAGAAATAATAAGTGATATTCACCCTCATGATGTTCTCAAATAGTAAATATGCAATACTACGACTTGTTATTTGAGTTACACCCAATCTTCTTATTTATATAGATGAAAAAATATTAAGTATCATTCATTTGTTAAAGAATTATGAGGGTCAACGATTATAATTAATGAATTTAATATATAATTTGTGTAAGAATTGTTAGGCGAGCCCCGAGCATTGGGCATTAGGCATGCTTAGGGCGTACAGTCAGCCGCTTAGAACGTAAGCCTCACAGGAGCTAAGCCCCGCACGTGAGTCCTGGGGTGTTTTGCCAGTGCCTCGCCCCGAGGCGAGCCCCTGGGCGAGTCCTGAAACTGCCTTTTAAAACACTGATCATGAGGATACTGCTAGAAATTTGGGTTTAAATGCTCCTGAAAATCAGGAGGGAAATCAGGGACTGAACAGTGTTGGTGGTGATCATGAGGCTGCTGAGGAGTTCAACAATGCTGGAAATTTGGGTTTAAATTCTCCTGAAAATCAGGAGGAAAATCAAGGGCTGAACAATGCTCTGTTGGTTGTTGCTGATGTAAATGTTGTTGTTGAGGAGCTCAACAATGCTGGAAATTTGGGTTTAAACGCTCCTGAAAATCAGGGACTGAACAATGATCTCTTGGCTATTGTTGCTGTAAATGAAGCTAGAAATGAGGCTGAGGCTAGACATAGAAACAACGGGCGGATTTTGAAGAATGTCGAGTTTTATGGGCAAAATTTCCCGGTTGGATGTCTCTCTCGAAAGAGATCGAAGAAGAAAAAAATGAAAAAAATGAAAGAAAGATGCAATGATAAATGTGATTGTGCCTGCCCTAAATGCTTATGCAGCAAAATTGATCCAGTGAATCAGCCAGCAACAGAATGAAGAAGAGCACAGTGAAGAAGAGCATAGTGAAGATGAAGAATAAGGCCAAGAAGACCAGTGAATTTTGGTTTTGGGTTGTTAGTGGGTGAAGAAGGCTTTCGTAATTTTTTTAGTTAAAAGTAAATGTGATGAAGGTTTAGATACCAAGAAGGCCAGTAAATTTTGGTTTTGGGTTGTTAGTGGGTGAAGAAGGCTTTCGTAAAATTTTTAGTAAAAAGTAAATTTTAGTTAAAAGTAAATGTGATGAATGTTTAGATGCCACTATTCGATATCAATTAAAATTTTCTACTTTTGTTTTTGTTTCTCCTTTACCCAAAAGTGATCACATTCTCCCTTCTTAAAGCAGATTATGATAATTAATCATGTCCTTATTATAGTAGTTCTTTGTTGAACTTTCTCTTAATAAATGTTGTATGCGTTTGTAAGCTACTTAATTATGTGTTTTATGTATTAGGACTATAGCAGCCAGAATAATGGTTTAGTGGTGTATTAATGTTTTGAGTGTGTTTCTTATGATTGGTTTGTCTTATAGCATTACGTTTCCGACGTGAAGCAAAGAAAGGTTGTTGGAATAGTGTATGGTGCCATTGACTATAAGAAATGTGCTGACAGATGTAGTCCAAATAAGCAACTTCAGTCCCATCGGGCTGTCCACCTTCCTCAAAAACCAAGTTACAATAGGTTCTTTGGTATGAACACAATGAGGCAGCCCTGAAGAACTAATGATTGCGCTCCTTGAATTAAGCTGTTTGTGAATTTTAAAAATTTAATCCATTATTCGAGAAAAGAAGAAGCTGAGTGAATATCCTCACAGATTCTTCGGCTGAATTAAACTGTTTGTTAATTTTAAAAATTTAAAACCATCATTATATTTTTTAGTTGGCATAGAAAATGATTATAATTATTTTCCAGACTTAGCTTATGCTTACAAAAAATAATATTTCATCTGTATCAATTTAACTGTCTTGCTTTCTTTTATAGAAAATGATTAATTAGTTTTTAAGACAACCAAAAACATATTAGAAAATAGTTATAATCATTTTCTAAGTCAACAAAAATATAATACTTAAATTCAGATTGTCGAAATCCATTGCATCTTCGAGTTCCTTGAAAATTGGTTCTCTTGGTGTTTCATTACACTCTAGGACCCAATGGAAAATCACAAAAAAGTTGGTACCATTCCTCTTTGTCGTTTGCTTATTTGGACTACATCTGTCAGCACATTTCTTATAGTCAATGTCATTTCATTTAGGGATCAAAAGATGCATTGGTTGGTTTTTGAGGAAGGTGGACAGCCCGATGGGACTGAAGTTGCTTATTATTCTCGTGGAAAGGTACCGATCATTCCCTTTTGTACACTTTTCCTTAGTAGTTGAGACATATTATAAGTAGTGCCAGATGCTAAATATGGTTTGTTGTGTTATAATTGTGACTTGCTCATTAGTCATTGGCAGAAATTGCTCGTTGATTATAAGCAGGGATCTGGTATATTTTGTTCTTGCTACAATTCTTGTAGCTTGCATAATTTTTCCTAAAAATGAAAACCTTGGTTTTTTGCATAGGGTTTCATAACCGTCACGTAAGACATAATGATTGCTTTCCTGTCACGGTTATGTTCGTCCATCACAATTTGAAGCTCATGCAGGTTGGGCGTCTAAAGAAAAACCGTCAGTGTCATTCTTCTGTTTAGCTGTCTTTTAAGGAATATTTATCCTCTTTAGCTGATAGCTGACCTTGTTCTTCTGACGCATTCCCATTTAGATGTTTGACATTGCCTCATGTCTCTGCAGCTATGGATACATTTACACTTCAAATGGAGTGTCTCTACATGAATTTGCTGTATCCCTATTGAAAGGTCGTAAGTCTTCTGTCGAAGATAGTGATGACCTGTGCATAATATGCGCAGATGGTGGAAACCTGGTGCTTTGTGATGGATGTCCAAGGGCCTTCCATAAAGGTTAAGTTGTAGGGCCTTAATATTTCCACCCGGCACTTTTTTTTGTGTATGTGGGGTTCCTTTTTTTCCAAAATCATCAAGTTCTATTTCATCATCCCATGCATTAACTAGGTTTTCTTTTCTCTTTTTTTTTTGTGGGGGGGGGGGGGGGGGGGGGGGGAGGGTTGGGTCTGGTTACGACGACAACTGCTCATATATTTGTGGTCGGGCATTTTAGACCATTGGGACACAACCCCCGTCCTCACCCCACAGGCCCACACTACCCTGCCCTGAAGGGGGAAAACTAAGAGAGGCATGAGTACGATAAGCAAAAGAGATGAAGAAAAGATATTATATATAGCTAATTGTGGAAGTTACTGTCCAAGTGCCAGGGATTGTTTAGTTTGTAGTAGGCCCACAACTCCTTAGATGTCTTTCCAGTTTAGTGTGCTTTTCACATTTTGGG